>NW_019154106.1:32898986-33314002 GCF_002288905.1 Enhydra lutris kenyoni
AGAATACACATTCTTCTCTAGTGCACATGGAACATTCTCCAGAATAGATCACATTCTTGGTCCTAAATCAGGTCTCAACCGTTATCAAAAGATTGGAATCCTTCCCTGCATATTTTCAGACCACAATGCTCTGAAGCTAGAACTCAATCAAAAGAGGAAATTTGGAAAGAACCCAAATACATGGAGACTAAACAGCATCCTTCTAAAGAATGAATGGGTCAACCAGGAAATTAAAGAAGAGTTGAAAAAATTCATGGAAACAAATGATAATGAAAACACAACGGTTCAAAATCTGTGGGACACGACAAAGGCAGTCCTGAGAGGAAAATATATAGCGGTACAAGCCTTTCTCAAGAAACAAGAAAGGTCTCAGGTACACAACCTAACCCTACACCTAAAGGAGCTGGAGAAAGAACAAGAAAGAAACCCTAAACCCAGCAGGAGACGAGAAATCATACAGATCAGAGCAGAAATCAATGAAATAGAAACCAAAAAAACAATAACAAATCAACGAAACGAGGAGCTGGTTCTTTGAAAGAATTAATAAGATTGATAAACCCCTGGCCAGACTTATCAAAAAGAAAAGAGAAAGGACCCAAATAAATAAAATCATGAATGAAAGAGGAGAGATCACAACTAACACCAAAGAAATACAGACAATTATAAGAACATACTATGAGCAACTCTGCGCCAACAAATTGGACAATCTGGAAGAAATGGATGCATTCCTAGAGACATATAAACTACCACAACTGAACCAGGAAGAAATAGAAAGCCTGAACAGACCCATAACCAGTAAGGAGATTGAAACTGTCATCAAAAATCTCCAAACAAACAAAAGCCCAGGGCCAGATGGCTTCCCGGGGGAAGTCTACCAAACATTTAAAGAAGAACTAATTCCTATTCTCCTGAAACTGTTCCAAAAAATAGAAATGGAAGGAAAACTTCCAAACTCATTTTATGAGGCCAGCATCACCTTGATCCCAAAACCAGACAAGGATCCCATCAAAAAAGAGAACTATAGGCCAATATCCTTGATGAACACAGATGCAAAAATTCTCGCCAAAATACTAGCCAATAGGATTCAACAGTACATTAAAAGGATTATTCACCACGACCAAGTGGGATTTATTCCAGGGCTGCAAGGTTGGTTCAACATCCGCAAATCAATCAATGTGATATGACACATTAATAAAAGAAATAACAAGAACCATATGATACTCTCAATAGATGCTGAAAAAGCATTTGACAAAGTACAGCACCCCTTCCTGATCAAAACTCTTCAAAGTGTAGGGATAGAGGGCACATACCTCAATATTATCAAAGCCATCTATGAAAAACCCACCGCAAATATCATTCTCAATGGAGAAAAACTGAAAGCTTTTCCGCTAAGGTCAGGAACACGGCAGGGATGTCCATTATCACCACTGCTATTCAACATAGTACTAGAAGTCCTAGCCTCAGCAATCAGACAACAAAAGGAAATTAAAGGCATCCATATCGGCAAAGAAGAAGTCAAACTATCACTCTTCGCAGATGATATGATACTACATGTGGAAAACGCAAAAGACTCCACTCCAAAACTGCTAGAACTTGTACAAGAATTCAGTAAAGTGTCAGAATATAAAATCAATGCACAGAAATCAGTTGCATTTCTCTACACCAACAACAAGACAGAAGAAAGAGAAATTAAGGAGTCCATCCCATTTACAATCGCACCCAAAACTATAAAATACCTAGGAATAAACCTAACCAAAGAGACTAAAAATCTATACACAGAAAACTATAAAGTACTCATGAAAGAAATTGAGGAAGATACAAAGAAATGGAAAAATGTTCCATGTTCCTGGATTGGAAGAATAAATATTATGAAAATGTCTATGCTACCTAAAGCAATCTACACATTTAATGCAATTCCTATCAAAGTACCATCCATTTTTTTCAAAGAAATGGAACAAATAATCCTAAAATTTATATGGAACCAGAAAAGACATCGAATAGCCAAAGGAATATTGAAAAAGAAAGCCAAAGTTGGTGGCATCACAATTCCGGACTTCAAGCTCTATTACAAAGCTGTCATCATCAAGACAGCATGGTACTGGCACAAAAACAGACACATAGATCAATGGAACAGAATAGAGAGCCCAGAAATAGACCCTCAACTCTATGGTCAACTAATCTTCGACAAAGCAGGAAGGAATGTCCAACGGAAAAAAGACAGCCTCTTCAATAAATGGTGTTGGGAAAATTGGACAGCCACATGCAGAAAAATGAAATTGGATCATTTCCTTACACCACACACGAAAATAGACTCAAAATGGATGAAGGACCTCAATGTGAGAAAGGAATCCATCAAAATCCTTGAGGAGAATACAGGCAGCAACCTCTTTGACCTCAGCCGCAACAACATCTTCCTAGGAACATCACCAAAGGCAAGGGAAACAAGGGCAAAAATGAACTATTGGGATTTTATCAAGATCAAAAGCTTTTGCACAGCAAAGGAAACAGTTAACAAAACCAAAAGACAACTGACAGAATGGGAGAAGATATTTGAAAATGACATATCAGATAAAGGGCTAGTGTCCAAAATCTATAAAGAACTTAGCAAACTCAACACCCAAAGAACAAATAATCCAATCAAGAAATGGGCAGAGGACATGAACAGACATTTCTGCAAAGAAGACATCCAGATGGCCAACAGACACATGAAAAAGTGCTCCATATCACTCGGCATCAGGGAAATACAAATCAAAACCACAATGAGATATCACCTCACACCAGTCAGAATGGCTAAAATTAACAAGTCAGGAAATGACAGACGCTGGCGAGGATGCGGAGAAAGGGGAACCCTCCTACACTGTTGGTGGGAATGCAAGCTGGTGCAACCACTCTGGAAAACAGCACGGAGGTTCCTCAAAATGTTGAAAATAGAACTACCCTATGACCCAGCAATTGCACTCCTGGGTATTTACCCTAAAGATACAAACGTAGTGATCCGAAGGGGCACGTGCACCCGAATGTTTATAGCAGCAATGTCTACAATAGCAAACTATGGAAAGAACCTAGATGTCCATCAACAGATGAATGGATAAAGAAGAAGTGGTATATATACACAATGGAATACTATGCAGCCATCAAAAGAAATGAAATCATGCCATTTGCGATGACATGGATGGAACTAGAGGGTATCATGCTTAGCGAAATAAGTCAATCGGAGAAAGACAACTATCATATGATCTCCCTGATATGAGGGAGAGGAGATGCAACATGGGGGGTTAAGGGGTAGGAGAAGAGTAAATGAAACAAGATGGGATTGGGAGGGAGACAAACCATAAGTGACTCCTAATCTCACAAAACAAACTGAGGGTTGATGGGGGGAGGGGCGTTGGGAGAGTGGGAGTGGGGTTATGGACATTGGGGAGGGTATGTGCTATGGTGAGTGCTGTGAAGTGTGTAAACCTGGCGATTCACACACCTGTACCCCTGGGGATAAAAATATATTATATGTTTATAAAAAATAAAATTTAAAAAAAATGGAAGGAAGTATACTCAATAAGGTGCATAATGTAATAAGAAAAAAAAAAAGGAATAACCTAATAAGAAAAAGAAATTCAGACATAGATTGACGTGCTCAAGAACATTAAAAATATTAAAATCTCATAATGTGTAAGAAATTGCACATCCATTTCCTTTTTGTGGATACAGTTCTAAAGTTTCACATATGGGAAGACAGGAAGACTAATATTTTGAAGACTCTCTTTCTTCAGTATGACCCTGAAGCCAAAATAGCAAAAAAGGGTTCTGGATACAAAGGAAACTATATTACTTAAACTGGATGAGAGAGTGTAAGCTCTTATACAGATATGGTCTCACATATTGTTATGGCTCAGCAGAAATAACATACAACTCAATACCTGCCCTATTAAATGTTATTTAATCCAAAGAGATTATACCAAATAGGACCCAGGAACTTTGATTACCAATTTTTTATTTCTAATCTCTATTATATCTCACTCCTGGAAATATCATCTTTGTGAAATCAACCACCACTATATTTTCTCACCCCAGGAGAACTGACTATGATAGTGAAGTGAATATGTATATATGTTTGTGTATGTGTGTGTGTATGTATGTTACAAGGATTCCATAGTCAGTCATTCACATGTTGATCATCTCTTAATAGACTGCAAGCTATTTAAGGACATAAAATTTTCTATACACTAGCTCATCTCCATAATATTCTGGGCAGTCAAGATTTATTACATAAATGTATTAACCTGCTGGTTTAGTGTGTGACATGCTTTTGTTAAGTGGTCTTCTAATAGACAGGTAGTATAGTATAGTGGTTAAGAGTATAAACTTGAGCCAAATTACCTTGGTTTAGATCTGGCTCTTCTACTGACTACTTTTCTGTGATGTTGGAAAGTTGTTTGACTTGTGTCTTACCTGTAAAAACACGGAGTAATAGTAACCTATATAAAAAGTTAATATAATGAAGATTAAGTAATACTGTACAGTATAAAGAACACTATCACATAGTACACACTACATAGTGGTTATGATGGTGATGATGATGATGACGATGTCCCATGTATCTTTAATGCAGAAGAGAAATAAGAACATGTTCCTGCCCAATGATGTAGGGGTCACCTATCTGAATTTCAAACAAGCAATCTGTCATTGGTTATTGGGAAGAGCCATAATGGACATATATTCTAATGCATGTGCATGCATACACACAAACACACAGATATACAATGTATCTGTCTCTATACCCATCTATGATTACATATTTATATATGGTACTATATACATATATATATATGACATTATCTACCTATCTATCTATCATCTCTTATATATACCCACCTGTCCATCCAGCTACCCAATCACCCTTATAAGACCATATTCTCTGAGACAGAAAGTAACACATAAGGGGGGTATCAAGTTTCAAAATGATCTAGTAAAAAACAACTTGTTTCTGATGGGTTTAGAAAAGTAACACTCTGAAATTTTAACTAAAAGCTATGAAAGGTACAGAATTTGGAGAGTTTACTTTGTTGGGTCTGGCATTTATTTCTACAGACTCATTTGTTATCTACTATTACTCCCAAAGATGAGATTCACTGGGGGTTCTAGAAAGTAATGGATAAAATGATAACAGTGATAGAGTCTAGGGTTTTCATTAAGGTAGGACACAATTCCTGAAATGCAATGACTAGAACACTTCTGTTGAAAAATGGCAGGATCATTAAATTGTTCCATTGGCCCAGGTAGGAAAAGAAAGACATCTAATTATAGAAGTCAAACATTTTTTACTCCTGCTTCTACAAGACCTACAAGAATTATTAAGAAAACCAGGCAATGCACTCCCTTCAAAAATGGTTATGTTAGTTAGGAATGGTAATATGAAATATTTATTCCTTTAATGGTAAGTTCAAGAAGAGGCACTTATGAAAAACATAGCCACATTCTGCAAAAAAATACTATTTTAATTATTTTAAATAACTGTGATATACAAAATAGGGTGCTTCTAGTATCATTTTGTTTTGTTTTGGTTGGTATTTTATATTCTTGGAGCCAGAGAAAATACAGGTCTAGCTTAATTGGGATTTACTATAGCCTGATTTTCCAACTAGGACATAAAAATATCAAGGACTCAAGTATTCAAGAAATCCTCAGATGTCATATTCCTATCAAGAAACTGTGAAATACCCCCATTTTGTTTATGCATTCCAAATAATGGAAACCAAACACCTGGCCTTTATACCTCCACTCTCACATCCCACAGCTGTGGCAGGTTTTCCTTTTAACTCCATGAAACTTGTTAACAAAATGAAACAGGGCCAGAACTACCAAGCAATAGGTCTTAACACTCAAAATCAGGTTTATTTGCCATCTCTCTTCTATAGCCTATAGTTATGGCTCAACCAAAGTAAATTACAGATATTTTTTATTTGATGCCTAGTTAAGAAAAGAGGCTGCCAGCCAACAATCTATAATTCCTCCAGGTTTTAGTTGCATAACATGTGTTTTCATAATCTGGGGACCCCCACATTCTTCTCTACTTTAATAAGAATGTTATTAGCTTTGATTACAAAGGTTTTCCATGTCTACAAAGTTTTAGTTTCCTCTTCAAACCCATGTGTATGGTCAACTGTAGGGAGCCCGAGGGTAGCACTTTCATGTTTTAGTCTTCTTTGGGAATCAATCAACAACTGATCACCTACCATGTCCCAGGCAACAGAGAGAATAGATAAATAAGTACAACAACTTCATGCATGTAAGGACTTATAAGTATATTGAGGGAGAATAAGATAAGCATTTACACACAAAAAATTTACAGAATTATTCTAGGTAATGGTAAGTGTTATAAAGAACATAAAACAGGGCAAATGAAGAAGAGTGATGGTAGAGATGATGAGGAAAGAGGTTACTTCCACTTTAGATGAAGGAAAGGCCTTCAGCTAAAAGGGTGAAATGTTTGGGCTTGAATGATAAGAAAGAGAAAGCTATACAACAATGAATGTGCTGATCAAAAGGAATAGCAAAAGCTAAGTACCTGCTGTGGAAATGAAGTTGATATATCCTTAGTACAGAAAAGACAGTATGGCTGAAACATTGTGAATAAGGAAGAGCTAGGGGAAAGATAAATTTGTATAGGAGAGCCCAGTAAAGGCAGACAGAAAAGTCAGATGGCTTTTGCAGTAAGCCTGGGCAGAAATGATGCAGTTACACTAAATGTTTAGCAGTAGAGATGAGAAGTGGCTGAATTAAGAAATATATCTTGGAGTAGTCAAGAAGTATTAGTGAGGGAGAGGAATCATGGATGACTTCTTGGTTTTTTGGCCTAAGCAACTGGGTGCCAACTACTGAGACAAGAAATAGATGATGATTTTGGTGGGGGTGAAAATGTATTTTGGGTTTGGCTATGTTGAAGTCGTGATTTCAAGTAGCTAATTGGTCTAAACCTGAACTGAGTTTAGGAAAAAGGTCAGGGCTGGAAAAGAATTATAGAGCCATCACCAAAGAGTAGACCAAATTATGGAATCAAATTCTGAGGATGTAGACAGAAAAGAAGGCCAGAGACACTCTAAAACTAGAAGTCTGGTAGAGGAAGAATAGATCAAGAAGTGTATTAATAAGGAAAACCAGTGACTCTGAGGTCACAGAAGCCTAGAAAAAGAATTATATTAAAAAGGAAGAAGTGATTGTTTCAGTAAAGTGATGAGGACAAAAACTTGATGGGAGTGGTTTAAGGAGCCAATGGTAAGTAGACAACTGGAGGGGGTGAATATGGACAACTTTTTTAAAGGAGTTTTGCTGTAAAGGGAAGAAAAAAAATGAAGCAGAGCTGTAAAGGAATTTTGGGTCAAGAGAGAATTTTTTAAATTGTGATATTAAAAATGCTTGTTTACTGGTGAGGATGTCCCATAGAGAGGGAAAGACTAATAATCCAGGAAAGGGAAAATTTCAAGAGCAAAGTCCTTTGAATGTACAAGCTTATTTTATAAAAAAGGTATTTCTCCATTAAACTAAAGGGAAGCACAGTGGGTAGGTACAGATACAGGTAGGATGGTGGAGCTGATGGTAGAAATATGAAACAGCTCATATTTTAGTGCATCCTTTTATGAGTAGGTGGCAAGGTCAATGGGTGAAAGAGAGGGAAAAGGAGCTAGAGATTTAAGAAGAGTGGAGGTATGGAAAGAGTTGTCTAAGAGAATGGAAATTCACTGGCAATAATAATTGCCCCTTTGAAATTAGTGATGCCGTTTTTGTTAGCTAAGATTGTAATACTTCCCCTTTCCTCTCATCAATGCTTCTATTCCCATTCCCTACTATGTATCCTCCTTAGCTCTTATTGATAACTTAATATGTATTTTACCTCCTACTAGAAAGTATGTTCTATGAAGGAAAGGATTTTTGTATTTTTTGTTTACAAATACACTCCAAGCACTCAGGGCATACCTACCACATAGATGATAGTAAATATCAGTTAATTGAATGAATCTGTGGTAATAAATTTGAAATTTATCCAGCCAGTTCAATTAGATTCCTTTCTCTGATAAAGTTGTTACAAGTGTAGAGTTAGGTGGGTTTAAAAAAAAAAAAAATCAAGGGGGCGCCTGGTGGCTCAGTGGGTTAAGGCCTCTGCCTTCGGTTCAGGTCATGATCCCAGGGTCCTCGGATCAAGCCCCATATCGGGCTCTCTGCTCAGCAGGGAGTCTGCTTCTTCCTCTCTCTCTGCCTACCTCTCTGCCTACTTGTGATCTCCGTCTGTCAAATAAATAAATAAACAAAATCTTTTAAAAAAGAATCAGGGGTTTTGTGAGGCAATATGATAGAGGAAGAAAGGGAAAAATATGAGTAATGACTTGAAAAGGATGATGAACAGCGATAAAGAATTATAGTCATTGGACATTAATCACAAGTTGGAAGTCACCAAGACACGGAAGGACAGAGAGAGTATTTCAGTAGGGGATTTAGAAGGACAGAAAGTGGTTATCAGAAAGCAGAATGTTTGAAATGAACATTTAAGAGATCTAGGGTATGATCATATGAATGAATGGCTGAGGGAGGATAGAAGAAAAAAATTATTAGCATTAAGGAAGCCTAAGAACTGAGGTAACAGGGTGTTAAATGTAATTCACCTGTGGAGACTAGTTAGTAACATATTTCTAATGTTGATTCCTGGAGCACCAGGTACCTAGTGTATATAAAGCATCTAGGGTTTTGTCAGTTATTACAAGGAAAGTCTATTACAGCATTATACTACTTCTGATGGCATAGGGACTCTCAGAGCCCTGGAGTAATGACTCATATAAATAAGAAAATTGATGACCAAGCAAGAATAAAACTGACCTTCAACAATTATTTCAGAGAGAAGTTTATGAGTCTGGAGTTAGTTGAAAGGCTTGGCTCTTTAAAGCTAAAAGCTTTATTTATTATAAAATTTATGGCTATGAAGGTTACATGTGAAGAGTGAAGAAAAATTCTGACCAAAATAGGGAGTTTCTAATTTAGTAACAGGGGACGACTAGGCCAAAAAGTGATCATTCCCAATTATTCCTCCGTTAGAGAACAGCAGACACAATGGGATTGGAGAATTTTGCTCTCCCTTCATATTTGATTCAAATATTCCTCTAGTTAGTAGGAATACTAGGATCTGCATTACTGAGAAGCAAATGGGAGGTTAGAAAGTCACAGAGCCTTAAAGAACAAGTTATACTTCAGACGGCTTTGTTTAAAAGGCTTTGTTTAAAAGGATGAAAGAAAAATACAGATCCGATCCTTTTGACTCAAGAATCACCCTTTCCCCAAAATATCTGCAGAAACCCCTGAAACACCCCAACAGCAAATAATGCAAGTGGGATAGGAAAGTGAAGAGCAAAACTGACAAGGTTGTGACCTGAAACATTTTATTAGTGATGCAGAAATAACAATGTTTTGAATGCTACGGATAAGTCAAAGGTCACTGGTAAGAGAAAAGATCTTTTTCTGGCAGGTGAGAAGCAGAATTGAAGGGGATTTTCTGGACAAGAAAAAAAAAATGCAGAGGAGGTTGCTTTGGCCTTTAAATCAATAATTAATTTTGCCACATCAGCCAAGCATGCTGCCCAGAAAGTTACATAGATCCCTCTTTCCCTACACTTTTATGAGCAAGAAGCAAATGAAGCAACTGATGTAGGAGAACCATCATTTTTTAAAGGAAAATAAGTTTTAAAATACCTCATTAGTGTCATACCAAATTAGTACATCACATGATAACATCATTTGTTTAATAGGGCAGGGAAGTTAAATTATACAGCATATCTAAGTGTGTAATGATGAGCATTACCTGTTTAATGAAGTAAAAAAAGAACTTACCTATTAATGAACACTTACTGAACCCCTTACAAAATGCAAAGCAACAAGGAAATACAAAGATTTAATGCAAAAGAGCACAAACTAGGTGGTGTACAAGAGAAGTATTTCAATTTTTAGTTAATTATCTAATAGCATGAGGATTGGTAGAAGTAGCAATTCTAAGTTTATTCAACTAATAATAAACCTTCAAAATATATGAAGCAAAACCTGATAGAACTAAAAAAAAAATAGCACTGCATGAAAAAAAAAAAATCAACAATTATAGTCAGAGATTTCAGCATCCAACAAACAAACATACAAACCACTGGCAAAAAAGCCACAGACTTTATATTAGGGTGACTATGAGTGAATTTTTTTACTTCTTCCTTTCATTTAAAATGTTTCCCATTGGTTTATATTACTGTTGCATTAGAAAAGTAAACTGAAATTAGAAGTTATACATTAGTTAGCTTCTCTGGCTTACCATCTGCAACTGATCCATTCCCAGATGAAATGCCTTATTCTCCAATTTATTCATCGTCACACATCTATTAGATCCTTTAATACACCGCTGATTTAAACAATGAGGATTGAAAAAAACCCTTGTACCAAGATATTCACATGTAGTAGAAGAGACAAACAGGTAAAAGCTCTATAATACAATAAATACTTTGAAAGAGAAAAGAAGTAGATGCTAAGGGAACACAAGACAGATTTGTGATCTGGACTTGGGAAGCCAAGGAAGGCTTGCTAGAGTAGTAGGAGTTTAGTAGGTGAAGCAGCAGGAAAGGGGATATAGATACAATCAACAGAAGAGACTACAGACTGGAATAAAAGGAGAGGTGATAGGGACAGGGTGGTAGACGGGCTCATAAATGGCTTTCAACTTCTGAGAAAAGGACTCTGAATTTTATCCTTAAAAGATAAGTAACCCCTGAAGGTTTTTTTTGTTTTTTGTTTTTTTTTTAATTTTATTCATTTATTTGACAGACAGAGATCACAAGTAGGCAGAGAGGCAGGCAGAGAGAGAGAGAGGGAGAAGCAGGTTCGCCGCTGATCAGAGAGCCCGATTCGGGGCTCGATCCCAGGACCCTGAGATCATGACCTGAGCCGAAGGCAGAGGCTTTAACCCACTGAGCCACCCAGGTGCCCCACCCCTGAAGGTTTTAAACCAGTAAGCAACCTGATGAGATTTACAGAACAAACTTCTAAGTATTCTCCATAATCTCACTGCAGTCTTCAACTAAATACAAATTACCAAGAGTTTGATAGAAACTATTGTCAAATTCAAAAATAACATTTTGAACAGGTTCAAAAACTAATTATTATTATAGTTACCTACTTTAATTTACTTTAACTAGCCATTGTTGGTTAAAATAAGCTGCTTAATAGCTTTCGTTTGATTATTTTTCTGATTGATTTCAACCCCTTGGGCGACTTGTAAGTAAATGATTTGGGAATGAAAAGTGACGCAAAAAAAGCTTTGAAAAGCCTTATTAATTGTTAACTCACTTTACCTTTAAGCCACCTGCTGTACCTCTAAAAGTTGATTACGGGACAAAGACGTCAGCAACCCAATAAGGAGAGAATGAGTTTTTAGTTCCGGATTTGCAGCATGGTATTTTCTTTTCCCCCAGGAAGCTCTGTTCAAATTACCAACCAATCTGAAAATGTTCTCAGGTTCTGGCCTTATAGAAAGCTTGATTTATGGGTCAAATTATAAAAGATGCTAACTTATATTTATACCATAAAAGTAAGAACCAACTAACTTCACAAACCAGTGAAGGGTTTACATAAATAAACACACTTCTTTTGAAAAGTTCCCTTTCATGAACAAATTTAATAGCCTGCGAAATTAAGAAAACCAGTCACAAAACAAAGTTAAAACTATATTATTATAAATCATACAACTGTAGCAATATGTACCACAATTCAAAATATGTATATTTTAAACACATATTCCATCTTCAATAATTTTCCTCCTGAAAAATTATAGGCATGTACCAAATTATATGAATATGTCCAGTATGGATAACTTAATGTAAAAATTATTAATGCACTCTTTTACATTCTCTTTTTCTACACTAAGTCTTAGAAATCCAGTATGTATTTTGTCTTTACAATATATCTCAATTCAAAAGCCAAAATTTCATCAGAAATGTTTGCTCTGTATTTAGATTTCATAAAGTACAGTTGAAAGACTAGATTTCATGCCCAAGGTACTCCAAAAACACTTAAGTTTTCCAAGTTAAAAAAAAAAACTAATTAAATCAAGTACTCAATTTCTAATTTAAATTAATTAAAATTAAAAATTCAGTTACATACATGACCCTCATGTCAAGTGCCCAATAAGCTGTCACATGGTGGCCAGTGGCTACCCTATGAACAATGCAGTTCTTGAAGATGGCCATTCTCATTCAGAGTGAGTGCAGCCATGTGCATCACTAATGTATCTTACCTTGGTAGGAGATGTGAGCTAGAAGTCCTGAAAGGGGTCCCATAACAATACCATAAAAACCCTAGGTCAGTTTTTCCTGGTTTTCATGGTAATAGAAGTACTATTGGCAATAGTTATAATTCTATTGATCATGCCTTTTGGTCTACATTATGTGATACTTAAACTGCACGTACTATTTGCTAGGTACTTTTAAAATCATTCAATTGTTTATTAGCTCAGTTTATCCTCTTAACAATGCTATGAAGTAGGTGAGAGGTTAACTTCCTTGGTTCACTGCACCATTAAGAGTTTCAGTAATTTTTTCGCAACAACCCCAGGACAAAATAAATATTCATAAGTTCTGCTTTTAAGTAGTTAGGGCCAAGCAACTTAACAAGAATTTATGTCTTTATAACTTAGAGCCACTTTATAATTTACAGCATTAATACACATTAATTTAAAGAAATATTTCTATTTTATTCTTAGTCACAATTACTAAAGATACATGTATTCTTGTTAGACAATGTACAACTTTTAAAATTTTGGCATCAGAATGAATACTACCAACCTTACTTGCTTCCATATTGCCCTTCATGTGGTACTTTTTTTTTTTTTTAATCACACCTACTGAAAATCAAGCTTTGTAAAGATAGGATATCAGTGAAAGAAATAATGCAAGATGTAATGTTGAAACCGGGAACTAACTTAAACTAGTGGGTTGGCTATATACAAACAGGTGGTGAGTATCATATTTCCCTTGAAAATTTAAAACATCCTTTTGTGGCCATGTTAGCTCAGCCTTCTTGGTATAGTTTCAGAAGTGGAGAGGTAGTTAATTACTCTCATCATTTTACAAATGGGGAAATGGGCATTGGGATTAAGTAATTTTAAGTAATTAAGTAATTTTCCCAAAGTCTCACATGAGTAGGGGTAGAGCTAGGTTTGAATACAAGTTGTAATGGTTTATTAGCTGTGATTTTTAACAATTCCGTATTTCTAATTTTCAATTGAGACAGCCCAAAATATGAAAAGCCAAATCAGTTAAAAAGAAATATCATCTAGAGCTCGACATCAGTTCAGGTCCTAGACCTGACTGTCTTCAGATCCATCTTCTGACCCCCTGCTCGGCTTTGTATTTCAGGCGGGCTAACTGCTAAATAAAGGCTGCACTCCCCAGCAATCTATCAGGGCCAGCCGGTAGAAGATACTTACAAAAGATCGGAATGCGAGAGGAAGAGAGAAGTCAGGGTATTTCTCTACTTCCTCTCATTCTCTTTTCCATAGCTCCAGCTATAACCCGGTGACCCAGGTTCTTGAGCTCTAGTACTACTTCCTTGCTTTTGTCCTTCTGGCCCAGGATTAGTCATGACTTCTGGCCTTGCTAACCTCTGGAAAGCCTCCCTGTTTGGCTTCTCAGCTCTTCAATTATTGTGTATATGTCTCCTCTCTAACACGGTCTCCTTTTGTCCCAGAACCTTCTGGCACTAACTAATACGCTTTCCAATAAGTGTAAAGTTTGAATAGTAGATACAGTAGTTCTCAAACCTGCATATATAGTCAAAACAACCTGAAGGAGCTTTTAGAAATGCAGATCCCTGGACCAGAGTGAAAATAAAAAATTAGGAGTTAAAACCTAGGAATACATATGGGAGGTGATGGGAGAAGCAAACAATCAAATAAGAAATCACTCTCAATAATCTTATGTATCTGGAATCTCAACTACTTAAATCCCACAATCTATGGAAAATAATTGTTATATTCATTCTTATGTAAATAATATCATGTTAAAATTCAGGTAGAATTTTAACATGATATTATTTACATAAGAATGAATATAACAATAAGAAAAAAATCATTATAATAAATGGTGCTTTTAAGACTAAAGAATAACAATAAAATAGATACCCCTGCATATACTTACCAGGCAAAGAAATAGAAAATTATCTTGATCCTCTGCAATCTGATTTCTTTACCAAATATTAAGATACAACCAAGATCCTGAATTCTGCATTAATTATTCCCTTGCTTTTCTTTATAGTTCTTTTTTATTTTTTTGCAGTCTATGACTACATTACTAAATATTATCATTTATTTGCTTGTTTTTAAATTTTTTTTAAAACTTGTTTTGAATTGGCTGTCCTAGCCATTTCCAACTAGTTGAGCTACCCAACTGAGCAGCAAATTGGTCAGTAAATATCAGTGGTCAGTAAAATTGATGATTTATACCTTACTGTATATACTTTCACATAACCCATCTGGAGATCCTGGAATATTATCCTTAATTTGAATTAAACATTAATATGAATAACTCTTCTTAGGTATTTGAATACTGTAACACTGGCAAAAGGAAGAAGAATAGAATAAGAGTTTTTCTCTCAAAAAAGTAGTTGAAATGTCAACAGTATGATATACATCTTTTATTAAATCAGGTAGGAAGATAAGAGTCTTTGATCACAGAAATTCAAGGAAACAAACACATCTGTTTATGTTTTTAGATATTCTTTCCCACCTGAACTACTTTAACTGCACCGAACAACACATTGTATAAAATTCTATTACCAAGAAAGAAAAGATGTGACCAAAAGAAGTCATAAGACTACTTCTAACCATACCACTACTCCTACAGCTAATTGAATACTCTGCTGTAAGACCTGCTGGGAGACATACACGTATACCAATGATGGCACCAAGATTCCATATGCTTGAGGAACTCCTCTTTGGCATTTACCTTCAAAATCATTTAAAAATCCTTCTAGAATACCAGTTTTAAACATACTATTCTTACCCTCATGCTGTTTTTTTTTGATCCTTCTATTAAGACACAAAATTACATTTTTCCTCCATAAGCTCTTTTATTTTAAAAGAGATTATAAAAACACATGTGGTCATTCTTGGCTATGAAGTTTAATCTGTATTATCCCTTTCAAAAGAACAAGCAGTCACTCAAGTAACAGACATTCATGTTAATGAAATTATTGAAGCAATATGATGTCTAAAAAACAATGTAAGAAATTCGATGTTTGCCGGTAACCAACTCTTACAGAAGGTAGGGCAAGATGTTAAGATTTAGTACTCTGCCAGAATGGTCTATCCTTCCCCTTTATAGCAGCCTCAATGAAACCCCTACAGGGTCTACAAAGAGCACTTTGAACATCACTAGTCAGATCAACTCTAGAAGTCTTTTTCCCTAATTCTTCAAGATGATTATCAATATCTATTTTTTATCATTTGAAATTAAAATAGATATAGAAAGTTCAAATAAGGTGAAATTGGGGTTTTGTCTACCAAAACAAGAAAAGACTCTAATGAAAATGAAAAGTAATACTACAATGGATAAACATAGAAAAGGAAACTATCATGACTTTGTAATCTGATGATATCCTTTTCTTACATTTGAAGAAATGAGCATTTTTATATTCTAGAAATAGTGTTCTCTAAATTATCATTGACTAAGGTTTAGTATTTGGAATCTATCCTTTAGCTCTCTCTCTTTCTAGGATAATTTTTGTGTATTAATGGTATATTTGAACTATTCAAATTTAATTCAAGAAACAAATTTTGAGCATTGAAAAAACAGAAGTGAAGATGACACATTTCTGTCTTTGAGTTGCTCATATTCCAGAGTAGAAATGATGCAAAGCATGAGAGGAAATCAATAAATCTAAGTATAGTAGCAAGAATTTTCACATGAATATTTAAGAATAACTGACAGGTACATGCTAATAACATGTAAACATATATATATAGATCTTTTATCAAACACCTAGATCAGACATTTTCAGAATTCTAATCAAGATCAGAATTTCAAACAGTTTCATTGATATTATTTTAATAGCCCCCCCTATTTCTAGCTTCCTTGCTTCTGCCCTTGGCCCCTTGAGAGTACTCTTAACATAACAACCAGAGTTGTGCTTTTAAAACATGTCAGACAATGTCATTCATTCCTGTGCTCAAAAATCTGCAATGACTTCCCATTTCACTCAGAATAAAAGCCAAAGATCTTTCAATAGCCTACAAAGCTCTGCAGGATCTGTCGTCTGAGCACCCCCTCCGCCCCATCCCACCTTGCCCTCCCACCATTAGCTTTCTAACATCATCTCTTGCTCTTAATATCTTACTTGCTCATTTTCTACTCCCCACACGGACTTCTTTTCTTTTCCTTGAACATACTGGGTTATGGTGGTATAACCATTATGCCTTCACCCTATCATGACTGCTCCTCTGCCTCAATGCTCATCCTTGCAGATCCACCCCTTGCTAATTTCTCAACTTCTCTGAATCTCTGCTCAAATATCCCATTCTGTTTTTTTTTTAATTTAACTTTTTCTCAGTGTTCCAAGATTCATTGTTTATGCACCACACCCAGTGCTCCATGCAATAGGTGCCCTCCTTAATACACCCTACCAGGCTCACCCAACCCCCCACCCATTCTTAATGAGATCCTGTTTACCCTACTAAAAACTGCAATTAGGTTTTTCTCTACTCCCCTCTCTCCCAGTCTCAATCCCCTTTCTCTCTGTTCCGGTGGTTTTCCATAGCATGTAGCAGTTTCTCACTTACTAGACAATTTAGTTATTATATTTATTATGGGTCCTGCCCTGCTAGAATTAACTCCCACAATTTGTTTACTGACTTAGGCACTGAGAAAAGTGCCTGGCACATTGTCAGTATTCAAAAAATGTATGTTAAATAAATTAACAAATGACTGTTGCTAGAATAAAACAATATTTCAAGAAAATGATTTCAGAGTATTTTACTATTTTGAGAAATATGATAAGCTCTTTAAAAATACATCTTTCATTTACTGACAATCATCCTGCTAAATAATTCCATTTGGCTTTAATTTTTTTTTTCAAGTTTGGAATACATCAGTAGATTAAAAGAGTTTTCCACTATCTATTTCTTACTCAGGTATTGTTTAATCTGTTATCTTTCTAACTGCTGTTCCAGTGTGCTTGGAATCTTCAAAGAATAGGAAGGAACCTAGAAAGCTGGGGTAGTTAGAATGAAGTAAAATAGAGGTGGGCACAGAGCAGAGTAGTGACATGGTCTAATTTGTTTTTAAAAATTAGAATGACTTGTTATGGCGCTAAGAATAGGCTATAAAAATATTATAATGGCAGAAGCAGGAGGACCAGTTGGGAGACAAAAATCCAAGTAAGAAATGAGAGTGGCATGAACCACAGCGGTATCACTAAGGTGGTTTTTAAGGATCATATTTGGAATATATTTTGAAGGTACAGCTAACAGGATTTCCAGACAGAACTGTACTGGCATATAAAAAAGACAATATTCTTTTTTTAATAAAATTTTTTAAATTTTATTTTGTCTGAGCAAATAGAAAAGAATTGTACTTAACAGATGCTTGGATTCAGGGCAAAGCAAGTTTTAAGGGGGAAGATCAAGAGCTTTGTCTGGATGTGTTAGATTCGAGATTTCTATTAGACAGACAAGCGAAAATGTTAACTAAGCAACTGGATGGGTAAGTCTAGAGATACAAATACAGAGTCATCAGTGGGTAGATAGTTTTTAGAGCTCCGAGACCAGATAAGATTCCTGACTGGATGACTGTCAACAGGAAAGAGGACTGTAGAATGAGCGCCAAAGAAGCACAAACAGAAGGGGAAGATTAGAAGGAACTTGGGAAGGAGGAAAACCAGAAAACCCAAATAAAAGTTTGAAGAAGAGGGATGTGGTCAACTACATCACATTATGCTCTTGGTTCAAGTAAGATGAGGAATCAGAATGATGCACTGAATTTCGCAATGTGGTCTCACTGGTATCTTTTTTTTTTTTTTTTTAAGATTTTATTTATTTATTTGACAGAGATCACAGGCAAAGAGGCAGGCAGAGAGAAGAAGGGAAGCAGGCTCCCTGCTGAGCAGAGAGCCCCATGCGGGACTGGATCCCAGGACTCTGGGATCATGACCTGAGCCGAAGGCAGAGGCTTTAACCCACTGAGCCACCCAGGCGCCCCACACTGATATCTCTGATAGGGTAGGGTTCTTGCAGAGTTGGGTTGTGGGGCAGTTGAAAGTCATCTGGATGAATCCAAGAAAGAATGGAATGAGGAATGAAGAACAATGAATACAGACAGATGATGAAATAACTAAAAAAGAAAGCAAATACACCACTTACAAATTTGTACTTGGATGTTAGCTGGGTGACTGACTACAAATTAACTACAGCATAAGAAGCAACTGTTACAGTAACAATAATTAACGTTTGTTTAAATAATTACACATTAGTTTCTTGAAGCCTATAATACCACACTTATCAGGAAGAAGATGAGGTGACTAACATATAAAGGAAGGTGCCCCAAGACAGACAGTTAATGAGAGAGAAAAATGAAGGTAGTATTGTATTCCAAAGACACTTATCCTTTAGGTTACAAAAAAAATCAGCCATATATGTGAGTATCTGGATGTCACAGGGAAGAAAAAAAAAAAAAAAGTTTTGTGGCTCAGTTGATAAGGAAACTTAATACCAGATGTGATCATTTATATGAACAAAATTATTTTTTAAATATTTTTTTCTTATTCCCTACACTATATTTTCTTGCTTTATTTTAAAGAATATTACCTGTATTACTATTCAAAGTCTTAGTCTTCATTTGATTATTAGAATTTATATTATTTAACCAGTAAGGCAAATACCTTGTGTCCTAATCTAAAACAGTGAACTCAGAAGCAGAGAATAAAATGGTGGCTGCCAGGTACTGTAGGGAGGAGGAAATGGGGAGGAATTAATCAAAGGATACAAAGTTGCTGTTATACAAGATCAGTAAGTCCAAGAGATCTACTGTAAAGCATACAGTCTAAAATTAACAACAATATATTATATACTTTAAAATTTGCTAAGAGGGTAAATCTTATGTTAAGTGTTCTTATCACACATTAAAAGTAATAATAGGGTGGGGAATAAACTTTGGAAGTAATGGATGTGTTTATGGCATAGATTGTAGTGATGGTTTCATAAACATATATTTATCTCCAAATTCATCAAGTTATATGCACTACATATACGCAGCTTTCTGTGTGTCAATTATATCTCAATAAAGTAGTTTGTAAAAATAAAATACTCTGCATTCTAAAATCAGATACAAAGGAGTATTCTTGATTCACAATGTGTTTCATTTTTGGTATTCACATTTGTTGCATTTGATAATACACATAAAAATTTTATAACACTAAAAATAAAACCACACTCATGATACCAGATGTGATTTCTTGATGTGAGAAATTTAGATTTTTATTAGGGGTGTAATAAGAAATAAAGACTAATTTTGGTTTCCACTTCAATTCCTTGCTTATAGGTAGATAACATTTTGAAAATCGAAGCTTAGACTAGTTCTTATTCTATTTTTCCCCAGGAAGTATACGCTGGTACCTTAATAAGGGGGAAAAAAAATGGGTCAAGCCCTGTTAGATATTCAGAGTGTAGGTGGAAATCCTTTGACGAGCTTTCTGGGGATGCCTCTAACATGGGAATTGCTGTTGAGATTCCAGGGGAAAAGGGTAAAATTCTGTCAGTAGCAATATCTCTTACAAATAAACCTTTTCACACCCACTAAAAAGAAGGTTAGAAAGATGCCTGAAATCTAGCAATTAACCAATATCATTGCAAAGTCTTAGTGCAGAAAATCCTACGCTAAGCCTACACATTGCACAAAATGTTCCTTTTAATATACCCGCTTACATGAAAAATAATTCTTCAAGATATAAAATAAGTAAGGATGTTAATACAAAAGTATTCTCTAAATTATTCTATGCATCCTAATATCTTTAATTATTACATAATAATTTAATGTCATGTAGTACTGACATTTTTTCATTTAAAAGAGATTATTAATTTTATCTATAGGAGTTTGACATCCTAAATCTTAATTTTTTAGTTTCAGCAAAAGGAAAAAAGACTAGCATTACTAGAAAAGGGAATAAAATGTCTTAGAACATATAGGATCTAAATACCTTTTGGTAATGGGACTATGTATATTTCCATATAGGTTCCCTGGATGTGCAGGCTTCAAATGGAGATAGAAGTGATAACTAGTTTCTCCATAGTAAAACTGGTAGTAAGCACTCTTAGCTCATTGTAAAGGATAGCCAATCAGAGTTTATCTCCTAATATTTCTTAATAAGTATTTAGTAAGTAGATAAATCTGTACTTAGCCATTTAATTTTCTGTAGAACCTAGAACTAAAATACCGATATTTCAAACAGTGGTCTGGAGATTTAGAAGGGTTCTATTTACATTGTGAAATGGAAAGCAAGATAAACTCAGCAAATTTTATCTAATTTTGACTTTTGCACATTTGATACAGATAATGGAAAATCATCACCTATTCATTTATCCACTTATCCATCCATATTAATCAAGTACCTACTTGATCTACTACAGAATGTGGGAGATACAAAGTCAGGTAAGATAGAACCATACTTTAAAGAGCCTAAAATATATGGAAATAAACCAAGAGAATTGTGTTAAGAGCTTGGAAAAAGTTGCATGAGGTGATGGGGAACAGAAGAAGGACATTAAATCAAACTGGGAGTTACTGGTGAGCTCCCAGAGGCCACAGTGCTTAGTCTTGAAAGATAAGCAGGATAAGTAATACTCCAGGTAAATGAACAGCATGTAGACATAAAGTAGGACACAAGATGATGGATTTATGTAAAAGCAGCTATTTGTTATGTTAATAAGTACTCCCCCTTTTCAAAAATATTTGTAGTAATGGTATTTTATTTAAATAACATAGAATCAGGGGCGCCTGGGTGGCTCAGTCATTAACCGTCTGCCTTCCACTTAGGTCATGATCCCAGGGTCCTAGGATCAAGCCCCGCATAGGGCTCCCTGCTCAGCAGGAAGCCTGCTTCTCCCTCTCTCACTCCCCCTGCTTGTGTTCCCTCTCTCACTGTGTCTCTCTCTGTCAAATTAAGTAAAATCTAAAATAAATAAATTAATAAGTAAGTAAGTAAATAAATAAATAAATAACATAGAATCAATTCTTCCATGATATGAAAGCTTCTATCTGGGTAACCTGGGTGTCTCAGTGGGTTGAGTGCCCAAATCTTGATTTTGTCTCAGGTCATGATCCCAGTGTAGTGGGATCGAGTCCCATGTCAGGCTCCATACTCAGCAGGGAGTATACTTGAGATTCTCTTTCTCTCCTTCTCCCTTTCCCCCCTCCTTGAGTGTGTGTGCTCTCTCTCTCTAAAAACAAATAAATAAGTCTTTCTAAAGAACAGTTTATTTCTGTAATATCTAATACTTCTGGGTCCTGACCCTATTTGCTATCGTAAACACCTATTTAATATCTGCCATTCTTTTTTTTTAATTTTTATTTATTTTATTTTTTTAAAGATTTTATTTATTTATTTGATAGACAGAGATCATCAAGTAGGCTGAGAGGCAGACAGAGAGAGAGAGAGGAGGAAGCAGGCTCCCCACTGAGCAGAGGATCTGATGTGCGGCTCGAACCCAGGACCCTGGGATCATGACCTGAGCCGAAGGCAGAGGCTTAACCCACTGAGCCACCCAGGTGCCCCAATTTTTATTAACATATAATGTATCATTTGGCCCAGGGGTACAGGTCTGTGAATCATCAGGCTTACACACTTCACAGCACTCACCATAGCACATACCCTCCCCAATGTCCATAACCCAACCACCCTTTCCCTACCCCCCCACAGCCCAGCAACCCTCGGTTTGTTTTGTGAGATTAAGAGTCTCTTATGGTTTGTCTCCCTCCTGATCCCATCTTGTTTCATTTTTTCCTTCCCTATCCCCCAAACCCCTCACCCTGCTTGATAAAATAGGAAGGGATTATATTGCCCTTTTTATCCCATTACCCCAATATTCTGAATTCCCAGAATATGGTTTAATACCTGCCCCAAAATAGGGTTTCTTGAAGTATATTAAATGAATAACAAATAATAGTAGGGAAAATAAGAATAGATATTTCAAAAAATAATTTAAGTTTGGATTTAAAATACATTTGGTAGTTTCCCTTCTAAAAGATTTATCTAACTGATCTCATTACTACTTTATCTACAGAGGCCTCATCTTGGGACTTCTGAGCATTCCCCATGCTAAGCCTGTTTCCCTATACACAGCAGGCACTAAAATGAATGCTGAATTGTGTATTAAATTTAGATTGTATTCTCTCAGGAAAACAAGAATAAAATACTAAAGCAGATAATCTAATCTAGCAGCTGTTTGTTTCACTTTTACTTTAAATATCCGACAAAAGTGGGGGTGTAGAGAATAGGAGAATTATGCATATAATTACAGCAAACTTATTTTGATTTATTTAGTTTATGATAGAGAAAATACAACTATTGTTTTCATTCTTTTAATATCTCAGAAGCCCAAACATAAAGTTTTCTCATATGTAATAAAATGTCACTAAATATATATTGTTTATTCAAGATAAAATAAATGAAGTCTTTCTAGGTATAGTCATCCTTGTGCTGAACAAGCTGCTATTATCATCCTGGTACCATATGGATACGTTCAAATGACGTAGGCAATAAAAATGGATTATCTTAAGTTTGTAAAGAGGTAATTCATTTTCTCATCGTTATCATAATATGAAATGTGATTTACATTTCAAATATACATGTTGACTTCCACGAATCAGTTTTGTAAACCTTTAAGTCAAATATTCTAAGTGAAGAAATTAATCTATAACACCACTTAGGAATGGGTATAGAGGTGTTAATTATACAAAACTTGAGTTAAGTTTGTAATGTCAGAAAACAAAAACCAAAGATTTTATTTGCAATAAACACTTGCAGACTCTGTCTCTCCATGCCAATTATGAGCTAAATAATAAACAAAAAGAACTTAAATCTAAAAGTAATGAAGAAGGCTCAGGAATCAGCCTTTCAGAATTTTCAGGTTTCAGAACAAGAAAGGACTAAAAATTAAATGTTGGAAAACCTTAACCTTCTCAAATGAGGAAAAAGAAGGTTTTGGGAAGGCAGCAGCATATGAATATAGAAGGAGAGAGCCAAAGGACAGAGACACATAGAAAGATCTCATTCATTATTTTAGCATGAGGCCAAGAATTGATAAATCACAATCAATAAAAAGTCAGTCAGGGGGGCTAGAGGTAAAAAGGAAGGCAATGATATAGCTCAGCAGAGCAGTGTTTGGAGCTGTGACAGACATAGTCTTCAGTATTTACACTATAATAAATCTGTAATAAACGACAGATTCCAGAACACTGCAAGGTAAGGAAAGCTGGATGCAGTGTCCCATACTGGCAATTTTAGACCAACTCTAATCCGTGCATGTTAGGAAACCAAGGAGGTGAAGACAGGAAATAAAAGCCAGTCATCATCTTGAAACTTTCCATACTCTATAATGGCAATAATTATTAGTGTAATTATGTATTATCTTACATAACAGTTATAGCAAAGCAACAATAGCTAACATTTATTAAATAATTTTAAGATAAACAATTTAATTGCATAATCTTATTTAATCCTCATAGCATACCATTAGGTTTCAATAGTACCTCATTTTAGAGATAAAATAAACTTCAGGGTGCCTGGGTGGCTCAGTGGGTTAACCCTCTGCCTTCGGCTCAGGTCATGATCTCAGGGTCCTGGGATCGAGCCCCACATCCGGCTCTCTGCTCAGCGGGGGAGCCTGCTTCCTCCTCTCTCTCTGCCTGCCTCTCTGCCTACTTGTGATCTCTCTCTGTCAAATAAATAAATAAAAATCTTTAAAAAAAAAAAAAAAACTTCAGAAAGTTTAGGTCACATATCTAAAAAGCAGAAATAAGACTCCAAACCAGGACTGCCTAATTCCAAACTCTAGACTGCTTTTGCACCAGTGGAGATGGACATTTATCATTTGTCAGATCTACATAGGACCACAGAAGGAGGATCCAGAGATAAAGAAGGGTCACAGACCTTGTAAATCTGCAGTTTCTGATAAGAAAAAAAGTAGCACATCCAAGCAGGGATAACTAGGAAAAGTTTAATGAAGAGACTACAGAAGTATGACTAGGTTAAGGAGAATCAAAAGGGAGGTGAGAAGCACGCTAAGCTAAGAGGAGAAAAGGCAAGGACAGGGAGTGACAAGTAAAATCCTACAGAGCCAGAGATGCATCTAATAGGAGCCCTATGAACAATGATATCTGCAGAGAAGTGTAGCCACTGCTGATGAACACTCTGACTTCACTCTCCTCTGTCCTCTCATCTCCGGCCAGTGCCTCCCATTTGCTGAACTCAACCAAAAGCCAGAAGACAAGGAAGCCTGCTAATAATTACATAAAAAGCTTCTCTTCTGGGATTCAATGTAGACAAGGATGGAGGGAGAATCTAGGGACAAATGGAGATTATCCAGTACACCTGATAAGAATTCAGAAGATCAAGGGTTGACTTAAAAAAAAAAGAAACGGAGAAAAGCAATTCTTTTAGTCAACTTAGAATAAAGTAACTTCCTCAGCCTGCTCATCACCCCTTTTTTGAGGTACTATTCTAGTTCCAAGTCAGAAGAAAAGTTAACTTTCTGTCATAATTTTAAGTGTTTTTGATCATAGACATCATGCTTTATCTCTTACTTTGAAACATTATTCCACTCCCAACCATGTGTCCTCTCAATTTTCAGAGTCGGTGTCTAATATCTTACTTACACCCTATCTCATTCATGGCAAGACAGGCAAAATACAGGTTAAGAATGGCAGTTTTACAAAAAAAAAAAAAAAAAAAAGAATGGCAGTTTTGAGTGCCTGGGTGGCTCAGTGGGTTAAAGCCTCTGCCTTCGGCTCGGGTTATGAGCCCAGGGTCCTGGGATCAAGCCCCGCATCGGGCTCTCTGCTCAGCAGGGAGCCTGCTTCCTCCTGTCTCTCTGCCTGTCTCTGCCTATCCTACTTGTGATCTCTGTCTGTCAAATAAATAAATAAAACCTTTGGGGCACCTGGGTGGCTCAGTTTGTTAAGCGACTGCCTTCGGCCCAGTCATGATCCTGGAGTCCAGGAATCGAGTCCCGCATCGGGCTCTCAGCTCCACAGGGAGTCTGCTTCTCCCCCTGACCTTCTCCCCCTCTCTTTCTCTCTCTCTCTCTCTCAAATAAATAAATAAAATCTTAAGGAAAAAAAAAAAAAACAAATGGCAGTTTTTCAGGGGGTTCCAATTCTATAAATTAAGCTTTCCAAACAACAGAATCCTAAAAGATATAACTGCCTTGCACACCACTGGTTTCTGTTTGTGTGAACCATAAACAAACACTTGTTAGCTTCCATGTATATTTTAAGCACAGAGCCAGGTTCTAGGGATATGGACATGCATTAAAGTTTCTGTCTTCAGTGAATATTTAGTACACAATGTGAATATGTGGAATGTAGCCACAGAGGAAAGTAGTTTTCAAAAAATTTTGATCAAGATACACAGTCAAAAATATGGGTTCACTATAATCCCATATACAAAAATACAATATATAGTTAAATAGGTGATGGGGATTAAGACTGAAAATGTTGTGATAAGCACTGGGTGACATATGGAATTGTTGAGTCACTATCATGTATACCTGAAACTAATATTACACTGTATGTTAACTAACTGGAATTAAAAATATAAAAATAAAAAAATACGATATGTGTGTGTATATACACACACATATACACACACATATATATCGATGCATACATATACACATTCCACTGAAAATAATACTTAAATTTAACTTCATGTGATATACTATATTTCCTATTCTTTTCCATTCCATTCCATAAAATACCAATCAAGACCCAATAAAAAGATTTCATGACTCACTAAAAGGATATACTAAACAGTGTTCTAAGTCTAACCCTCAGCACAGTCCTAGGAGGTAGGTACTATTATTATCGCCATCTTAAAGCTGAAGAAACTGAGGGAAAGAGAGGTTAAGTAATATATCCGAAGTTTTACAGTGAGTAAACGGCAGAGCTGGAATTCAAAAAAAGCAGCAGTCTATGCATGTTTCAGAGCTCTAGGGTGAACAAGGAAGAAACAGCAGTCAGCTATTAAAGTTGCCAAGTCTTGAGGCATAACTCATAACTGAAAGACCCTACTGCTGATTAGAAATAAACAGTGAGGGAAAAGTAATGGTTAAGTAGAACTAGTGCATGGGTTCATTCACCCAATAAAAATGTAGGTTTCCCAGGTGGTGCTGTTGCCCTAGAGAAGAAAAATAAGAGGTGGGACAGATTCTGGAGGAAAGTTAATTACTGAAAGTCTTCTTTGAGAATGCAAATACTTCATAGACTTGGGAACATGCAGGACTGAATTTACACATTCTTTGTCTCCAACCCTATATTGGCCAAGTCAGATGAGTGTGAATTCTTGAATGCTCTTTTAAAATTTAATATCACAATATTAACTTAAATTTCACCTGTAAGCATGCAACATAATTTTACCTTAGAATGAAGTCTTTTAATCTCTTAGAATCCCTTTAAAATGGGAAGCCATGGACCACCCAGAGCAAAGTAAAATTTCTAAAAAGATGATCAGAAAAAGGAAATCTTCAAGGCCTAGCCACCACCAGCTTTCATATAGAGTGGAAATTCCTAGCCTTTTAACTGTTCTCACTAAATCTTTTCTGATTTTACCCTCTTCCTACCAATAATTTTTAGGCAGAATAATCTATTAAAAATGCAAATACAGTCATGTCAGTTTCCTGCTCCTGCAATGGGTACCTACGCATTGCTCTTAATGTCCAAAATCCCTAACAAGGTGTTGTATGATCTGGCTCTAGTTTACTTCTTTCTCATCCATTCACACTGTTCATTTTATAGTCCCTTCACTGATTCTCTTTCCTGCTACAGATCTTTAAGTATTCTGCTCTCTCTACTACAAATGCTCACTCTTGGTCCATCTTCACCTGACTAAGAGTCACTCATCCTTCAGGTCCTGTCTTAAATTCACATACTCAGGTAGGTTTCTAGATATTCTAAACTAGACTATAAAATATTGCTCCTAGAGCATACTATACTCATTCTTAGCCATAATCACAACTGCAATTAAATAACAGTGAAATTATTTTTTTCTTACCTATTTTCCATTTACATCATGAGCTCTATGAAGGCATGGACTATGTCCTCATCCCCTTGGAACCACTAGAAGAGCCAGACTGCCCCAAAACTACTTTGTACAATACATGTTTTCTCAAGCCTTGGAACTAAATGTTTAGTATGCCAGAAAATAATATACTTTCACGTTCCCAAACACCTTCATCCTTCAAAGCAGATACCTCTTGGGTAGAGGTTATATTTAATAGTATTCAGTGGGGCAAAATATAAGATCTCATTTTAGTAATGATTATACTGACAAAAATACTGAAAATAGTGACAGACCATCAGCAATAGTTCAAAACAGTCTAGTTAATTTTTCCAAGTTGCTTTTTTTATGTTTGTTTATATTTATAAAAATTTTTTCACTTTGATGGTGCATAGCAGAACTGACCTCCTATGGTTAGTAAGATTAATAACAGCTGTGTCTCATATCTTACTCTGGCAATCTAAATTTTAGGTAGATAGGGCTGTTTAAGATAGTTTACATGAATTTTACACTGGCCCTGGAGACAAAATTCCCAGGTATGAATACCAGCTCTGTTAGAGAATATGACTAAATTGCTTCTAGTATAATATTGTAGAGTGGTAGAAAGAACACAAGCAGCAAGCCTGAAGCCACGAGGTCTAGATTTGCCTTTGCCCTGGCTTCCTGTGTAAATTTAACCAAAAATAAGAAATGGTGGTTTAAAAGAAAGAAAAGATAAATGGTAAATTTCAAGTGCCAGGGAACAGACTATACAACTTAGAAGAGATCATATGGGTAATTTAGAATAGATTATGTCATACAAGCAAGTATATTTGTAACTCACCCAATTTTTTAAAAGATATTTATTTATTTATTTAAGAGAGAGCATGAGCAGAAGGGGCAGGGGGAGAGGAAGAGAGAGAGAATCTCAAGGAGACCCCATGCTGAGCACTGAGTTCTACATGGGGTTTGATGCCACAACCCCCACGATCATGACCCAAGCTGAAACCAAGAGTTGGATGCTTAAACCAACTAAGCCACCCAAGCATCCCTGTAACTCTCCAATTTAATGACCATGGAACAAACTTTAATTTAAAAAATGGAGGCCAGCTATTGATACCTATTTAATCTTCTCTGAAAGCAAGCAAAACAATCCAAGTTCAAATAGTATCAATAACTAGTCAAAAAAAAAAAAAAAAAAAAACCTTAGGCAAATAGTAAAAACTACACAAATAAATACATGACCAAGATGGGGCCTATGAAAAGATCCTGGAAGAGAAAAGGAAAACTCTGTACTTAAGATACAGAGCAAAAGCATTCTTTCGAAAAAGATTTGTTACAAAAAACAGAATTGGATTCCATAAATTTCAAGAAAGATCTGCTGGCTATTAAATAAAACAGAAAAATGAGATGACAAAATGAGAGGATATAAAAAGGAATTGGCAGAAAAGATCAGATCAACAAATTAAATATGGTTACAGGGAAAGATAATTTCCAATACATGAATTAAAACTTGACCAAGAGTCAATAAAAATCACAATCAATACTGTAGAAACCCAAATCTGTAACAGAAAATAACCTTAAGGAGATGACCCAGAATAGTGAGGCAAAGGAAAAGTAGCAGAAAACACTGAGAGAAGATAAAGGTCATGCAGACGATAATACAACTCCAACCAACAAATAAAAAGTGCTCATGGGTTAGAAAGCAGAAGAAAGAGTGGAGCCTAACAAAATAACTCCTACATGCAAATTAACAAAAAGAGACGAATTAGTAATATTTCTTAGAAAAACTTGTGAATATCAAAAATGGTCACAAAATATATCTAATAAGCATCCAGCCTGGTGGGGAGAATGAGAAATTACCTCAGAGAGGAAAAAAGAAACTGGGTTGACCTCAGACTTCTCCACAGCACTAAATGTCAAAAGAAAAAGAGTAATACCCATAAAATGCCCAAATGCTATGTTAAATCATGCTATTACCCATGTAAGAAAGCGTGAATAACAGTCTCTGTAGACAAAGGTAGAGGTGTTTCCCTTTTTCATATTTCTAGCAAAACTACTTAAAGATGTAATTATTTGAGTAAGATATGAGCCTACATGAAGAACTCAAAATAGGACCTGTAGTATAAAAAGGCTAGTGGTGGGGTGCCTGGGTGGCTAAGTCAATTAAGTCCTGGACTCTTACTTCAGCTCAGGTCCTGATCTCACAGGTCCTGAGATCAAACCCCCCTAGGGGGTTCTCTGCTCATCAGGAGTCTGCTTGGATATTCTTTCTCTCTGCCGCCCCCCCCCCGCTTGTGCGCACATATACACATGCTCTCTTTTCCTCTTTCAAATAAATACATAAATCTTTTTTAAAAAAGGCGAATGGAATACACTGAAATGAATTAAATGGATTGAACTACAAATAATTATTTTAGATTGATGCCAAACTGTGTAAATGCTAACTAATAATTATCATAATAGTAGATATTAATGAATAAATACAAGATAATAGTTTAAAAGACAAACAGTGGGGTGGGGAAAAAAAGTAAAATAAAAATGGGAATATTATTTTCTTCTGCACACTTAACCAAAAATAATTGTTTAAATATGTTTAATCTTTAAAAAAAACCACTAACATCAGGGGCCCTTAGGTAGCTCAATCAGTTAAGTGTCTACCTTCAGCTCTGGTCATGATCTCAGGATCCTGGGATGGAGCCCTGCATAGTGCTCCCTGCTCAGCGGAGTCTGCTTTTCCCTCTCTCTCTAAACCTCCCCACCACCCCCCACCCCCCCCGACTTACCCTCTCTCGCGCTTGCTCTGTCTCTCTTAAATAAATAAAATCTTAAAAAACAAAATAAAACACTAACATCAGCCAGTAGTAAATGAAAAAATGAAAGGTATGTCATCAAAATTGGTAGAGAAAAGGGAAACTAAATAACTATGCTGGGACAAAATAAATTTTAAAAGCCAAAGAAAATTTCAATGAAACACAAAAATAGAAAAACATCAAACAAAGTGACATAGAAAAAGTATATCCCGAATTAATTATCCTTTTACAGAAAACATACTCAGATTTGTTTACAGAAAATACATCTGGTATTTGTTGTTTATAGTAAGGCATCTAAAATAATATAGCATAGAAAGATTTAAAATAGCAGTAATATGGACATGGGTAAGACTATAGCAGAGTTAGCATTCTTATAAATTAAGTAATAATGAAGGAAATACTCTCCAATCAACAAATTATTCTTTAAGATAATTTAATGAAATATGAATGTGATAATAAAATATAAAAAATAGGATTTATAATGTTCTGCATGTATAATATATAACATAATAATCTGATAATATATAAGTATAATCAAAATTTGTGAAATACATACTTAATGCATAAAATATGCTTCCTTAGATATTGATTCTTTTACTTAGATGAGATAGATTCTAAGCATGTTATGCATTTTGTTAATAGGAGAAGATGCTCATGAGAAATGGATGAATATCCTTTTCCGCATATCCTCACTTTTCAAATTACTGTCTCTCCAGTCTCATAAATATAAAGCATTAACCATTATTATTTTCATTCCATTTCCCTCATCACTGCTATTGATGTTGAGCATCTTTTCATAACTTAATCTTCTACAAATGACCCTCCCATAACTTTTGCTCATTTTCCAAACTAGATTTTGTTATGTTATCAATTTTAGAAGAACTCTTCCTACATGATAAATACTGATGGGGTTCCAGTCATGTTACCTCAAGATACAGCACCTTGCGCGATACTGAATATTTTAAACTGAAGGAACATGAGAAACAGCACATAAAGGAAGAACTTGCTGTGCTTCTCCTAAAGCAGGTCATAAGACCCTCATGTGAGAGATGCCCTCCCTATATGCAGAGGAAAAGAACCCTTATCATCTCCAAAGATGAAAGTAAGAAGAATCTGAACAAATGGGGCTTACTAGTTTCCCCCAGTTTACTACACTTAGCTCATAACACTTGTTCTATCATATTTTTCCATAACATTTCACTCTCCATCAAACCTAATATAGAAATACCTAGGTGTAACCATGTCTAGGGTCTTCACTTCCTTATGGAGGCTCCTATGTCACATAAAAAATATGACATAAAAAAATTTTATGTCACATAAAAAATAAATGTGTATGCATTTTCTCTCGTGAATCTGCTCCAGTTGAGAATTTAGGAGGGTAGAGGAAAACGGTATTCTCCTTCACTGGAATGTCAATCCTGTTCCTATTCTCTATATTACTATTATTTCTTCTCCCCAATTAACTGTCTGGAAAATATTTTTATTTTTGCCATATACTTCTACAATTTTATAAAATATTAGCTATTTCTAATATTTAATTTTATAGATTTGTGATTTGTAGTCTTGATTAAGAAACTTACACTTAGATTGTCTATATAATGTCTTCAATTTTCTTATAGAATTTTCTTTTTCAATTTTTCATATATTTTCACTCTATCTGGAAGTTATTTTTGAATCTGACTTAAAATAGGGGTCCATTTTATGTTCTCCAAGTTCAGTGAGCATTGTACCAATACCATTTACTTAATGCACTATTTTCTCAAAAAATTGAAATATCTTCCCCTTCTATTAAATTATATTATAGTATAGCATATATCTATTATATTGTTGAATCTGTATCTGAATTCTGTCTTCCACTAGTCTACTTACCTTTTCTCATGTCAATATTATACTGACTTCATTACAGTGATTTTATAAGTATGATCCGACATCTAGTAAGGCAAGTTTCCCCTCACTTTTTTATTTCCCCTCAAAAATCTGTCACTCTCCCAACCATATATATTTCATATTATATAAATTAAAAACAGGATTTATCAGTTAAATCAATTAAAATAATTCCTAGATGTACATTAAATTTGGGGAGAACTTTTTTTTTATATAATATGAATGCATACTACCCCAAAACAAGATTTCTCTTTTGTTCGATCTTGTATGTCCTTTAATAAAATCAGAAAGTTTTTGTTTTAATTTGTAACTGTGCCTTTCTTATAAAATTTATTACTAAATATTCTATGTAATTCTCAGTACTTTTTTGAGAATGGATTTTTTTTCCTATTTCCTTCCCAAATATTTACTACAAAGAATATTTTTAAAATTTTACCTAGCCAACTTATTGTATCAACTTATTAATTTTATAAGTCTTTTGGTCAAATCATTACAAGAAGAATATCGTAATTAGCTTCTTACTTCTATATGCCAGATCTTCCAAAAATACTGATTGTAGTATTTATAGAGGCTAATCCATGTTTACATCCTGATTTTGACTTAAATTGTTATAGTATTTCACCTTTTGGGAAAATAACTGCTGTTTGTCCTTAGATGATAGAATATTTTACATTTAAATAGTTATATTCCTGTTTAACATAGAGATTTTAATATTATTATCTAGCTGATTACAGTCATGCTTACCAATCTGTCATTGATTGGCTGGCTGACCTGGAGACATCTCTGTATTCTTTAGGCATTATTCTTTTAACTAGGTCATAGGTATTATTCTTTCAACTAAATGATACCTGAATTAGATGTGCTAGTATTTCCTTTTGCATTCTACATTTATATTCTTCAGTGAGGTTAGACTTTTTCTCTTCTTTTATACTACATCTAGCAGGATTAAGTATAAAACTATGCTAGATTCAATATAAAATGAACTTAAAAGCTTTACATTCTTATCATGATCAAGAATAGTATAAAACGCAATGCTCTTTCCTATTTTTTTAAAGATTTTATTTATTTATTTGACAGACAGAGATCACAAGTAGGCAGAGAGGCAGGCTGAAAAAGGGGGAAGCAGGCTCCCCACTGAGCAGAGAGCCCAATGTGGTGCTCAATCCAGGACCCTGATACCATGACCTGAGCCGAAGGCAGAGGCTTAAACCACTGAGCCACCGAGGCGCCCCGCTCTTTCCTATTTTTTAAGACCTAGGTAAGAACTGCAAATCTTGTCATGGTGCATTGTTCTATGTACTCTAGTTACTTTTCCTATCTCTTCTCTGGTAATGACCTATTAAAGTTTTATAATTATTCAGTCAATTTTAATAATTTATATTTCCTAGGACACTATTCATTTCATTGATGTTTCACATGTTACCATAGAATTATGATTGTATTATCTTTTGATTAACTTATCCTGTATCCATGGTTGGTGTCCTCTTCAATCTTAATCACATGTTTTTGGAATGATCACTTGGATTTCTTTATTCTTTTTTCTTTTCAGTTGCTTTCATTCTGGTTTTCATCCATATTAATTCTTCTTGCCTTATTTTGTTTTATTCTATTGTTCCTTAACTAATTTATTATACTTGGCAAAGAATTATCTTCCAAAGAACTAAAAAATTTTCAATAAGATTTGAGTCAAGGTAGTATGAAACTTAATAAAATGAGGTTATTAGGCTTGAAAAAGAAGAACAAAGCCAAAGGAATCACAATCTCAGATTTCAAGATATACTACAAAGCTATAGTAATAAAACTGTATGGTACTGGCACAAGAATAGACATATATAGCTCACTGGAACAAAACAGAGATCCCATAAATAAACCCATGATTATGTGGTCAATTATCTATCACAAAGGAGGTAAGAAATATATCATGAGGGAAAGACAGTCTTTTCAATAAATGGTTTTGGGGAAAACTGGAGAGCCATTTTTGGTGTGCCAAAAATGAAACTGGACCACTACCCACAAAAATAAATTCAAAGTGGATGAAAGACCTAAAGGTGAAACCTAAAACCATAAAACTCCTAAGTTTAAAAGTAAACAAAGGAAGGAATCTCAGACATTCACCTTAGCAACATATCTATTATGGATATGCCTCCTCAGGCAACGGAAACAAAAGCAAAAATAAACTATTGGGACTACATCAAAGTGAGAGGAACTAAAAGCTTTTGTCAGCAAAGGAATTCATCAACAAAACAAAAAGGCAACCTCCTGAATGAGAGAAGACATTTGCAAATGATGTATCCAATAAGGGGTTAATATCCAAAATATATAAAGAATTTATAAAACTCAATACCAAAAAAACAAACAATCCAATTTTAAAATGGGCAGAGGACCTGAAAAGATATTTTTTCTACGGAAGACATACAGAGGGCTAACAGTACATGAAAAAATGTTCAACATTACTAGTCATCAGAGAAATGAAAATCAAAATCACAATGAGATATCACCTCCCACAAGTCAAAATGGCTAGTATCAAAATGACAAAACATAATAAGTGTTGGGGAGGATTTGGAGAAAAGGAAATGCTCCTGTACTGATGACAGGAATGTAAGTTGGTGCAACTACCGTGGGAAACAGTATGGAAATTCCTCAAAAAATTAAAAATAGAAATATCATACAGCCTAGTAACTCCACTGCTGAGTATTTACTCAGAGAAAATGAAAACTAATTTCAAAAGATATATGCTCCTCTATGTTTACTGCATTACTATTTATAATAGGAAAGTTATGGAAGCAACCCAAGTGTCCAGATATGTATTATATATATATATATATATATATATATATATATATATATATATACACATATATACACAATAGAATATTACTCAGCCATAAAAAAGAATGAAATCTTGCCAATTGGGACGACATGGATAGAACTGAGGGTATTAATGCCAAGTGAAATAAGTGAGACAGATAAAGACAAATATCATATGGATTTCATTTATGTGAGGAATCTTATAAGTAAAAAAAGAAAAAAATGAACAAAGAAAAAACAGACTCCTAAAAACAAAGAGCAAACTAGTGGTTGCCAGAGGAAAGGTGGGTGGGAGGATGGGTAAAGTAGGTAAAGGAGACTGAGAGGTACAAACTTTCAGTTACAAAATAAATAAGTAATAGAGATGAAAAGTACAGCATAGGGAATAGAGTCAATAACATTTTAATAATGCTGTATTGTGGCAGATGCTAACTATACTTACCACGGTAAGCACTGAGTAACGTGTAGAAATGCTGTGTACACCTGAAACTACTATAACATAGTATATCACCTACACTTCAATTTAAAAAAAAGATTATTAGGTGATGGGGTCCCAGCTTTATCTCTGTTTATTCATATATGCCTTTCAGCAAATTATTTAAGCTAAGCTAATAGTTTCTACAAATGTAAACTGAAAAGAGAATATAGTCTCAAGATTCTTGAGACACCTGAGAAAACTGATAAAATTTTAAGCTCCTTCTGAGAAAAGGAGGCTTTTTGAAGGAATAAGAGACCTTGGAAAAACTGAACTGGAACTTACTGCCTTTAGAAATAATAATATCTAAGAAAATCTAGTTTTTCTATGATAGTGAAATATAATAGAGATCTATATTCATTCTATGAACACTCAGGTCATAATTAGGTGAACTCTTAAGATGTTTCACCATTATGAATGCCTTAGAATTACAAAAACTTCCTAAAGAAGATGCATGTAAGTCACATTACAGAATAACAGAGATAGGTGTGTTTTTTTGTTTTTTTGCTTTTTTTTTTTAAAGTATCACATCATTAAACCATATCCTCATATTTTTCTTAGAAGAAAAAAACCTGGGGTCAAGTGGATTTCAGGCACTTCCACTGAACCCTGGGATGTTCCAAACAAAAATCTAGGTGTATTTATTTAATTGTTATTGGGAGAATTAATCACACTGATAGATTTGCAAAGAGTTTGGGACCTGAGAGGTTGAAAAAGACTATTCTAGACAAGTAATTCAACTTCCTATCTTTAGTCTGTGATTAAACTTTTCCATGGTCATACTTTTGCTACTTCACCAAACAGACTTTTTCATTATTGGACAGTTACTACTACCAAAAAACTCTGGTGTACATCAAGTCAAAATCTACCTCTAAAATTCTCATCTATTTTCTTGATTTCAGACTATGAAGCATGAGAGAATAATTCCTTATTCTTGAAAACAGCCCTATACTTATTTGTGGGTAGTCAACTTAGCGCCAAGACATTTCCCTTTTTCAGACCAGTAATTTTTAAACAACACAGCATAATCCACTAATCCAAAATTTTCTCTAAAGAAAGATGATTTAACAACTCATGAAGACAATATTTTACATTCTTAAAAGGTTCCACAGTGAAAGTTCACCTAATTCTTGTCAGAGGGATATAGAGTGCTCTAAATTTACTTGTGAATTTCAAAAAGAATTCAGAGAAAACAACTGCATTACATTGATGTATGTGACCTAATGAATCTGCATTATTCTCACATATTTACTTACTTTAACCAGTAAATTCTTAGAAACTATAACTCGTAAATTCTTTAAAAATTATTTCTTAAACTACTGTCAAAATATTACCCATGGATGGACTTCAACCCATGTTCAAATTTTAGCCATAAGTCATTTTTTTATTTCTTTTTATGTATTCAGGAAGGATAAAGGCAGTAATATCATTTTAACTGGTACTAAAAACAATATTTACATTAATTCCTTCAGGGGAAAAAAGAGAGAAAATATGTAGCAGAGTGAAGTATAACAACATACAAGGGAGAACAAATTCCAAAATGGTAAGCCCAGCTCTTTAAAACTCAGCACCAAAATTCAATAATTATACAAGAGAATTACTTACGGATACAATTCTGAAAACTGTTCAGCTATTGCATAAGCTGCTGGGTCTCTGTCTAAGGCATACAGAGTAATGTCTGACTCCTTCTGTAGAATGGCTCTTGTGTGTCCTCCTGAACCAAATGTCATATCTAGAAAAATCTGGCCAACACAGAAAAAGAAAATTACTACCTAGCATGAACAAAATATTCTTGCTAGCTACCTTAATTTCTAGAGGCACATATTGATTTTCTGAGCTGATAGCAATTGGAAAAACAATTAAAATTATTTTGCCTAGAGTTCAATTTGTTATACATGAGACCTGGATCAATTATGAGTGACCAGTCTGAAAGAAATGGTCAGAGTATCAGTAAAATGATCATCTCTGGCACAGGCTGGCCAATTTAAGACAAATTTACATTTTCCTCCAAAGGTCAAACTGGCTACAGAGTTATGCTGCTAGCTTTTTAATGCTTTCCAGCACCTGGCTGATGATAATATTTCCAACAATTTCTCATTATTTGGAAATAGCTTACAATTAGTATGGCTCACTTTATCTCAATTTCTCTAAATGCTTTGTATTACACATGAAGATATTCAAGAATACAAAGAAAGAATGAGAGAAGGAAAGAGGTAAAGGAAAAAAAGAATGAATATACCTAACAATAAATAATCACAGGACAAATCCTTAAAAATCAAAACTGGAAAAGGCTCAAGGCTTAAGTAAAAACAACTAGGGTAAATTCTAGCTTTGTCATAAGGACCTATATATTTTTGGGAAAGACACTTAAAATCCCATTGTTTTTAGATTTCCCCAAGCTTTGAAAAGAAAAAGAAAGTCAGAGGAAAAGAAGATACCATCAATACTTACCTAACTGGTAAGGTGACATATAATTGCTCATCTAAACCAAGACACTTGAGGGTGTAAGATCTGTAAGTAATAATTTTGCCAGGATAACAGTTTATTATCTACAGGGGTGGCTTCATGCTTAGATCATTCTAGAGAAACAGTAAAGCTAATTGGACTTGAATCTACTTCTTGGCTATTTTACTGGGCCACACTATAAAGAAAATAGGTCTCAGTTGGGCAAGAAACCAGACCTGGACCATTAGAAACATAATTGTGAATAAGTTAATTGGTTGTGGTTGATTTGGAAGTCAAGACACTCTTAGTGTAGATTAATGTGCCCTTTCAATAAGCTTCACTGGTATTATGAAAATAAAAATAATCATTCCAATAATATTGAATACTATGAAAAATGACATATACTATAGATCAAACTATTAAAAATATTTAAACATGTAACTTTTTCAAAGTTAATGTGAACACTGCACAAGAAGACAACTTCTTGAAATGGATCTGAACATTCTCCTGCCCTGAAGGCTACAAAGTATTTCTAGGAGAGTGGTCAGAAACAAGACACAAGTACGCTTTGAATTTTTGCTACCAGTTACCCTGCTGAGACCCATCCTCTGATCAAAAAAGTGAGCCTGCTATTTCAAGAATAACATGGAGGAAATCTTCTGATCAAAACTTAAAAGAGGAGGGATGTAAATTATGAGAGATGTACATGTGGTGAAAAACCACAAGCACTGCTTTTTAACGTAAGTATGTTAATACAACTAAAGCTTGCACTTCTGTCACTGTCAGCACAAAAGACATGGCTATACACTCTTTTCAACATTATAAATGATAATGTTAAAACAACACTTGAAACTTACCAAACTCAATACCCAAAGAATAATCCAATCAAGAAATGGGCAGAGGACATGAACAGACATTTCTGCAAAGAAGACATCCAGATGGCCAACAGACACATGAAAAAGTGCTCAACATCCCTCGGTATCAGAGAAATACAAATCAAAACCACAATGAGATATCACCTCACACCAGTCAGAATGGCTAAAATTAACAAGTCAGGAAATGATAGATGCTGGTGAGGATGTGGAGAAAGGGGAACCCTCCTAAACTGTTGGTGGGAATGCAAGCTGGTGCAGCCACTCTGGAAAACAGCATGGAGGTTCCTCAAAAAGTTGAAAATACAGCTACCCTATGACCCAGCAGTAGCACTACTCGTATTTACTCTAAAGAAACAAATGTAGTGATCCAAAGGGGCACGTGCACCTGAATGTTTATAGCAGCAATGCCCACAATAGCCAAACTATAGAAAGAACCTAGATGTCCATCAACAGATGAATGGATAAAGAAGATAGATAGATAGATAGATAGATATATGATGGAATACTATGCAGCCATCAAAAGAAATGAAATCTTGCCATTTGCAATGACATGGATGGATCTAGAAGGTATTATGCTGAGTGAAATAAGCCAATCAGAAAAAGATAATTATCATATGATCTCCCTGATATAAGGAATTTGAGAGGCAGAGTGGGGTATCTGGTGGGTAGGGAAGGAAAAAATGAAATCAGATGGGATCGGAAGGGAGACAAACCATAAGAGACTTTTAATATCACAAAACAAACTGAGGGTTGGTGGCGGAGAGGGATATGGAGAGGGTGATTGAGTTATGGACATTGGGGAGAGTATGTGCTCTGCTGAGTGCTGTTAAGTGTGTAAGATTTATGATTCAAGACCTTTACCACTGTGGCAAATAATACATTATATGTTAATAAAAATAATTAGAAAAAAAAAACTTGAATTTCTTGCCCCTTTTTTTAAGTAGTCCAATGTGAGGTTCAAACTCATGACCCTGAGATCACAATCCAAGCTGAGATGAAGAGTCAGACATTTAACTGACTGAGCCACCCAGGAGCCCCTTCATATTATTTGTATGGTTGTTAGGAGTATATACTTATAATCTCAAAATCAAATAATTTCCGTTCTCAGTCTGTATACTTATTTTATGTATCAATGAATAAGTAAAAATTTCCCACCTTACCATACTTCAGTTTAAAAATTTCTAGGGGCTTAGCATAATTTAAGCAAAAAACTTCTCCAAGGCAGAAATATAAATTACTTTCTTGTTATGCCCCAATATCAAGTCTTGCTATAATTCTGTATTTAAACTGAGAGTATAGAAAATAAAACAATTTGCATATGATTATTTTATCTCAAGCCAGGAAAGTCCCAATCGATAATTAAAAAGAAAAATCCTCATCATTAAAAATATTCTGGAAAATGTAAGATGATTATAATTTACATGATTATTTTTTAATATATCATGATTATGCCCTTGGAGATGTACTGACAATCAAGGAAGTTTCCATAGGAAAAAAAATAATTATAACCAGTCAAGTGTACCACAAAGCAAAGCTGGAGACATGGATTTATAAAACTACAAGTGAACCCCACCATATGTCCTAGGTTAATAGGTTACTGAAGCCATCAACTAGAATTTTGAAAATTCTAATATACATTGCTCATTAATGTAGGCCTTGTGAATCAACCAGCACAATAACTGAAAAGGGAGCCAATTAGTGTCTCCCTTCTCCTGGGTCACTAACTTGATATAAGACCACATTTTAAAATTTGTACTAGCTGACAATAAAATAATACTGGACAAATGCAAAAGAACAAATAAATCTGAGTGTTACAAATCAATGCTTCTATGGGTCTCATCTGCTTGTATTCATATATATATATATAAATATATATATATATATATATATATATATATATATATATATATATATATATATATATAATGTTTCAAACATAAAAGGAATTCTTTCTTTAAAATTACCTGATATAAATTATCTAAAACATAAAACCAATATTTGATACCAAGATTTTATTCTGACAGTCCCACTTCTCACTTGTATAATCCTGACCAAAGTATTTTAACCCTGAGCCTCAACTGTTTCATCTAAGAAAGGGGGATAAAATGTACCCCTATTTACTTCACAGAGATACATAAAAATTATCTTATTTCTCCCTTACAATCACAAAGTTGGTGTTATCAGATTTATACATACATAGAAACTAAGATTAAACTAAGCTAGTTAAGTAGCAAATGCAGAAACTGAATACAGGTATACCTGGCTCTCTTCTGCATTAAATCAACAAAGCCTGTATTTGCCCAATACCTTATAGTTTATTGAGCATTAACAGTTTTCCTACTTGGTCTAACAAAAGCTCTGTAAGTAGGACAAGTGGCTTTATCCCCATTTTTGCAAGTACAAAACTCAGGTGCAGAGAGATAAGGTGACTTGATCAATTTCCTATAACAAGCAAGTGAGGGAAAGAGAACTCTAAACCATGTGTCACCAACTCTGTATTTTGTGCCTTTTCTGAAAGAAATAAAGAGAAGAAGGGAGGAGTGAACAAAAGAAAGAAATAAAAAAGTGGATGACATAGAAAGAATCATGGTAGAAATAGCTTTATAAAAATTATATAAGAAAACTTTAGTTTTTTTATAGATCACCCATTCGCACCGGAATTTAGGCTCTCAGAAACCATGTCTTAATCTTTGTGTAGCAGGACAACTCTTGAGATACATGTGTTTCTCTCTTTTTTCTTCTTCTTCTCTTTCTATTTCAAGCAGGTGCCTAGGTATTTAGAGCTTTAGAAATGTATGTTCCTTGAGGATTTTTGCATGACACAAAGAAAAAAGTATCTTTCCTACCATCTGGAGAAAACCACTTTCCTATCAGTTAATATTAAAGAACAACAACAAAAAGCTCAGAAAGAATGCTAGTTATCCTGGGTAGGTTAGTATCTTTAAGGAAAAGAGAGATAAATCTCACTGAAATTGGATAGAAGAGAGATGGGAACAATGAACAAATTCCAGGAAGGTGCAGGACTAATGAAATGACTGATAGATGATAAGATCTCAAAGCAGCTGTCAATATGAGGAACTGAAGAAGGGTGGACCCTCAACACAGGGTTCCCAGTGATACCAGAGATTTCCATACCCCTCTTTGGCACAGAAGCAGCAGAACCTCTGGTCCTAGAGGGCCTTTATTACAACAAAAGGCATCTCAGGGAGAACTAAGTGTGGTATGAGATGAGTAGTAAGATGCAGGGCTTCTGCATAGCTCAGTTGGGGTAATGAGAATGACTGAGATTGATGGCTTCTCAGCACAGGGAGATTGGGGCTCAGAATCAAAATAAAAGTGACTTAAAAAATAAACATTTGAGGGAAGATGCATAACTACAGTTCTCCAACTCTGCCTACACTTTAACAGCATCAGTGTACAGCAGTAGATGCTTAGTAAATATTTAGTGATGTAATATGAAAAAAAGAGCTCAGCTTCCCAAGGTAGCTATGATAAAGATACCAATACTCATTTGTGCAAGTGAATTTAGAAACACTCCTCAAGATACAAGACTCATTACCATAAGACCACATAAAATAGTCACAGGATATCTAACTTTTAGAAGTCATTTAACACCAATATATTCCTAGAATTACAAGCTGTTTCATTAATGAACTTTTTCAGAACATTAATAATGATCTGATATTAATAATATTATATAAGTCTAATGCACCATGTTTCTATCTGTTGATCAGAATCCTTTACATTTGAACTAAGAAAATGAACATTTCTTATTTTAGGCAGTTCTTTGAATCAAATGCAAATAAATGACATTTTATCCCCATGGTCTTCTAAATATAGAAATGATTAGGTTCTACCTTGCACCATGATGAGTCACACTTGAATAGTTGAGCTATAGCTGTGAATCTGATAATGAACAGGGTACAGATGCAGAATTTCAGAGCTTAGAGGGACATAACACACTATTTATTCCACCTCCTCATTTTACTTATGAGGAGACCAAGGCCCAAAAAGGTAGCTAGCTAAGGGCAGAGCTAATACTAAAATATAAATCCTATGCTCTTTCCACTTCATCTCATAATATTCCTCAACTGGAATTATATAATCACACTGAAATAAACAATCATTCTTTGAAAAAAAAATTTTTTTTCTTAGTGAAGGTAGATATATATGTGGGAACTTTGTACCTTAAACCTCCAACACAGTTGAAAACAATCACTGTTCTACCATACTAAATTGTTTTAGGACTTTATGATGATAAATTTGTTGGATTTAATTCCAAAGATAATTATGTTGTATACATAGTCTCAGATCAATACCCATCTATTATGTATAATAGCAACTGGTGATGACTGACTTCTTGACAGGTTACAGTTTTAAAATTGACCTTGAAATTAAAAGCAAAGAATTAAAATACTTAAAATCATAGGCCCATGGGTAGTTTGAGCTAGAAGAACCCACAGAAATAATCCAATTTAATTCCATTAATATATACTGTTCTTTCTGGAGTATACTTAGCACTACTTTTACACCTCTCAGATATGATATTCTTTAAAACCTAGCTAGGGAGAACTGAGAGAAATCAAGGGATTTACCTAAGATCATCCTGCACAGACTAGATAGTTAAATGATTTATTTTTCCTAATCCAACAGTTCTAATCATCGAAATTTTCACAGTAGAACAACACTGTTAAAATTGGACATGAAAACCTTTTTAGCCATGAATAGCACGAGGGCAGATCTTTCAATTTCATTTTCCTAATGCTGATTAGTCATTTCCAATCTGTGCAAGATTTTTAATAGTAAGTTCTCATCTGAATTTGGAAACAATATGGCCTGATTTCACTGAAAAATTTCTTCCTATGAATATTTCCTTTTCTGGCAATTACTAGTTTTGAATATTTAGAATTGAAGTGTTTTTAAAAGAATTTTGGAAAACTTCACCTATTTGCAACAGGTTTCATTTTGAAATACTGACATGTCTCAGGCATATACTTAACCTTCTGCATTTTTTTTCAAGAGGTAAATTAAAATATATGGCATTAATTAATTATCTGTATATTTACTGAATATTCAGTACAGATAAGGTCATAAGAGGTAATAACTCTTGAGATACTAAGTTATGGGCCTTCCAGTTTGATGAGGGAATTAGACATGCACACAAATAATTACTAGTAAAAAGAAATCAGCAATATAAGAAAAGCATATACAACATTTCAGGAGGAGTGAAAAAAACATAAGTATTTCAATCAGTAGTGAGACGGATGAAATTGGAGTAGGTTACAAATCAGCAGGGCCATCAAGGCTGGACAGAAGTCAGAGAGCACCCTTTCTTCTCACTCTTCCATATTCCCCAAATTCAGTTAGCTACAGCATCCTGTTGATTTTACACAAATATGCCTTAAATTTTTCCACTCCCATTTTAAATTCAGGACCCCTTATTTCTTTGCTTTACTATTGCAATAAGTTCACACTCACATCCATACCTCAGTCGGACTTCTAATTCTTCTTGCTACATTATTAACAGGATATTTTTTCTGAAATAAAATTGTAGTATGTGACATTCCTGCTCTCAGAAGCTCTCCAAAGCTACAAGACACAGTCTAAATTTCTAGGCATAATGAATAATAGTCTTCAGATTCTGGCCTCTGCATTTCTGTCTAATATTATCTTCCACTCCTTACACATGGATTTTATAATATATTCTCTAGCTATACAGTTATAAAATATAACAAAAGCACCTATAATTATCAAACATGCTAAATAGTATCATGTCTTCTCTACCATTTTGCTCTGTTCCATCTCTCTCAAATTGAATTCTCAAACAATTATGAGAATTCTGATATGTGCACATCTCTATTCTTAGAGTTAGAAATACAAGTGTAGGCCAAAATAGACATGGCCCTTGTTCTCACATAGGTTTCAGCTGGAGGTCTTAGTATCTTTAATATATATCTTCTTTCTTTCCATAATACTCCTCTGGAAGATGCCCTAAACATTTGTGTCCTGGATGCCAAACATTGCATGACAGAGAATATAATCAATAAATATCTACTGAATAAATAAATAAATAAATAAAAACAGAGAATGAAATCTTAGCAAAGGCGTAGATGTAGGAAAGAATATGATATGTAGAGGGAGAACAAGTTTGACTGGAATGCAGGATGTATTACAAGAAGAGAGTAGAAAGGAGAAAAAGGGAGAAAACAGAAACAAGAAATTAAAAACTTCCACGTATGTGCCAGATACTATTATTTGTTGTGATGTGTTCCCTGTGGCCATCCTAGAAGTAGCCCCACAGGACAAGGTAGGAAATAATGCTAGAAGGTAGTGTGAAGTCAACTCCTGGCAGTTCTGAAAGGCCCAGGTAAGTAATTTGCATCCTATCTCCTAGATAATGAACAGCTCTGAAGACTTCTGAAGTGAAAAAAATAATGTGACTGCCAAGAGTATTAGATGGATGGTAGCTTATAAGAATATTGTGGTGACTTGGTATAGAGCAAGCACCCAGGTAAGAGGACACAAAGCCCGAACTGCCAGTAGGAATGGAGAGTAATAATGATAATAAAAATGTATAATACATTTACTGAATGCTTCTTTTACACCAAAAATGGCACCACACATTTGCTCTGCATCATTCATTCATTTTATACATAGGCAGAAACACATACACACACACACTCACCCACATTCATTTAAGTTAGTGGGATTCTCAAAACCACACTTTGAGTAAGTTACTATTGTTATTACTATTCTATAGAAGAGAAACGGGAGATTTAAGAGAGAAGGTTCAGTGGATAGTCTGAGGTGCAGCTAATGAATGTTGGAGAGAGATTTCAAAAACAATTCTATCTCCTGAACCTGTACTCCTAACTACTTAGCTTCTCTGTAGAGGTAGAACAGACTAACCTGATGCAGTGAGTGGAGAAGTGAGAAATAAGAACCGACTACAAAGCATGCTATCTGGTAACTAAGAGTATAGGACACAACATTCATTATGCAATTATTATGTGCCAAAGCACATTATGCCACACACTTTAAAGATTTGAGCTAATTTAATTCTTACAACAGACTTATGGTACATAAAATAATTCCATTTCACAGATGAGTATATCAGACCCATTTACTTAGGAAAACATAAATCAGCAGTACCATTAGAGAAAGAGGCAGAAATAAGCATTTCCTTCTCCTCCCTGCCACCTTGCTACTCTGCCTCCACCATCTCCCAATTAGTGTTAGAAAGGCCAAGGAACAACTTCTTACTCTAAAAGAGAAAAAATCAGAAGTATGAGACGATACAGGCACCTTGATAGAATAAAGGTGTTAAGAATTCTGTATGGGAATAGAGTAACTCCTTGTAGTAAACTTGAAACAGTGAAGTGAGGGGGCACTGCTGAGCAGAGATTTTGAAGAGAATAATAATTATAAAAAGCTGGAAACCCAGAAATGTAATAGGAAGAGTTATAACAGCATTAATCCATAGTGGGTGGAAGAAGTTTTATTTCCTAAAATACTTAAAGAACATTAAGTTCTAATTATATTTTTAAACTTCACCTTAGTCAAAAACATTGATACAATTTTTAAAAAGTAAGATAAATTACTTCCGTTATAGATCCAAATTATCTATGCAGCCTTTGGGAATACTGTACCCCAAATACAGTATACCTGGCACACACTTACAAAAAGCAACAGAAGGGAGCACCTTGATATAATCAGTGAGGCAAATATAAGAAAAATGAGCTAGTTATTTGGACATGATATGATATATAAGATATATTGGATATTCCGACTTAAAAAAATCATTAGAAGAAGTTATCTGGTTTATAGTGTCACCGGAATGTTTATAATTGCTTAGGCAAGCTATTGTTCTACCATTGTCTACTGAATCATACAAGAATATCACTGACTTCTCTCAGGCTTTACTTATGAATCTGTCTAATCTATTGACAGGCAGACATTTGTCAAACTGATGCATCTACAGACCTGAAATAAATCAGAACATGTAACTCCAAACATAGAAGGCTACCAACCTTATAGTCAACTAACATTCTGAACAAACATTTTTCCTACCAAACCCCTTGATTTATTATTGTCTTGTCAAGCTCTGTTGAGTATCCGTCTGCTACACGCTTATTTTGTTTTATTTGTAACTATTACAGGGGCTTATGTAAAATGAAAAGAAAGTCTCAAAAGAACATAAAAGTTATACCTCAAACAAAACAATCAATGCATTGCAATAAATTTATCTCTTTTCCCATGTTATCAAGAGTTTTGGTGTTACTATGATTCATTCTGCCTAAATTCTACAAACATTTCATCTTGTAGTTTAAATTCCATCCTATCCACAAAAGAAGCCTCTACGTGTTGTAACAAAATTTATTTTTTCTCTTCTTTACAAGTATGCTCACTTACATTAAATTAAATAATCAGAGTATTCATCTTAGTGTTAAGTAGGTTTGCTCTCATCTGTAACATGGATGAATTTCAATCATAAGACCCAACCATGTACAATGAACTGACACTCGATCTGCTCACAGGTGCAAATTTTGTACAAAGTTTGAATTAGCACAAATAGCTAAAAATAATATGGCAAGGATGGTCTCAATAAGCTTAATTTCACGGACATTTCTGGCCCAGACAATGCCAATCTGTCAGCATCATTTTTAGTAAGAAAAAGAGTTTTTATCTACACCATAAGGAAATTCATATAACATTCTAGACACACTTTCTCTGAAAATGCCACATAGGTATTCTCTTCTAAGAATTATTAAAAATATAGATTGTTTAAAGTATTGGGGAAAATCATGTGAAAATAATAGGATATTGAGCTCTTTAATCAGTGTGTTCATCAAATGCTCTTTTCAAACTTTTTTTTTCTTTTTTCAGTCAGGGGGACACAAGTCATTTTACTGAGGGGAGTTTCAACATGGTTCCAATACTGAATTCTTATCAGCATTAAAATAAAACCAACGATGGTAAGATTTTCTACTATTTGGCCTCTACATAACATTACCTTTATACAAGTCAAAGTGTGTATGTATATGTACATATAGTTTAAATACTTTTATATACATACTTTGACTTATATAATGTATTATATTTGTATATGTATTATATATATATGTGTATATATATACACACACACACACGTATGTATACGTGTGTGTGTGTGTTGGCATCCAATCCACTGTGTGCACATGTGTGTATGTGTGTATGTGGGCACATGTACATGTGTGTATGTGCACATATGCAGGCACCTGTGTATGCACATGCAGGCACATGTATAAAAGCAGGTGACTAGAAGCTACCATATTATTTAACTGGCTTAAATATGTGACTCAAGGTAGGGCAATTTTCAGACTCACAATAGGGTACATACTACACTACCATGAATCCTTGCATGGAGCAAATGACAGAAAGTAAAACTTAAAGAGAAAGAGTTTCATAGGTTAGTAAGAAGGAAATTCATCAAGAAAGTGTCTTTAACATAATTCAAAATAATCAGAAGAGGCAGGTTCAGTAATTTATCTAAATACTTTTAGATTTTTTTTGTGACTTTCAAGTATTATATGAATTGAAAAATAAGATATAAATGAGGCATCAGTGTAAAAGAAGGAGACTGAAGATCAGTATCTCTAGTTTCTGGCCCAGAATCTGTTTTAATTGCCATAAATCTGGGCAAGTAACTTAACTTCTCTGAACCTCTATTTCCTCATGTGCAAATGGAGGTAAGTACATCTCCCACCCACATCACCAGGTTATTAGCATATGGAAATAAGACAATATGCATAAAGGAAATTTGCAAATGGTGTAGTTCTATTTATATTATTATTAAAATCTACCTTAAGAAAATATTCACAAAAGGCCTAAATTCCATAATAATTTATACTAAATACAAAAGTGATTTAGCATACAAAAAACTGCTTTATGGCTTCTGAATTTGAAAAAAACACTAACAGAACTTTCAGCTGGCAGATGGTCTTTTTTTTTTTTTAATATTTTATTTGTTTATTTGACAGAAAGAGAGAGAGATCACAAGTAGGCAGAGAGGCAGGCAGAGAGAGAGGAGGAAGCAGGCTCCCCACTGAGCAGAGAGCCCGATGCGGGACTCAATCCCAGGACCCTGGGACCATGACCTGAGCGGAAGCAGAGTCTTTAACCAACTTAGCCACCCAGGTGCCCCAGGCAGACGGTCTTTAAAAGGACACTCTCAATAATGTACCATTTCTAGAGGCACCTCGGTGGCTTAGTTAAGCAACTGACTTCAGCTCAAGTCATCATTTTGGGGGGGCCTGGGATCCAGCTGCATCGGGCTCTGTGCTCAGCAGGGAGTCTGCTTCTCCCTATACCTCTGCCCTTCTCCCCCCTACAACCCCGCTCATGCTCTCTCTCCTTCTCTCTCTTTCTCAATTAAAATCTTTACAAAATAATAATAGTGTAAAAAAATAATAATGTAACACTTCTAGAGGGAGAAATTTCAAAGAATTTTAAATGGAATAAAAATCACCAGTGCTATATCTGAAATAAGACAATTTCATATTTCTTCTGTCTTTGGTATGTCTTTTTTTTTTTTTTTTTGGAAGCTTGTATGAAGACAACTTAGTTTTTCTGTTTTGTTTTGTTTTGTTTTGTTTTAGCATCCAACAATTTATTAGTTGGGTAAAACACCCAATTCTCATTACAACACGTGCCCTCCTTAATACTCATCACATGGTTACCCCATCCCCCCATCCTCCCTTCTGTAATCCTCAGTTTCTCAATTTGTTTCCCACAGTCCAGAGTCTCTCATGGTTTGGCTCCCTCTGATTTATTCCCATTCAGTTTTCCCTACCTTCCCCTACAACCTTTACTCAGATGTCTTTGGTATGTCTAAAAGCTAAGAAAAATATCTTCAAATTATCTTTTAATTGAGCCCAAATCACAGCTTACCAGACGATCTAGATGATCTTTAAATATTTATTCCCTAAAAATTTTCTTGAGTACAGTTAACACACAATGTTACATTAGTTTCAGGTATACCACACAGTGATATAACTTTTCATTATTGTCCTCTAAAATTTTATCAGACTACTAATCACAATTTAGAGTGTATAAAAATTCTATCTAGGGACAATGAATTGGGCAGTGGTGCAAATCTAACTGCACCAGTATTCTAACATATTACTCGGAACAAAGGGTTCAAACTTTCTAAAATTTTAACTGGCCCAGAAGACTTTATATAACTTTCAAAGTAGCCAGTTGACTCAAAGGAAGAAATACTCATACTAAAATCAATTAGCTAATTATCCTGACAGTAAAGAAAAATGACACACTTATTGTATAAATTTTATATGAAGAATGCAGAATTTTGGAGTATAAATTCTGGATGGAAATATAAGGACTAATAAAATATATTCCTAGTTTCCTGATGGACATGCAGTCTACTTCCGCAGACCAAACACATATCTACAAAATGACTTTATAATAAGAAAGAAAATTCCAGGCATGCTAATAAACACCAGTGTATAGTTACATGGCAGTACTAACAAAGAGTAAACTATGACGTCCAGAAACAAATACTATTCTATGTAGTCACGGTCTGAAAAGTCTCCTTCATTAAAGATGGCCCTAAGTCAAGCCTGGATTATAATTAGCTAATTATAACAGAGGGGGGAAAGATGTGTGCCAGGGGACAGAAAAAATCTAGAACAAAAGCAGATTAATATTATTCTTGAATCATTAACTGATTTAAGTGTATGAAATACAAGGTTTGCAATAAGCAATAGACTAAAACAAGCTGAATGTTAGACTGTTTAACCATTCTTTCTAAGTCTGCTCTCTTAGTTATTAAATGGGAGTCAAAAACACTGCCATTACAGTATTATAATGAGGATTAAATGAATTTCTGTGTATAAAGTGTTTAGAATACTTCCTGGCACACAGTGAGTGTTCAAATAATAACAATCACAATAACAAAAATAATGATTATAATAATACCTACTACTTTCACTGACAAAAAGCAGAACAGGCAAGAACCCACTGAGCGACAGGACTTACACTGGGATAATAACAGATGGGGAGGAAAGGGTCCATAGGAGAGAAATGACAGAAGGAATGCTACCTAAAGAAGTATTCATACGAACTAAAGCTTAGCTTGGATATAAACACTAAACTTGGAAGAAATGTTAAAATTGTCACAAAACTTTCAAAACTACTTGTATAAAAGAATGACAGTACTTACCAAAAAGACGGTATCATCAGAGGAGATAATCTGTTTTTCAGAGAATTAGATCCTCTCAAAATCTGACCATCTCAAAATTGGAAGCATGAATTTATAAGCAAAGGCATTTTTTTCTAATACTCATGACCACATCTCTACTTTAATATAGTTTTATATCTAAATTAATGACAAGAACAGGTTTTATGTATCTATTCAAGATCACTAGGAAAAAAAATGGGAAATACTACAGTTAGACCTTCTATTATTACTATTAATAATACTACTAACAATAGTAAAAAATTATTAGATTCTTTCTATATGCCAAGCAGAGGGTAATTTGCATAACAACTCTGAGGACGATGTTACTATTTCCATTTCACATAGAGCAGTAACTCACCTAAGCTTGAATGGTTAATAAACTACAGACCCATTTGAACCTATGAAGGCACCACTGCCCAATATCCTTGGAGTTTATGCTCTTAACAAAACCTCCTATAATTTCTTATAATTTGTTTTGGAGTAGCACAAATAACAGACCACGTCACTCTTCCGCTCAAAGCTTTCTGATAGTTTCTATTTCACAGAACCCTTCAAAATGTGCCCAGTACACCTCACCCAACTTGTTTGAGTTCATCTTCTATTCCTCTACTCCTGGATCACTCTATTCCAATTACAAGAGCCTTCCTACTGTCCCTCAAACACAATTCCAGTCGCAAAGCTTTTGCATTTAAGTGTCCCATCTGCCTGCTCCACTGCAGCCCACATATTCAAGGCTGGAGTAGTTGTTCTTTCTCCTCTTTGAGGTCTTTGCTTAACATTCTTAGTAAGCCTGTCCTCAATAAAACTATTCTAAACCATAACCCTTTTCCTAACCACCGACATTCAGCATTCCCTATACCTCTTTCTTGCTTTACTTCTCCTCCATAGCACTTATCTAAACTAACACAATCTAATTTATACCTTTCTTTTTTATTATGTTTATCATCTGTTTCTCATCACTAGAAGGCAAGCTCTAAAAGGGTACCTATACTTTGGCATCTCTACACTGCGAATAGTACCTGTCACATAGAGTTGAATAAATATTTGCTGAACGTATACATGATTGAATGAATATAAATATATTAGTAATAAAACAAAATTTGTTTTCAAAAGAATAAAGGGGAAAAAGGAATCGGAATTAATATTTATTCAGCATCTAATGTGTGCCAGGAAGTCTACTGGGTGTTTAGTATACTCACTACTCACCTAATTCTGTGAGACAGAAAGTTCTCCTTTTTTATAGAACAGCAAACAGACTCTGAGGTTAAGCAGCTATTCCCAAAACAAACTGTAATTAGTAATGAAGCCAAGTTGTAAACAGTGGTCCTTTCGATTCTGAGGGTCCATAGCTTCCTGCTCTATCTATCACCCTGCTTCTCGTAAAGTATTTTAGGTACTAGCTGGGATTTACATATCTAATCTAGCAGCAGTCTTTAAAAACATTTGCACGTGTAAACCTCATCATATTCATATGGAGGGATGCAATTACAGGTAACTTTTCAAATCAATTGTATTGTGATAATTAGTTTTATGTGTCAACTTGGCTAGGCTATAGCGCCCAGTCATTTAATCAAAGGCTAGTCTAAGTGTTGCTGTAAAAATACTATGTAGATGTCGTTAGCATCTAAAATGAGTTGTCCTCAAGTAAGTAAGATTACCCTCCATAATGTTAGTGGGGCCTCATCAGATCAGTTGAAACGCATTAAGAGCAAAAACTAAGGTCTCCTGGAGAAAGAGGAAAAGCTACTGCAACACTACAGCATTAACCCCTGCATGAAATTCCAGCCTGCCAGCCTGCCCTACAGACTTTAGACTTGTTAGTCTCCACAAATGTGTGAACCAATTCCTTAAAATAAACCTCTTAATACATATGTATCCATTCTATTGATTCTGTTTTTAAGGTTCTGGAGGACTTGACTTTCAGAAATACTGCCTAAATCTCTGAAACAATAAGTAGGACAAAACAGAAACTCCATATGTAGACTTCTAGCAATGCTAGGCATGTAGCAGGTGACATGTGTTAAGTATACATGAACAAAAAGATGGCTTACTTCAAGAAGAAAGAAGAAAGCAAGCCTATAAAATAGTTAAAATATTATCTACCAGGAAAAGCTTTAAATAAACTTTAGGTTGATATTAAATATCGTGTTTAATTTTTACAGTGTTATCAAAATTCATTAAAGTTATCGAGAATTAGTGTTAATCTACATCTTAGATTCACTATAGGCTTCCTTCAGCTGTTCTTTACTATGGGTATTGGTATAAGGTATAATTCTCAACATAAATAATTCAAGAGTCTTAATAAAGTGCTGGGAAATACATGAGAGCCCTTAAGAACACTGAACATGGTATTAGCAAAAGAGGTTCATTTAGAAAAGGGTCTCCTCTACTCTAAATGACCTTAGGAAAGTCATTTAATAAGAGTGAGTCCTAATACTGTTGTGTGGAATAAGGAGATAATTCATATGAAAATGATTTGTACACTGTAGATCACTACACAAATATTACTTTTGCCATTAAACATTTGATGGTGGCAATAACAGCATGACATCTAAGTCTATCTCGTATGTGTTTAGAAATAGTTTTCAACCCGAATTTAAATAAAAACTTGAAAAAAAGGAAAAAACGTAAAACAACTCTTTCAAAAATCATAAATCAAAAACTAGAAAATTAAGTCAGACAGTCAAAATTATTTATTTCCTATGAAAAATAACAAAGAAGCTTTAAAGTCTCACTGTAAGAGGTCTACTACCACTCTAAGAGTTCAACTGCAATGGGAATCTCAAAAACCTAGATCATGGTCCCTATTCTTGAACAGTTCATAAAACCATGTTGTGTACTTCCCGTCCCTCCCAATTTTCACAACCCCACATTCCCAAAAGGTATGGATGGAGTATTTGAAGCAATAACCCAAAGTGATATAAATATTTTCAAAGGTAGGAAGGTACTTATATGCCAAATATAAGCATTACAGCAGGGACCATTTAGGTTTCTAAACAATAACGGTAACAGGCAAGTTAAGTGTATTCTTAAGCACTAGGGCTATATTATGTTAGGATACAGGGAACACCTTCTTAAAACAAAACAAAAACTGTAAATTGCTATAAGTCTAGTAAAAAAAGGAAGATAGTCTTCCCAATATATCGACTTTCTTCTTTTCAAGTGGTGCTTCTGAATTACCTCCATTTATTAAAAAACCAAAACACTCCAATATTCTCAATCCATTCTAAATTAAATCATCTTAATTTGTGCCTTCTGGATTTAAGGAAGAAACATTAAACTAGATGAAAAGTCATTTTTTCCAATCATTCCATCAACCCTTCCCCTAAAAGTAAACACTACCCTCAATTTGCTATCTCCAATTAAGATTTATGTTGCAATAAACATGACTACAAAACAAGTTCATCATCATTTAAAGCCTGGAAATCTTTAGTTATACCAAGTTGTGTATTGCAGTATGTGTTATCATTTGTTATCCAACAGTATCATTTATGTCTACATAATGCAAGTACTAAGCCTATTTATTTGATATAGTTCTAAGAGAAGATAACACAAGACACAAGACACAGAAGATAAGATCTTCAAATAAATATTCAAGCCCAAAAAGACATATAAATAAGCAAAGAAGTTTAGTTGCCTACATTTGAAGTAAAACATAATACTTCAAATGACTTCAGATGGTTTGATTAGTCATTATGAAAAAGGGCTTTAAACATGTAAACACTAAGTATCGCAAAGATAAATCAGAAGCAGGCTAAAGGGAAATAATAAATATTAAAATGTAAGTCCAGATCAAGAAAATTCTTCTTACTTTTGCTAGAAGGAGAAATTACGCAGAAACAATCAGTACTTTCTGTTAGTTAAGATATCGTACAGTCAGAAGACAATGCTAAGATATATTCTATTAGTTTTCATGAGGCTTAAAATCAACTTTGCCTTTCAGGAGTTTATCTAATTTCAGCCATGTAATTATTACTCCTTAAAATACTTCTGTGCCAAAAGAACTCTTTCACAATGCATTACTACTTGCTTTTTTATACTCAGAGTTCATAATTCAAACTAGAATATTACCCACAAAGCCTCAAGTATACCACAGATTTATATCCATATAATATTTTATATAAAGACTTTCTAAGTGTAAAAATGACTATTATTGACTGTTATACTAAAAAATATTTTTTACAAAAAGATATAGCCTTTGAAAGGTAAATTTCTTAATGTTATACATAAAGCAAAGGTAATTTTAGATCTTTTTATCTCTTTAAGTCTCTATTCCAAGTTTTCTCTAAGTTCTCCAGTTTTAGCTAATGATGAATTCTCAAGAATACCTGGAAAAGTACAAAAAAGTTGAATTCTCAAGAATATCTGTTCAGGTACCAAAAAAAAACAAACAACAACAACAACAACAACTTTTCTAATACAAAAGAGGAAAAAAAAATAATCTGAATTACTCTGATACCCAAACTAATGACATCATAAGAAAAAGAAAATTTAAAAAAAAAATTTATCAACTTAGAGTAAATGTTTGCTTTCAAATTTCAGACAAAATTTTTAGTAAAAGTATTGTCATCAATTTTTAAATTCTACTGGTAAGCATAAAAATATTATACAGTTAGTTCAATTTATAACTTTAAGGATAACTTTAAAACATAAAATTTATTATGATAATTATACGAAAGAAGCATCACTTGCCTTCTGGGAAATAATATAGAATCTCTCTGCTGTCAAACAAAATTATTATTAGTAGCCTCGATGTTATAACTTCATTATACAGTACAATTAAATAAAATCTAGGATAATTCTCATTAATGCCACTGTACATCTATAACTACTTAAACAAGTTAAAACTGGATTCAGAGTCCAGAGTGCTCACCATTACACCATGGAACCACTAAAACTTTAGTTTTAAACGAGTTAAAACTAAAGTTACATGAGCTAAGGATAGCAAATATTGCCTTACTCCACCATTATAAATGTTAAGAAAAAGTTCCCTTAATGTTTTAAATAGATGTTTTAATTGTAGTCACATTATAATTCTACCTAATATAAATACTATTTCTGTCTTTTCCGTCACAATCATTTACCCAGGTTTTGAAACACATATGTCAACAGATAATTAGTATTTACACACTTCATGTATAAGTGTCATGCTAAGCTCTTTATATAGAAATGTGGCTATGTGACTTCAGGAAGTCACTTTACTTCTCCAAGCCTTAATTACCTAAATGATAAGGCAAGAGGATTAAAAAGGATAATCTCTTCAAGCTCAAAGATTCTATAATTCTAAAATAAACAGGATCTAAACATATCTGATCATAAATTCAGAGAGATCTTCTTTACATCTTTAATAAACTTAAATAGACTTAAAATAACTTTGTTATAATTTAACATCATGTCAAGTGCACTGGAAATTTAAATTCAAAGAGTTAAGAAACCAAAAGATTGATAAACGCTTGAAGTAATGATTTTTCCTACAATTTCTGAAAATAATTGGTCTTAATTTTATATATCACTTATGAAAATATAAATTATTTTTACTATTGCTAGCTATAGGGGGGAAAAGGCTCATGTGAAAAAGGGATTTTATTCATCTTTTAGGATAAATGCAAAAAGAAGCCATCTATTTCCCTTTTCCTGTGTCACACATAAGAGGAGAACTATTAAGGGAAATTTAGATGCCAGAGGTCTCTCTTTATGAGAAGTAATCTTAAAATCATCACTAATAAACAGCATTAAATCAACTTTTGAATAATGATTAATCGAGAAAAAAATTACAGTAGTCAGTAAAGTATAATCAACATTTAAGAGAAGATCAACTGCATTAACTCAAAATACAGAACACTGCAGTGGGCTCTAGTAAGAGCCCTGAAATGAAAAAATTATAAATCAATAACATTGCAAATATACATGAAATCTGTTTCAAAGAACTTTGTGGTAATGGCTTCATAACTAAGTGCTGTTGCAATAAAAACACAGCTGATTGTGATCAATTGGGAGTCATTTATTTTATTGAAATTTCCATTACAATGCTACTTGAACAAATCATAAAATAATCTTGTACAACATCCTACTGATATTTAATAAAATGTGAAGTTTACTGTCTGGCTAGCTAATCACCACAGGGAATAATCAAATGGAAAGATTCACGCATGGAAGTTTACTCCTATAATCATGCACCAGTTGTACACTTCAACTGATAAAACTAGTGATGGAGTCAGGTTTTTAAACTGGTCTGTGTCATTTACTACCACTTCCTCCATGCTTAATTGAGACTAATAAATTGACCCAGATATGTTTACATTTGTCAAAATAAGAACTCAAGGAATAGATATAAGGAGTGTATAAACGAAACTCAAAAAAATTCAAATTAGAGCTTTTAGAAAATTCCTTGGGAGTTATTTCATGGTCTCTTCCTCCATAAATAATATTTGATATTGACTTTAGGCATAATCCTATCTTTATCTGTTATAACATTCTGTAGACTTTGGTTCTTTCTTTGGGAAATAAAAAATGAAGATACACAAGATGGAATACCATTATATTAAGCACATACTTTGGGAAATAAAAAATGAAGATACACAAGATGGAATACCATTAAATTAAGCACATAAAAATCTCATTTGGTAGTTCAAATTAATAGTGACTTTGCAACAAGGTTGTATCCCCAAATTTCTAAATGCATGTCAAAGAAAGAAATGAAACTTGGAATTATGAATCAACATTAAATTTTAAATCTCTTGTGGGCTTCTGAAAGAAATAAAACTTCAACAATCAATTTACTGGCATACTACTTCAGTCAGTTTATAATACCATCTATATGCTATACTTTATTACAAGTTTAAGTGTTTTCTAGGAAATAAAAATAAGCTATATTCCTAAACTACACATTGAACAAATTATGATAAATGATATATCATGAATGCAAACATTAAAAACGAACTAAGATGAATGGGTTACTAAGAAGCAAGTTTACATATTTTTATACTACCATTTATGCAAACAACCACAATTTCTTTTAGGAAATAAATATTACTTTACACTGAAAGAAGTCAGCAATGATATTTCCCAGTATTAAAAAAAAAAGGAACAAAGAAGAATTGGTTATCTATATTCATATCATTAAATTGACTGAGTAAATTATAGTAACAACCATGCTTCAAATGGCTAAAAGGTACAGCTCAGCCAAAAGAGTATATAGAATTTGAAACTAGACAGCTGAATATAAAATCAAGTAAGTCCTAACATCAACTTTGCTACTGATATTATTTACCACTTTTTGAAAGACATTTCCTATCTTTCTGTTTCTTCTGTACTTCTATTCAACAATTATTTCTTATGAATATTATGAACTAGTAAGTTAACATTCAGGCGTAAGTCAAGAGTCAATTCTTTTAAACAATTGTTTGATATTATTACATCATTTTTAATGCACAGTAAATTAATTTCAGTAAGTGAATAATATCAGATTTGATATTTTCATCCCTAAATAAATCCAAACAAAAGATCAAAGTTATTTAATAATTTTCATTGTTAAAAATCACAAATTAAATACCATATATGACTTGGTTTAAAACTTTGTCAGCATATTAAAGTATCTTTCCAATGATATATTTGAGTTTATTTTCAAATAACATATGTGTTTCATACATTGTTTGGTGAACCAAATGCCAGAAACAGGCTGAGTCAACTGTGATATGTCCCAAGTATTTTCCTAGTTATAAAGTTAATTGAATAAAATTTTGTGAAATGGTATTCATTATATTTTTTCAAATGCCATAAAAACTAGTGTAAGGAAAGGAAATGAAGAGAATATTAATCTAATTTGGCATGGGCCAGGGTAAGGGGAAACCTAAAAAGAGCAAATAGTAAAGTTGAAAAATACCCAAGAAAGCAATGCTTGCATATCTAAATTATAAACTCAAACACTATAACATTAATATTTAAGTTATAGTCTACCATTTTATAAAAGCAAAAACAGATGTTTTCTGTATATTTGATCACTTGCCTCTGTGACATAAGATAATTTCTTATACATAAAGATAGAGTAAAGCTATTCCCCAAGTAATCAGTTAATTTGCAGTAGCAGTTAAGCACTTTTAAGTAGAAATTAATCTAACTCTGCTGGCAAGCACCTGGACAGGTATCCACATACATGAAATGGTGAAACTATCATCTCTAAAGACCTTTCCAGATCAGAATATATTCCTTTTTCTTCTCTATTATTTTCTAAATCAGAAAATACTTGCTATTTGTAACACTTCAAACAATAAATAAAGAAAATGGATTATTTATTATATTAATTAATATTATTATTAATTATATTCCACTTCCTCCACCCAGTTATAAAGTTAGGAACACTTTTCATACTTTGTTCTATACATGTGCAAACATAAATATATTTAAATACACATATATAAGTTTTCCCTACAAAAAAGTAGCAAATTAAAATATAAAATTATATAATATATCTACTGTAGCAACTAACTATGAGATAACTATTTTTTATTTTAGTAAGATGGGACATTTAGAAAAAAATCTGCATTTATTGTGTGCTTCCTATGTCCCAAGTACTATTTGATATGCTTTTCTGTAATCCTCATAATGACTCTGAGTTATATTTAATTAATATCCCCCTCCTCCCCCAGCAGCCCTCCTTCATCCTTTCTTAAAGCTGCATGGTCTACCAATGCACGATCTTAAAATTCTATTTAAGCATTTCGTGAATGATAAACTTCCAAATATTCTAAAAATCTCCAGCTACCTAACCGAAGACGTGGGCTCAAAGTTCAGCTGGGATTTATTTAGCTGCTCAAGAGAACCATAAGCAATGTGAAAATTTACAAACCCACCTCACTGCTGCTCAGAATCACCTCTGGATTTGTGGAGAAACTTACTTTTTTTTTTTTAATCATTTTTTTAAATTTATTTTCAGCATAACAGTATTCATTGTTTTTGTACCACACCCAGTGCTCCATGCAGTCCATGCCCTCTCTAATACCCACCACCTGGTTCCCCCAACCTCCCACCCCCCCACCTCTTCAAACCCTTCAGATTGTTTTTCAGAGTCCATAGTCTCTCATTGTTCACCTCCCCTTCCAATTTCCCCCAACTGCCTTCTCCTAACTCCCCATGCTATTTGTTATGCTCCACAAATAAGTGAAACCATATGATCATTGACTCTCTCTGCTTGACTTATTTCACTCAGCATAATCTCTTCCAGTCCCGTCCATGTTGCTACAAAAGTTGGGTATTCATCCTTTCTGATGGAAGCATAATACTCCATAGTGTATATGGACCACATCTTCCTTATCCATTCGTCCGCTGAAGGGCATCTTGGTTCTTTCCACAGTTTGGCAACCGTGGCCATTGCTGCTATAAACATTGGGGTACAGATGGCCCTTCTTTTCACTCCATCTGTATCTTTGTGGTAAATACCCAGTAGTGCAATTGCAGGGTCATAGGGAAGTTCTAATTTTAATTTCTTGAGGAATCTCCACACTGTTCTCCAAAGAGGCTGCACCAACTTGCATTCCCACCAACAGTGTAAGAGGGTTCCCCTTTCTCCACATCCCCTCCAACACATGTTGTTTCCTGTCTTGCTAATTTTGGCCATTCTAACTGGTGTAAGGTGATATCTCAATGTGGTTTTAATTTGGATCTCCCTGATGGCTAGTGATGATGAACATTTTTTCATATGTCTGATAGCCATTTGTATGTCTTCATTGGAGAAGTGTCTGTTCATATCTTCTGCCCATTTTTTGATATGGTTGTCTGTTTTGTGTGTGTTGAGTTTGAGGAGTTCTTTATAGATCCTGGATATCAATCTTTTGTCTGTACTGTCATTTGCAAATATCTTCTCCCATTCCGTGGGTTGCCTCTTTGTTTTCTTGACTGTTTCCTTTGCTGTGCAGAAGCTTTTGATTTTGATGAAACTTAGATACTTTTATATTCATTAATTATTATTATTTTTTTAAAGAACTAGCATACCTCACAGATTTCTGAAGCTTTTTACTATATACTTTTGAAAGGTTTCCAGGAAAGATTTAAGATTATTCAGCTTAAGCTCATTAAGAATAGTTTTGTTTTTATATTTTTTCTTTTTTTTTTCCAAAGATTTTATTTATTTATTTGACAGACAGAGATCACAAGTAGGCAGAGAGGCAGAAAGGGGCAGGGAGAGGGGAACAGGCTCCCCGCTGAGCAGAGAGCAGGGGCTCCGTCCCAGGACCCTGTGATCACGACCTGAACCCAAGATAGAGGCTTAACCTACTGAGCCACCCAGGCGCCCCTGTTTTTATACTTTTATGAGGTTTCTTTCCAAGTGTAACACCGTATCCATCCTTTCTGATTGCTAGAATGAAAATATGTAATTGATAAAGTGACTTATTTCCAAAAATACATACTTAAAGATTAACCAATGTGGAGTACATCTTCACAGGTTTTCCCATTCTTTTCTATTCAAGGAATCTCCTTGCTTTTGAGAAATATACTATACACATGGATGAAGCTTATTTAACCACGGCATCCCCTCCCTAAAAGAAAGTTTTTAAAAATACTATATTAGAATTGTGTTAGTAAAATCAAGATGGTTAAGGCAAATACTAAAGATAAATATACTTCATTTTAAAAGATTTTACATGGAATTTTTATCCCACTATATTATCAAGCTTGTAGGATTTAAAGGTTTGTCCACACTGTCATCTATGCCATTTTCATCCACAATACAGGTACTATATATTATTGTATACAATGAAAAACCAGGCACTTATGGTTATTTATAATTAACTTTTGTGACACAACATGTTTCCATCTCAAGGTATAAACCAGTAAGATTATTTTTATTATAAACATAACATCCAAATTCAAAAAATTACCCTTTCAAATAAATTAGTAGCAACACTGAAAAAAATTATAAAAAGAAAAGCAAATCGTATGAATATAAACATTAAGAAATCATTTATTTTCTTGTTGAATGTAAAACAATCCACAATTATTGAAAATAATACAGAATTCTGTGATACAGTTTTCCTGTATCTGCCATCCCTGTAACATTATCTCTTTAACCACTCCAATCAGGTTTTCAATCCCAACCACTTACCCAAAGCATCTCCTCATGAAATCACCAATGACCTGTATCTAGACAAAACTCAGTTCTTATCTTCCTTGACCATAGCATTTCACAGTACATGATTCATTCCTCAAATTACTGTTTTCCCTGGCTATGGCCTTAAATACCTTCCATAGTCTAACTTTTCTTTTATTCCCTAGACCCAAAAAGCCAAATGTCATATTTGTCATTTCTACTTGGATTTCTACTATGCATCTAAAACTTAACACAGCTAAAACAGAATACTTGATTCTACATTTTAAATATACACACACACACACACACACACACACACACACACACACGTGCATACACATATATATTTATGTTATATACAAATGTATATATTATATATAAATGTGTGTTTTTATATTTATTTATGTATTATGCCTTCCCCAGCAGATCATAAACTCCATGAAAACATGGATGTTTTCTTTTTAACTGTTATATCCTCAGGGCTGTGAATAGTACCTAAAACAGAGTTAGAGCTCTATAAATATGCATTAGGTGAATGAATAAATAACATACAGAATTGGAATAAATGATTCTTCACTTTGCTTTTGCCCTGAGCTTAAAAATAATATGCAAAACAGTTTTAAACCCAAAACCATTAGAGAGTAATAACTGATGAATTGTTTTATTTACTTGAGAGAGAAAGAGAGAGAGAGGGAGCCTATGCAGTGGTGAGGGGCAGAGGGATTGAGAGAAGTAGGCAGAGGGAGAAGGAGAAGCCAACTCCCCACCGTGCAAGGAGCCAGACACAGGGCTCCATCCCAGGACCCTGAGATCATGACCTGAGCCTAAAGCAGATGCTTAACCAACTGAGCCACGCATGTGCCCCTGAATTGTTTTATTTCTAAGTGCATTACAGAACAGTGGATTTCTTTTGTTTCACAGCAGTCACGTTGATCCTCATCAATAGTAAAAATGATGATGATGATGATGATGATGAAGATGACAGCTACCATTTAATAGCTATCATGTGCTAGTTACATGTGAAAATGCTTTGTATATATTTAATCCTAATAACAGTTCTAAAAGATAGGTATTTTCATCCTCCCAAATGCAAATGATAGATATGGAAACTAAGGCTCAAGAGTAAGCAAACTGTCCAAGTTCTTTAAGAGGTGGAGTTGGAATTTGAGCTGAAATCAGTCTGACTCAAAACTCAATGCTTTTAAAATAAATGTTTTCACTTCTTTTTAATTTTAGTATTTACTTAAACAGGTTCAATTTAATTAAAAAAAAAAACCTATCAGTCAATGGCTACAATATGTTAACACACTGTAGGATAGTAAACAAATAGAGAAATATGATCCCTGGTCCTGTAGAGCTTATTATACACAATTTAAGCGACCCTGGTTATAGATTTTAAACCAAAAAGTTTTATTTATATATATGCATATATATATATACATATATATAATGAATTTAAAAATAAAAATAATAAATATATGAAGCAGTTACTTTATATTTTTAAGTATAATTTTCTCTTTTCTTTTAATACCTATTTTAGCATTAAGCGCATTAAGTAAAATGTGGATTAAGAGGGATTCATCATTACAAACTTCTAATATATCTCCTTTATCCAGGGACTACCTATTAGGGCATTTTCAACACTCTTTCTCTAGCACACATTTGATGGAAAATGGCTTTCACAAGCTACAAATACTCCTGGGGACCTACTCTGTAGGGAAAGTACAACTGAGTTTGATTCCTAACCAATACTTATTCTTTACCCTCTCACCCCTAAAAGAATGTATATGAGCATATTTGCAAAGTATTAAGTAACATATTACTGTAACATTAACTTGAATCAGCTACAATTTTAAAAAGTTGAAAAGGTAAATACTGCAAAATTTTGGTAGTAATGACAATAAGAGAATGCTATTTGAGGAGTATAAGCCAAGCAGTGACTTAGTACTTAAATGTATTAATTTTAAATATTATTAGTAACAAATTACTTATAATTATGACTCATCAATGTATTCCTGCACATATGTTTGTGACCTTATCTTTATGTAACAGATTAGTTATTCATGCCTCTGGGCATGAATATTTTCTTTATAATTTATCTTTCCTTTTGGCCATTTTCCAGTTCCACAGGACAAACAGGAAAGAAGGGAAAATAAATTTACATCAGTCAATACTTTTATCTCTGCAGCTATTCTTAGATTTGAGAGGAAAAAAACTAAAGCTAGTAAAAATATGAACGACTTAGCATGTGTGTAAATTTCACTTATTAATGCTTTTACTTTCTTCACCAACAATAAAAGGAAAGACAGGTATCAAACACTCAATAGCAATTGTCAGAACTCACTGTTTTTTATTCAAGTCTTAGAGACCATTAGTAGAAGAAAAGACCTAAGAAATGAACTAAAATACCAAAGAACTGGGGAAAACTGGTGTTCAAAATATGTTATTATTATTTTTTTTTGCATTGCTTAGAAAGATCACCTTATTCTTATCTCACTTTCTAAGGCTAATAATGATTTGAAAATATTTATGTCAATGATACTGAGTTTTTGTCCAAAAACAATAAAAAGATTAGCACCCAATTTTTTAAAATGGGCATATTAAAAGACATACAGACATATAATTAACTGTACGATTTTATATACAATAAAGAAATGCAAATTAAAACAGAAATAAAATGCTGTTGACAAAAAAGGACACTGAAAACACTGCTGGTAGAATATCACCTGGTAGGTGTTTTCTGGAGGGGAATGAGGTAATATGTACCAAACAAACATAAGATGTTCTGTGCCAAATAACTGATGTGAATGTAGTAATTACACAGTAAATTAACAATTTTAAATTGTTATTATTCAAATTATGAGTATCAGCAAAAACTAGAAACAAAGTGAATTTCTAACGATTATCTAAGTATTTGTGACATAATTTATAGCAGAATACTACACAGTAAATATATACTGTATTTATTTGTATTAATATGAAAAACATTGATGATAAATTGCCACATAAAATGCTAGCTTAAGAGCAGTGAATGTTTATGTATACAGGTTTTCATACTGGTATTATCTTGAATAAGCAACCACACTGCCAGTAAAGGTTGCTCTTGGTAGAATGGTTGGGCAGGCAAATGATAAACAGAAGCAAATTAGGCAGTCAAACATCAAATCATTTCTACCTCTATGGAAAGTAAAGAGCAAGTAACTTGGGTTCATTATTTCTTCTAAAGAAATCAAAAGCACTGAAAATCCCAAATCAAAGATGTGATAATACAGTAAAAATTATACTCTTAAATTGTAGTAATGTCCTAAAGTCTAATCCAACATGCATACAATGAACTCATGAAGGATTGTTTAACATTGTTCTAAATCCATCTATCCATCCATCCACCCAAAGCAATTTAAACTATAACCAAAGGTATTCTGGGATAGATATAGATATAGTATAGGATATAGATATCTAGGAGATATATATATATATTCATATGTATATGAATATACATATTCATATTTATATATGAATAGATATATGTTCATTCCTTCTTAAGACCTAAAGGTATTCTAGGAGATCTAAATTTCCAGAAGGCTCTATCACTTTTATCACATCAGATGAGGAACTGATGCCAATAAAATCAAGAAAATTAATATAGCAAGTAAAGAAAGCATGTAACTTCAAATGCTTTTGTAATTCATCTCATCATTAAGTGATTAATTTAATTTTGCAGTTGCCAGGGTTCTAAGTTCCAATTTTCACTTTTCGTTACCTAATCTATATAAGCCAAATGTTGTGCCCACATTGCCATATTTCATATTAAATACAGCTTTTTATGTGCACAGAAAACATTTTAGTTGGAGTCTTCACATAACCTGAAACACTTGTCTCAAATAAAACATCTGCTTTGACACCAAATGTTTCAAATTTGAAGACATTTGTTTCAATCATCTTTGTACAAATCAACATTTTTCTTGATTTGAGGCCAAATACTTTTTAAAAAGTTACTATATATTTTTTATGGAGAGATCTATTTATTAGTAGAAATCTGAACAAAATATATTTCATTTTACTACCGCAACAAAAGTTTGAAATATTTTCAAACTTTTATACATGCTCTTTCAGACACTATCACACATTTCATTTCTAAAGAAACTTATCAAATACCTTAAATTAATAATTCAGAAGGAATAACTACAGTGTGAATCAGCTTTTACTTACATAGAACTTTTCCAGAGAGTGTTCTAAACATTTTCCAATCAACTAACTTAACCCTTTTTATACCCCGATCCTAACCTATAGATGAGGAAACTGATACAAAGTGGAGTAGAATAACTTGCCCAAGGACACAGATAGTACGTTGCAGGGTCAGGATTCTGATTCTGGTCCCCAAGTGAGACTCTTACTGTTACATTACAAAAAAAGATATTTAAATTTTTTGCTATGTACAAAAAAAGTATGAAGAGTATGATTCCAATTCCATAAGAAGTCAATAATCTTATAAACACAAAAAGTTTGGAAAGGTATATGTCAAGGGGATTAACAATGATCATCCCCCAATTAGAGGGATATTTGGGGTGCCTGGGTGGCTCAGCCCAGGTCATGATCTTAGGTGTGTGAGATCTAGCCAGTGTGGTGCCCCAAGCTCAGCAGGGAGTTGACTTGAGATTCTTTTCCTCTCCCTCTGTCCTTCATCCCACTCACATGATTGATTGCCCTCTCTCTAAAATAAATAAATCAATCTTTAAAACAAAACAAAAACAAAAAAACAGTGATCATTTCTACAGTGATATTTTTGGTCTCCAAACTTCTGTGTATTTTTAAAAGTTTCTAAAATTAATATATATTTATTTTAAAATGTCATTAACATTAGCATAGTTAGTTGTAGGTTTATGATTAATATGATTATCAAAATAAGATTTCACAAATTTAGTAACTTAAAATAAGTATTAATGTTAAAAAATTTAATGTTCCCCATTAAAGAAACTGACAGAGAACTTTAAAAATGAAAGAGAAATACCTGCTATGATTCTACAGTATGTCTGATACATCACCTTTCAGATCTACAAACTTACATCAGAGTTGTTTTTTTTTTTTAAAGATTTTATTTATTTATTTGATAGAGAGAGGTCACAAGTAGGCAGAGAGGCAGGCAGAGTGAGAGGGGAGAAGCAGGCTCACCGCTGAGCAGAGAGCCCGATGTGGGGCTCAATCCCAGGACCCTGGAATCATGACCTGAGCTGAAGGCAGAGGCTTTAACCCACTGAGTCACCCAGGCGCCCCATAGAGGTTTAATGGCTGCATAGCATTCTTCTATATCACTTGCCTTTAACTTCTTAAAATAATTTTTAAAATAGTGTATTCTTTAAAAATACTATTTATAACTGCACCAAAAAGAATAAAATAACTAGGAATAAACTTAACCAAAGAAGTAAAAGACCTGTACTTTGAAAATTATAAAACACTGATAAAAGAATTTGAAGATGACACAAATGGAAAGATAGTCCATGCTCATGTATGAGAAGAATTAATATTGTTCAAATGTCCATATTACCCAAAGCAATACACAGATTCAATGCAATCCCTATTAAAATACCAACAGCATTTTATACAAAACTAGAACAAATAATACTAAAATTTGTATTGTAAACACAGAAAATCCCCAAAAGCCAAAGCAATTCTGGGAAAGAAGAACAAAGCCATACGAGATTTCAAGATATACTACAAACCTGCAGTAACCAAAACAGTATGTTACTGGCACAAAAACAGATACACAGAAATGAACTCACAATTGTATAGTCTATCTATGATAAGGAGGGCAAGAATATACACCAAGGGGGAAAAGACAGCCTCTTCAATATTGGTGCATGTACAAGAATGAAACTGGACCACTTTCTTACACTATATAAAAAATAAACTCAAAATGGATAAAGACCTAAATGTGAGACCTGAAACCATAGAAATCTTAGAAGAGAGCACAGGTAGTAATTTGTATGAAATCAGTCATTGCAACTTTTTTCTAGATAGTCTCCAGAGGCAAGGAAAATAAAAGCAAAAATAAACAATATATTGAGACTACGTCAAAACATAAAGCTCTTGCTCAGCAAAGGAAACTATCAAAAAACAAAACAAGAAGGCAACCTACAGAATAGGAGAAGATATATCTGATAAGATATTAATATCTAAAATTTATAAACAACTTATAAAACAACACCAAAAAAACAATCTGATTAAAAAATGGACAGAGGACCTGAATAGACATTTTTCCAAAGAAGACATACAGAAGGTTAACAGACACATAAGAAGATGCTCAACATCACTAATCATCAGGGAAATGCAAAATAAAACCGAAATGAGGTATCACTTTACCTCATCTTAGAATGGCTGGTATAAAAAAGACAAGAAACAAGTGTTGGCAAGGCTGCAGAGAAAAAGGAATGCTTGTGCACTGTTAGAATATAAATGGATGTTCATCCAATAATTGAAAATAGAAATACCATATGATCCAAAAATTCTACTACTGAGAATGAAAACAAAGATACTAATTTGAAAAGATATATGCACTCCTAAGTTTACTGCAGCATTATTTACAATAGCCAAGATGTGGAAGCAACCTACGTAACCATCAAAAGAGAAATGGTTAAGGAAACTGTGGTATCACTCTCACTCTATATAATAGAATATCATGCAGCCATAAAAAGGATGAGCCCATGCCATTTGAGTGAACATCGATGGACCTAGAGGGGATTATGCTCACTCAAATCAGTAGGACTGAGAAAGACAAACACCATAAGATTTCACTCATAAATGGAATCAAAAAACAAACAAAAAGCAGAATCAGACCTATAAATACAGAGAACAAACTGACACTTTCTGTTAGGGGGTGGGGAGGTTGAGCAAAACAGGTGAAGGGAAGTAGGAGTTACAGGTTTCCAATATGAAGTGATTAAGTCATGGAAATAAAAAGCACAGCATAAGGAACACAGTGAATGATACTGTAATAGCAATGTAATAGGACAGATGATAGCTAACTTCTGGTGAACACAGTAGGATATATAAACTTGTCAAATCACTATACTCAAATAGGAAATAAATAATAACAATAATGCACATTATAAAAGGAAAATAGAAAAAAGCCTCATAAATGTTTCAAATCTAAAGTTTTCAAAGATTTGAAGAGCCAAGATAAGAAACATCTAGAGAATCTTTCGTCCATGAAGTTTTCAAAACACATAAAATGACACTCACATCAGACTTAACTTCAACTCGGATACCACTTATCCAATCCTTTGACCTGACCCGCAGATTTCACTCTCAAACCTACTCTCTCCTCCCCACTGTAACAGTAATTGCTTTAGTTAAGTTCTCAGAATCATTTTCTAGATGATTAAATAAACATTTTTATTAATTCTACCATTTTTTCTCTTTCTCCATTTTGAACTAACCATCATTTTGCCTTCTGAAATATCTTCTTAATAAAACAAATTGAAGCAATAAATTCACCTATTTTAAAAACCCTAGAGATTTCCTGTTGCCTATAGGTTAAAAGTCCAAACTGTAGTTTTTCTTGAGGAAAGGGGTTGAGAATGGAACTGTGGATGTTTGTTAAAGGAACTTCAACTATATCTGTCAATGTTTTATTTAAAAAAAAAAAAAAACTGAAAGGAATTATGGTAAGCAGTTAACTTAGAGGGATGGGAACATGGGTGTTAATTGTAGTACACTTTGTTTTTCTGTATTTTAAAATTTCTCTTTAATAGAAACATCACTGGGTGGGGGAGCACCTGGGTGGCTCAGTTGGTTAAGTTTCTGACTCTTGGTTTCTGCTCAGGTCATGATCTCATGGGTTGTGATACTGAGTCCCACAGCAGGCTCTGCACTCAGTGGGAAGTCTGCTTGAAGATTCCCTCCCTCTGTTCTTCCCCCTGCACTCTACCTCCTCCTCCCTGTCTCTCTAAAATAAACAAATCCTTTAAAAAATCTTCCTAGAAAAATAAAATTAAAAAAATACAAGAAGCATCACTTGGATGACTGATTCTAAAAGCAAATGAAAGGAAGGAGATTTTGCTTCTAATTGCCCTACTACATGACTTATCAAATTCATTATTATTTTTATAACATTTTTTCGTATCTCAATTATAATAGTAATCATTTGAATTTAGTTTACATACATGTCTAGTTTTAAACTGGTCTGTGAGCTTCCTCAAGGGTAGGTGAGGCTGAGGGTGCCATTGTTTATTTTTTCTTTTAGATATCCATGCCTACACTTACAAGTGCTCAATAAGTAAGTGACAAAGGGAAACAGGATGGGAACAGGATGAGAGGGAAAAAGGAGGAGGAGAAAGAGAAAGAAAAGGGGAAGAATAAAAATTGATGTCAGTATAAGAATCTTTCCCCAAATGTAGGAAAAACATTGAATTTAAAATTTTAAAGAGTTTTCATTATTACTTCCTCTTACTTCAATTCTAAAAACTGGATTGGCACATTACAATCTTATAGAACATAAAGGGTTTTTATAGATGGATGCTAACAAATTTTTCTCCATGATTTCCAAGACTAAAACAAGGATATAAAATCATTTAAAAGTTAACTTATGTTGGATAAAAGAAAATCTAAGCAGATTACCATAATATTAAAATAACATCTAAGAAAGATTCTAGGGTTTTGTCATTATAATACAAATTTGACTTTTTTTTTTTAATATCCAGCATCAAAAAAAATTTCCCTTGGGAGTAAATATCCTTGTGTGGGCTTTCTTGGTAAGACATATCCTCCATCTCCTCATAAATAAGCTGCAGGGACCAGATGATCCCTTCTGCTCTCATTCCCTGGCAATAAATGACCTAGATTCAGGTTTTATGTTTCTACCTGGGATTTTCAGATAGCATACTACCCTATAGGGGTGATGCTAAGTAAGAGTCAGGAACAGTTAAACAATTATCCATGTGACAATAAAAGAATCCAGGTGTGGCAAAAGTGTTGAGAATTTAGCAGCTGCAAAAGGATTGAGAGTCCAATGGTACTGGAACTAATGCTAGACTATTTAGTGACATGATGCTGGTTGTATTTGCCACTGCTCGGCTTCCCTTGATTTCTGCCCATTTCCTGAACCTGGTTCTCCAGTGCTTCTACTGACTGTGAGACCTGTTCAGTTTTACTTCAGAAAATTCTTTTTCCACATGAGATGGTGAGGGTCAGATTCTACTGCTTGCAATGAAGTCTTGACTCACAGACTTACAAAACTTACGAACCTTCACTCCTGCCTTGATAATTAGTCATTACCATTCATGCTGTAATAAGCAAAGATCTTTAAAGTTCCTGAAAACCCTACTATTTAATGACTGTGTCTTTCAACAGCAAAACTTGTTAACTCAAGGTAGAAAAGAATAAACACAATCAAAAGGTTAGGTCAGAACCAGGGTGTAGAGTGAAATATGTACTCACTTTGTTCACAGATAAACAGTATTTTAAATGCTTGTTTTAGTTTTAGACCAGTAAAGAAAGGTAAATAGTGACAGTATATGTGTGTGTGTGTGTAATAAATTATTAAAATAAAGTACCAAGGAAATACAGTAATTTCATTTTGGCAAAGATTAATCCCCAAGGATAACTAATGTTTCTATTTAAAGAGATCTGTATGTGATATTTTGATGTCTGCATTTTCTTCAGACTCCAAAATTACCTCTAAAATTCATATTTAATTTTTAAAATAAATGTAAGCACACCAGGAAAAAAATGGGAGCTTGGTTCTTAAATAACAAACAACAAACATGCAAAACAAACAAAAAGAGCCCCTTCTAAAAAGGTACAAATTATAATCTGAAAAATACAATTATCACTCTTTCTAATAAAAGAGAAGATATGGGGGTGCCTGGGTGGCTCAGTGGGTTAAAGCCTCTGCCTTCAGCTCAGGTCTTGACCCCACCGGGTCCTGGGATGGAGCCCCACATCAGGCTTTCTGCTCAGCGGGGAGCCTGCTTCCCTTCCTCTCTCTCTCTGCCTGCCTCTCTACTTGTGATCTTTGTCAAATAAATTTAAAAGAAAAAAAAAAGAGATAGAAGATACATTGGTTGTGGCAAGTTTTTAACTAGAGGTTCCTACTCTAATGGACAAGGAAAAGGCTTCCAGATAATAGAAAGAAATGAACATTGAAGAACAAATAATAACTCACTAAATTTTAGTTAAATGTAATTTAATTCCCAGGGAATAAGCCACTTGTGCATCAGGTGATTAGGGGAAAATTATATAAACAAAATTATTCTACCTAAGTCATTATTTCCTCACTAAGGGTGAGGAAAAGTGTCTGCATATGCTATGTATATGATGATTGTATATGATAATATATATAGTTTAATATACAGTTATGTAAGAAAAAACATCCTATTAAGATGAGATAACCAAGTAACAGCATGTGGAGAGAGTTATGAGAAAAAAAAATCTGGAACAGATTTCAAATGACAGCAAAAGCAGTGCTGCTGTGGAAAGAAGTTCTGGCAAAAGGTACAGAAAGATGGGCACATGGGAAGACAGCCATGAAGCCTGACAGAATTCTGGGAATACAATAATAATATTTAAAATTTATGCCACACTTTTTTTTTCTTCAAGCATTTTACACACAACTAATTAATCATCAAACACCCACATGAATATTTCTCTCTTCATTATCACACCCAAGAATGACGAGTTGCTTCTTCTGGACTACATAGTACAAACTTAAAACTCTTTCACTTTCACACTGAACTTTTCTGTAATATTTGTTGTTTCATATAAAAATAATTTAATCATTCCTTTTGGTGTTTTCAACACATTCTACTGCTCCAAACAAATCCAAAATTAGATTGCTTATTTCTGATAGATCTCCTTTGAGAATGACAAAAGGATTTATTAAAAGAATGGCTACACTATGGATGCTAAGGCTCAAATTCAATCTGGATAAAGTATATTAAAGTTCAGAATAGATATTTCACAAATAAATAAAGTATTAAAAATTTCCAGAAAGCCTGAAGAAAACACACGTTTGGGTAATTTCTGTGAGCTTTATAATATTACTGAATGATAACTTACCAAGGACTTACTAATCACCAAAACCAATGACCTTTTAAAATGCTCGGAATCCTGTGATATTAACTATCGTTCTCTTGTCCTTGGCCTTCCATGACAGTGTAATGTACTCTAATTTACTCTATTCACTAACTGCTATTTCTTATTACTATTGTCTCCAAAATGAATGAATTCAAGACTTTGTCATTGGGAAAGTGGATTCTAGGGCCAGACTGCCTGTGTTTGTATTCAAATTCTGCCACTTACTAGCTATGTGAAGTAAGGAAACTTTTCTGTGTTGTTAGTTGTTTAATGTGTAAAAAGAGGATGTTGATAATAATTTTACCTATTTTATAGGGGTTTTGTGAGAAAAATATAAGAAAATGTATGTCAAATAGATGTACAGTGCATGGCACATAATAAATATGAACAAATGTTAGCAGTGATGATGATGATGTTAATTTTTATTAGTAGTATCCTCTTATCTGTAATATTGTCTAATCTTATGGCTTTAAGGATTCCTGCTTTGCGAATGAACTTCAAAACTAAATCTTGTTGATGTAACCTTTTTCTGGAATTCTAATTCTCATTTTCAACTTCTTGCTGAATATATCTCCATTACAGTGCCCTGCCAAAAGGACAAACCCAATAGACCCTAAACCAAACTCATCACCCCCCGAAAATTATCACTCTCCTTATGTTCCTTTTTTCATGAAGTAGAAGAATAAATACAAGTCATATTTTCTATTCTACTTCACTACTCTATCACCCTATGTCACAACCTGGACAATTATTTTAATATTACACATAAAATAAAAATAAGACCCAATCACCGTCTCTAATTTGATAGTACATAATTTGTCTTCTTATGTGTTCCTACTTTGGCTAAAGGTATTACCCTTTTGCTTAAAGAAAAAACTAATAAACATAGTCTGTTATTATTCTAACATCACACTTGTTACTCTAGTACTCATTTGTACATCAGCTCTTTCAATTTCCTATCTTTCTTGTATGGAATAACATATGATCTACTCCATCTCATAACTCCAAATATTTGCTATATCATTGTTTTCAACATTTACATATTGTGATACTTAATATTTATTACGAATTGGGCGCCTGGGTGGCTCAGTTGGTTAAGCGACTGCCTTCGGCTCAGGTCATGATCCCAGAGTCCCGGAATCAAGTTCCACATCTCGGCAGGGAGTTTGCTTCTCCCGTGGACCTCTCCCCTCTCATACTCTCCCTCCCTCTCTCAAATAAATAAATAAAATATTAAAAAAAAAAACTTACTATGATTTATTTTCCTTTTAAATTTCTCCAAATTGGGGGCACCTGGGTAGCTCAGTCAGTTGAGCAACAGATTCTTGATTTCAGCTCAAGTCATGATCTCTGGATCCTGGGATGGAGCTCTGCAACAGGCTCCCCACTCAGCTGGGATTCTGCTTGAGGACTCTCTTTCCCTCTCCTTCTACCCCTCCCCCAACTCACACACGCATGCACATGCACTCTTTCTTTAAAATAAATAAATCTTCAAAAAAAGTTTCTCTAAACTGCAGTTAGTATATTACATTGACTTTTTTTTAATTGTGTGTATTTGGATATATATTCAGGAAAAGAGATGTTACAAAATATTTATAGTAAAAAGGGATGTTAGGTATGATAGGATTTAGAATCACTGTACTAGATGAAGAGCTACATCATGAAGTTCTATTGCCTTGCTAGATTTATTAAAGGGAGGAAAGTTCTAATATTGGTTTACTTATTTTAATATTATGTCCATTTGGTACATTCTATATATGAGGAACAGGGCAATGTTAATCATTACCAGTATCATACTATTTTGCAAATGCCTGTATCACACATTACAAATTCCTAGTATTTAATTATTGCAAAAATCTCACTAACCATATTGATTTCATATGTACAAATTCTATGATATGATTAAGTATATCAACTCCTATATAAAAAAAAAAAAAGTTTTCATGGGGCACCTAGGTAGTTCAGTTTGTTAAGGTTCCAACTCCTGATCTCAGCTCAGGTCTTGATTTCAGGGTCTTGAGTTCAAACCCTGTGGTGGGCTCCACACTGGGTGTGGAGCCTACTTAAAACAAAGCAAAATTAAATTAAAAAAAAAAGGAAGCCAGGGTCACATTAAGAATAAATTCAGCAGATCAGTATATAACTATGTACTTCTATGTATAAAAGACATCAAGGAAATCATTCTTAAACAGATTATACAAGAATCCTAATTCAGACACTTAAGCCAGGTCATTAATTTTAGAATCATATTATCTGACATAAGCAATTTTGAAAATAGTCTATTAGTCTGATATTAAAAGAAAGACGTCATCATTTCCTCTTTGACCACTTAACAAGAACAGAACTGTAGAATTATTATACTTTTCATGAAATAAGAAAATAAGGGTTTATAATTTTGAGAATAAGTGCTAATTATCATTTCTCTTACATCAATCACAGATTAAACATCCATGCTTTTCAGAAATAATTTAAAGGGTCTGTTTTTGCAGAATCTTGATGTCAAGGATATTTTCTATTCTTTTCTGTGTTTGAAGACCATTATCTTCTCAGTGGCACCAGCAGATTTGCTGACTTATACTACCATAGAATAAAACAATTGTCCAAATTATTTGTAAGTTTTTCAATAGATATACTTAATTTTATAAGGTAAGAGAGAAAACAAATTTGCCCACAAACAAGTTTGACAAGTTACAAAAATTTTTTTTTTGGAGTTTTCATCATTTATGAAAGTGACCTGTACAGATGTTTTTTGGTTGTTTTATTCCCTCCCCCTTCCCTGGGAATAAAGCAGTGGGAATTTTTAACACTTCAAAAGAAGAGTAAGAGTGACTTAAACCATCTACAAAGAGATAACAAAATGTTTATGGGCAAAGATATTTATCTACTTGAAAAGGTCATTTTTGAAGGTTTCAGAGATTCTACTGTAGTAAATATCCATGGTCAGGAAGAATTACAGTAATTTGCACTAAAGATACACTTTCCTAATACATTGAGATGTGTTAATTTTGAAATCTTAAAAACATGAAATGCATTTATGCCATCATAGAAAGATGAATTCTTAACCATTCTATCTATTTTGAAGATAGAAAATGTTCCCAAGTTATGTATGTCTTAGAAATTTCAAGTCTTCATCTCTTCCTTCTTCTCTAACTGGGTACTCTCTAACTTCTCTAAATGGGTACCTTTTCAGTAGTATATCTTCTAAAATGTACAAGGGATAAAAAAAATATTTTCTCTGAGGTCTCTTCCAAATCTAATTTCCTACCCTAGGGTACACTCTAGACCCTAAAGAGTAATAACACACATGGGAACATACAAGTATTTCCCAGCAGACTACCCTTCTTAGAGGAAATTTACACATATACATATGCAGTCTTCAAATTTAGGCATACCAGTTTCTAGTAATTCAAATTTATCACAAAAATGAAGTCCACGCTTCCTGATATAATCCTGATAAGACATTTAGTTACAACCTTTAACATAATAGTTAACACTAGCAAGTGTTTATTTAGTGCTTACCAAACTTTGTCTAAAGATCACTACCAAATACATTATCTCATTAATACTGTCCTCTGAGAGTTATTGTCCTCACTGAACTTAAGGACACTCCGGCACAGAAAAAATTCAGGATTTGAAGTCAGGCAGTCTTTCCCCAAGTCCCACCCTTCTCTGCATTGTCCTTTCTTCCTTGGCCTTTACTCACATCTCCAGCTCCTATCATTATGGTCTCACTACCCCCTCCATCTCACTCTTGTTAAAAGCATCTATGAGCTATTCATTCAAACAGAACCACTCCAGAAACCTGGCAAGGGAGGGATAAGAAGACAAAGTAAATTCTGGTAAATTAAAAAAGTTAAAGAGAGAAAGATGTATTACTCAGACTATAAAGTAGCAAAACCTGTGCTTTTTGATAGATCAAGAATGGGCTCTAAAGGCAATTTTATTGGGATAAAGGTAGCATTCTCTAAGGTTGATTACTCTGTACCATGCAAGATAACATATTCAGATTAATGGTAGAAACGATAGCATTTTAGACTTAGGAGATATTTAAACCATCTCTATTTCCATCTCTGCCCCCCTCTCTCCATCCCCATAAGAAAGAGGCTGAAATGTTAAGTGAATGTTAGAAACGTTAGGTGGTTTTTTCCAAGCCCTAGCAAGCTGTAGCAAAACCAGGTAAAGACCCAATTTCATATTCTTATTGGAAGGCAGGACATTCTACAAATCCTTATTATTGGAGAATTACAAAATACAGTACAGTACTAAGGCACAGAAAGACTTCAACAAAATAAAAGAATCAGAAAAGAAGGAGCTAGGATTGGTTTTTCCTACAAAATGCTACATTAGCACTGTAGACAACTAGAGATCCACCCTACCCTTAACATGGGTTTCATAATTCTTTTTTCCTGTGTTCTCAATTCTGATCCTGCTAGAATAAATGCCATTAGAAGAGCTTCCTTCTATCTTTTGTAGCTTCTTACTTTTCAGCAACCTTAACATGGCTCTCCCTTCCACAGAGGGCTGGATGAAATTTGCCTAGTCTTGTCTCACAAATTCATTGGCAACCAACAAATTCACTTAAGTCATACACTAAAATCATCCCATAGCGATACAGACACCAATACAAATACACAGATTAGAATGAATTTCCTTTGAGAGAGAGAAATAGACTGTGTATGTAAGAGGGAGTTAAGAGAAGTAGCATTTTTTGAATATATACTACATATCAGGCATAATAATTGGTATTTCACATAGTATTTCATAAAATGAGCACAATGCCCCCATGAAATAACTCTTATTAACCTGGTTTATACATACTATTAAAGCTTAAAGAAAGTATTTGTCCAAAGTAACACAATACTAAACTACAGACTTCTGAGATCAGAAATCTTCATTTATTTAATATCAAAATCTATACACGTCGTATACACATTTGCAATAAGCCATTGTGTGTCTACTTCATTCCATTAAAATTAATTCTAGAAGGAAAACTGAAGCTTAGTTTCTCATACAAAATAAATAAAATAAACCCCATGGATATAAAGTAACTCATGTAAGATTACATAACAAGTTGATGGCAGGACAGAAACGACTAACTATTCACATTCATGGTGAACTAGTTACCTTATAAGGTAGGTATTATTACTATCCAGTTTTTTTAAATGAAAAAACTGAAGCAAAGGGAAGGTAATGGCTTATCTAAAATCATAAAGCAAGTAACAAGAGGAGGAACAGAGATTTGTCCTCAAACAGTCTGGCTCCACAGCCTGTGTTCTGAACCGCTATACTAGAATTAGCCTTTCAATTGCAAGTTGGATCTCCTAATTCCCTTTCAAGCTCCATTTACTGGCAACTAAATGAACAAAAATGTCTACCTGAAATTAAGATTAAACCTTGAACTCATGAGTTATGCATAAAAGAATCAATAATAGAAACATCAGATAAGAACCTTAGCTTGAAAATTCAAACAGTTCCATTATTTCAATTGATATTAGATATTACACCAAAATGCAAATGAGTCAATTTATGGAGATTAACCGAGCATCAAATTTTAAACTATAACTTTTCCCAGCACTACTAATTTCTGCACTTAGCTCATGCTTCCAACTCTACCACATGGATGTTTGTTAAACGAGCTTAACGATTAGAGCCTGTGTCCAGAATCATTCTAAATTGGGACCTTAATTGTTTCTGTTTCATGAGTCAGTGGGTGTAATATTTTATCTGTTGGACTTTCTAAATGCCAGTTCCATCATGTTCTGAGCACACTCTTTTGCCCACTCAGTAGACTGGGTCACCAAGACAAAACTTTGAGATAATAGGAAAATGAAGTTTTCTCATTCTCTGATTGTTCTTATAAGCAACCAACAGACTAATATCTTCATGGGCTCATCTATCTCTTTCTCTCACTCTTTCTTCCTCTCCATTCCTCCCTCCCTCCTTTCATCTCCTCCCTTTCCATTTAGCCAACCCCAACTGTATAAATCACACATTAAAATACTTCTTTTTAAAAATTATTTTTCAAAATTAAAATCCATCCCCTAAAGACTGTGAATTTAAAAAAAAAAGTTTCATAACTTTTTTCCCTTTTGCACTCTGTGAACTATCAAACTATAAAAAGAATGTGATGTGACCACCATTTGGCTACCACTAAATATATAAACAAACCTCATTAAAAATCAACTGGAAAGAAAATTTTGTATCCTGAGTCCACTTCTTTCTCTGTTATCCATTTGGAAATGAAAAATGAAGAGAGTGGAGGTTACAAGACATTTTTGGAGATCAGCTTAGGCATAATGCTTATAAACCTGAAGGGAACCAGTAGTGTAATGCAGAAAACCACTACCACCACCACCACCACCACCACCACCACACACACACACAGACACACACACACACACACACACACATGCTTTGAGGCCATATAAAACTAATTCTATCACTTCTGTGCTCTGTGATATTAGGGCACTCATTTCACTTATCTAAACCCAAATCCACTTATCTAGAATATACATAAAGTAACAAGTGTGGCCAAGGGGATTTAGAAGGAAAATCTAAAAGTCTCAGGAAGTAAAAGCAGTAATATAGATAGACTAACCAATGTTATATATAGTATAAATAAACCAGACACTCATGCCAGGGGCTAACCCTCTCTATCTCAGAGGCAAATAATTATACTTGATTATTGAAATCTGAAGGAAGAAGGTGGGACCAATAATAGCAAGGGTAAAAAATAGATATTAAAGATTCCTTTTCAGGGGAAAACTTAGGAAATAAGGGTCTTAAAGAATAGCCATAAATTCACATGCGATTCTAAACTTCGTGGAGGAAAGGCAAACTGAAATTTATAAAGTGCAGAAGGAGGGGCAAATGGGCTCAATGTTGGGAAAATACAGAGTAGGTATGACCCAGTTTTAAAGAGGAAACCAGTAAGAAAGCAATTATGAAGAATGTAATAAACGTTACCCTGAAAAAAAGAATAGTGAAATAAACAGTGCAATAAATGCCATCATGGAAGAAAGAAGGGACAGAAGTATGTGTAGAGTAACAAAGGCATAAAAGACTATCACAAGTCTGATGTGAGAGGCAAGTAGAGCATGTGGCAGAACAGGAGTATGAAGAGGTAGAATGGGCCTAGTGGTAAAGGAACTTGTACATTTGCCAGGAATCTACAGATCATTAAACTGAAAAGTGGTATGATCAGATACATTAGATCCACTGAACAGCAGAGTGGAAGATGTATTGATGGTAAGTGACCAATTAAGACGTTCTTGCAGTCATCCTGGTAAGAGATGAGACGGTGGTGATGTGTTCTGAAGTGGGGAGGTGAGATATTAAGCAAAAGAATGGGTTTTGAATTCAACTACCAACGAAAACAAGTAAATTATATAGTATAATATTGAAAGCTATAAGTTTGTTTTTAATTCAGGTCCAAATACTTGTTGTGAACATCAAGTCCAAATATTTGTCATGTGGAAACAAACAATTCCTTCCAATGAAAAGCTTTTATCCACAAAAAGCACATCTCAAACAGGGAAATCTTTTTTTATTATCTATTTTTTGATCACTGTTCTTCTGTCTGAACAGATGGGAAATTCCTCCTCCTAATCCAACAGAGGGCAGAAACTTCAAATGGTAAGAACTTTCTGGCATGGGTTTACAAAGAGTGCTTAAATCTATTCCAACAACATAGTGTGGGAGTATTTCAGCACAGGTTCGAACAGTTGCAGGTTTATCATTACCTTCTGAGAATACCTTGGATAAATAAACTTTATAAGAAAGTAAGGCTAATGCCTCAACTCTCTTGAATAGACAGGAATTATTCTCTGCTGTTTTTAACATTCGAACCCTCATGGGCAGGATTCCTAAAGTGCTGATCACTAGAAGTGATAGCAACATATTCCATCCTTTAGAGTAAAATTATATAAATGTCAGGGGTTTTGTTTAATTTCCCCCCCAACCCCGAGGAGGCATATTATATACATGTAGGGGAAGAATCTTTCGTTTTTTAAAATCTCCACTTCAAATTTGGTACAAATATTCCCAAAGAATCTTTTCCAATTCAATATCCTTCCCTTTTCTTTTATTTTTCTCTGTCTCCTCCTTCTCCAGATCCAAAATAACAGATAATCTATTTGTGTGTTTGCTTGTGGAAGAGGTGTTAGTGAAAAGATACTGATGAAATTCTTTGCTCCCATAATCTCTCTCACACAAATCCACCTCATTGTCATGGCCCACATAGAAATAATAACAGGGAAAAAGACAGTAACAGAAAAGAAAAGGCAAAAGAACCACTAAGAATGAAACATGGACCAAGCTGAAGAAAGATCAGTACATACAATACTGATACAATATAATTACTGAATTGGAAGGAATCTTAAAAATCTTCCAATCTAACTACTTTGTTGACGATCTAACACAAAGGAGCAAACTATAGTAGACTGGAAGGCATGAGAAGACAATTGAGACGATTAAGACTTTCAAACTTAATCTGGCAAGGAGTTTAAGACTGCCTGCCCAAGAGATGTTACCCTGGGAAACGACAGGCCTGAACTCTGTATATCTGAAACTGGAAGAGGTTGCACTGACTTCAGGTATGTAAGAAGTGTAAAAAGTATCAAATACTGCCCAATTTAGTCCTCTAAATTCTTCAACTGACTCAATGAGCCATTTCCAATTGCAGGGATGTTTTCTTCCTCAGAATTTTATGTATTGATTCTCAATTTGAAAAACACAAATGCATTTTAAATGTACCTTAAGGCACTGTTTTTGCTGTAGTGCTTTTTTGGGTATAGATCCTTCTTGTAGTTAAAATAATTTTTCTGCTGGAGGCAGATGAGTCCTCAACATTTATTCACCTCTTTGGTTTTGGTGGTCCATCAGAAACAACACAATGAAATAAAAGAGATAGCCCTGCTCTCCTGTTCTCCTTAGCCATCCTCAATCACTAGTTGCCTAACCCGAAAATATCATGTATTTTAAATTGAGGATAATACCTTTTAATAATTACCTAGCTCAAATCAGTTATTTTATCTATGAAGGCATAGTAGACTAGATGGAAAGGTGATGGGTAAAGGGTTGGGAATAGAACTTGAGTGGCCTGACTTCCAACCTAGAAAATACAAGCTGCAAGAATGGCCCTGGGGTGGTATGTCTGCTACCCAGCTAGGCTTGCTGGACTAGAATAGATTGTCTGGTTTCACCTCCCACCCCCAAATCTCCCCCCACCACATATCTCAGCTACATCCATATTCCAGTACTTTTTGTCATCATATTATTATCATCACCGTAGGTACCAAGCACTGTTTGTCAAATGCTTTATGAACAATGTCTAATTTAATCATCAGAAAATCCGATGACATAGGTTCTTCAAAGTAGGAAAAGCTAAAAAAAAAAAAAAAATCAGAAAACAGACTGAACCCAAACAGACGTGCTGGTAATGAAGCATCAAGCTTCCTGAAATAAATTCAAGTTTCTGGCTAAATACATAGCTGGATAGGAAAAATGAAACATATTATCCCCTTACTCAAGAGCGATCCTAGCCTGGCAGTAAAACTGCTAAACAATCTGGCACCAGTCCACATACCTAATCCCATTTCCCACAATCTTAATGCAGTATTATACTTCTCTGGGTCCCCTTTATATGCAATGAATGCAGTAAGTTATGACTTAATGAGTTTTTCCTCACGATCAAGGGTACTTAAGATGTAAGCTACATGATGGCCACTACAGTTTTAGAAACTCACCACAAACTCGAGAATACTTGCTGACAGGAATGATCACTACAGGCATAGCTACAAGTACAAGTAAAAAAGGAAGAAACTGGAAAACACTGCAATAAAATCAGTATACCTGAATGCTAGATGATTGAAGAAACATGACTGGCCAACCGGAAGACTGGTAAAAAGTTAGTGTAGCTTATGCATAAAAAGCCACAGATAGGCTCTTTTGTATAGACGTGGTAAGAAAGGGATCCAGAGGCAATATTACTAACTAAAATGTAGTATATAATTGGGAATAAGAGTGACCAAATATTACATGATTAAATAAATAATCCTGATAGAACACAGAATTGATAAATAAACTGAGTCCAGATATTAGGGGGAGGGCAGAGTAAAGGAGAAAGAGGAGTAGTGGGAAAGGCAGGGTCAGGATATAAAGAGATAAATAAGAAAAATAGCAGGGAATGGAGATTTACTCCTCTTCAGTGAGTCCTTGGAAGATGAAAAATATCATACCTTTGAAGAGATCAGCATAAGATATGTGTTTGAAGCTCCTATAACCTACTACTGACCTCTAGATGTCATAAAATGCAAGGAAATGTAAAATAGACATTTGTAATTTATACATCAGCAAGAATTCTCTGGATGTTAAAACCCTTAATGAAACTTCAAACACCCAGTTAATAAGCTTCAAATATCACAATTTTGCTAGCAAAGAAGAAAACTATACACTAAGACACAACTCAAGAAACTAAAAAGATAAAAAGGACAAGGAATTGGTAACAAGGTGTGGCCAATCCATAAAAATAAAAATAAAGTGAGCTTGGGTAAGAAATATGAAAAAGAAAAATCTGTTGACTCTCAGAAATGTTAGATTCTTAATTGGTGATACCCAGGCAAGAGAGTGTGTAATCCAGCATTTCCCAAAGTTACATGCAGAGTAGTAAATTCTTCAAGCACAAACAAATAAGAAAGAGGCAGAGTGCAGGAGATTCCTCGGTCAATGATGAGTTAAACAAAGTTAAAATTTTTTTTTTTCTTTTGGCTAAAATTTTTACATGCTAGTGAACAATGAGAATCTCCAAGAGGATAGATTATGCTGCGTTTCTAAAACTTAGTTGACCACTGAATCTTTAAAAGACCATCTCATTAGAACAGACTTAGGGAAAAATGAAAGAAAAACCAAAAGGTTAAATGGCTGCCTTTGTTCTTGAACATTTCTAAGGAGTGAGAAGAACAAAGACCATCTACTGTAGTCCAACAAATCTTAAGATCATATTGATTATAAGATGCAGCATTGATCTTAGGTATTATGAAAAGATGCTGTCAATTAAACTGACATGTCATCAACTGTAAAATGTTTCTCAATTGCAATGAAATAACTTCAAAAGTAATGGTTAGGAGGAATGATTAGAAAATGTGTAATTCATTTACTGTTATATAGATTGTATACTGAATAACTAGAACAAATACTTTTCGTCCATCTTCCTTTGGCATAGTCCCCAAATCCGGCACGAGACAGCACACTAAAGAACTGCCATAGATCGCCTCAGCTGTTTACCGTACAAATACAGCAAAGGACTTTCAAGATGTTATTAACTTGCGGGGCTTCAAGTTCCACATCTGACTATGGGTAAGTAAATTCTCTTGCTTTCCTTCCCCTCCCCCTTTACTAATTCATCTTAGCATTCTATCACCTCGACAGAACGTATTTGATCTCTTCTGCTAAAACTTCCTCCTGGTCTTGAATTCTTGTTTAATCTTCTGTAAACATGAAGAATACCTCATCAATGTCCCCCTTGCAAAATCCTTCATACAAAGGAAAGTACTTTCAAACAAATCTAAGTACAAGAAAGAAAAAGAAACTTTCAAGAACATGTCATATTTAATGAATTTATTAAGGTCAAATTAATGCATGTAAAGAAATCTATGCAAGCCTTTCAAGTTGTTTTTACCAAATCAAACATAGTGTTTAGTTGGAGAGGGGGCTCTTATTTGACAAATCAATATACTATTACTGTATGAACTAATTTCTGTGGAGCATAAAAGATTTTTCTCATGACCTGATAAATTAGCAAGCCAAAAAGAAAATGAATTGTACTGAATAATTTTTAAGGGAAAAAAAGGCATCAAGCAAGGGAGAAATTAAACACAAATGACACAAGGTTCATAAAAGGGCTTTAACAAAATCAACATGTTAACTATAGGTCTAGTCAACAGATTTAAAAAAAAAAAGAAAGAAAGAAAAAAAACATAAAGCCAAACAAAAACCTAAATACTAAAGAACAATTAAGCAAGTTGCCAAAAGACAAAATACTTTGGTGGGATGTCAATCAGTAACACTGAGCTGACAACTGTGCCTTAATTAATTTTGAAAATGTTTCCAATTAGTTCATATAGAACACTAGAGGCTTCATGCTGCCTATGACTCAGTGCACTGACTCATCCACCAAAACTTTTCTTACAGAAGAAATATCCAAGCACCCGCCAGGATGCAAGATCAAAAGGAAAGAAGGTTCACCAACCTTCTTAGTTAAAGGCCTGTGATAAATTTAGATGACCGGAAGGATACAAAACAACTTTCCAGAAAGGTTTAATAGTCAGAAATAGCTTGAAAAGTTTGATTTGTTAACAAAACAATGAAAATATATTACTTTAAAATCAGTTTTGCAAATATAACCATAAAAAATGCTAGTTTTTTTAAACTATCTAGAGGATATAAATAACTAATATTAAAGTGTTTAATTAAATGTACCTATTCATTATGTGTAACCATCCCATCTTCCTAACTCTTTGAAATAGCAATGGAAATAAAATTTAGATACGAACAAAAGCCTAAAATCATCAAAATATTTAGACCACGGGAACTTTCTTGTAATTTTTTTTCAGATTTACTTTATCCTTAGTGTGATCCAAGATTACTGACCTTTCTAGAATTAATATAAATAAGTGCCTTAAATGGTTCTTCAAAAAAAAAAAAAAAAAAAAACCACAAAACATAATATAAAAAAGAAGGCAAGTAACTAGCTTTCCTTGCTTTTAGTTTAAAATTTACCTCTACCTAACTCAAACATTTTATTAAATCATAGAGTTATTACAAAGGCAACTATTTTTAAAATACTTAAAAATGCTTTGAGGTTGGGAGAATGGGTAGAAGACCAGAGAAAAGAGGAATGAAAGACTCCTGCCTACAGGGAAGACAAACAAGACCCTTTACTCACAAAATAGAGACTAAGAGCGGAGGTGCTCCACAGGCCACAGCCAGTCTCAATATCCTGGAGAGCCTAGAGGATCTAGTGAGAGAAGTCAGAGTTAATACCAAGTCAGTTCCCAAACAAACAGCCAAAAGAGATCCATTAGGCTGTAGATGTCTACATGTAATTTTTAACACTTTGTGATTCAAAGAAAATCTGAGACGAGTTACAAAGATAAATTAGCACAGAAAGTAAGAAAGTAAAGAAATGGAGATGGGAAGGGGATTAAGGTGGTAATAAAGATGGAAGAAATAAAAAAGTATAGTTAAAGTCAGTAGTAAGACTACTAATCAAAACACAGAACACGGAATGTCTATGTCCTTTGATAAAGGCAGCCAAATGAGTGTCCCAGAAACCAGTGCAAAGAAACATGCAGACACCTCCATCGCCACATCCACAAAAAATTAAATACCCACATGTACACACATACAAAAGTCATAGTTGTTCAAAATCAGTCTTCTACTTACTGCATCTTGAAAAAGATTCCCTATCAATCCTCATAAAGAAATCACAATAAACTACATTCTCTTACATCCCTGGAAGTGAACACAACAATGGATTTCAAAGCTGTGTTACCTTTCATATCCCTTGATATAAGTAATCTATGGAATAACATGATTCAGTAAAACCAATTTTAAGAAAGTGAAAATATGATACAAGTATAGTATAGTCCTTCATAAATTTTATTTCCTCCAAACTTTTTACAAATATTAAATGGCAAAGAGTTCAAAGTCATGATCTAAGGCAAGAACATGGACTATAGCTATTTTATGTTGTTTGTTAAAGAAAAAGGCTATATATTTTACCAGTAAGAGAAGCAGGAAATATGGTTGATAAACACATACTAAACCTAATGAGCCGTATGAGAATACCTGCTTAAATTAAACAAGTGCTTAATGAGTTTCATTACATAAAAGGTAAGGTAGTGCTTACTAAGAATACAATGGTGAACTTGTCCTCCACCCTCCCAAGACTAGAATACTGGGGACTACATGCAATTAAAAAATTACAGTGATGATAAGGGAAATAAGGTTCAATGCTAACTAGAGAAGAACCCAACCTGGAAATGAAATGTCAGAGAAGAAACCATTTTCAAAGAAACCATTATCTAAGCTGAGACCTGAAGCAGGAGTTAGCTCAGAGGTTCCAGTCAGAAGTCAACACTTCTAGGCTCACCTTCTTGATTCAAACCATTAAATAATAGAGCTACTTAAGGATCAAGACAGTCATTTACTCAATGACAAGCAAAATAATCTAAGCCAATGGCTTCAATTTTTACTTATATGCTAAAAACTCAGTGATACAACAAAAATCATTAATGTGTCATTGTTCCCAGAAGTGTTCCCTGACTTACCTGTCCTAAGCCAGCAAAAGAACATCCGACTTTGTGCTCCTAGTTTCCCTACCCTCCACAGCAAGGAAGACCCTACGTTGTCAAATCAGAAAAAATTACATCAATTAAAATAATGCAGAGCAAAAAAATAAAAATAAGATAAAGGAGGAATAAGTGTAAAAGTTGGCCTGGATAGGAGGAGAGGGGCAGCTTCTTCAGGAGTTTTGAAAAAAGGGGTGGAAAAGCAGCTGCAGACGGACAGAAAATAGGAAGACAGAAAATAGGAAAGGTATCAGATAGTACTGTTAGGAATCAGGAGTCCCATTCACAGTTTTAAGAAATGCATAAAGGTTTTGCGTTATTTTGAAGTAACTTTTGTTTTACTGGGCTGTGTTCTTTTGACCACAACACTCCTCAAGGACTACATCACACAGGTAAGGACTTCATAAGAAATGCATCTGACAAACTTTTTTGTCTCATGTTCATACCTCTCCACTAAGTTTCCAAACAATGCAACTAACTAGTTTTGGAAAATCCATTTTGGCTGTTTAAAAAGGATCTAAAAACACATCCAAAACAAAATACAAGATCTTCCTTTAAAAAAAAATTGAGTCTTTATCCATCCAGTGACAAGGCCGAACAGCTTCATTAAGAGCTCCTTTTAACTCTTCATCTCTCGTATCTGACTCCTCACAACATTCTGCTTATTTTAAATACAAAACCTCTCAGATCTGCCCACCTCTCTCTCTTTTTTTTTTTTTAAAAGATTTTATTTATTTATTTGACAGACAGAAATCACAAGTAGGCAGAGAGGCAGGCAGAGAGAGAGAGGAGGAAGCAGCCTCCCTGCCGAGCAGAGAGCCCGATGCGGGGCTCGATCCCAGGACTCTGGGATCATGACCTGAGCTGAAGGCAGAGGCTTTAACCCACTGAGCCACCCAGGCGCCCCCTGCCCACCTCTCTCCATCTAAACTGCCACCACACTAGTCCAAACTACCAATACCTCATGAGATCAATTCAGTTGCTTTCCAACTGTCTCTTTTCATCCACCATTGCATAACCATTCCCAGGCTACCACTTCTAATTCATTCTCCACAAGGCAATCTGAACATTCTTTACAAAACCCATATCCAATCTAGTTACCCCACAATCCCCGATAAAAAACTTTTTAATGGATTCCCACTGCTTCTTACTTTATTTTTTTTAAGAGATTTTATTTATTGGGGCACCTGGGTGGCTCAGTGGGTTAAGCCTCTGCCTCTGGCTCAGGTCATGATCTCAGGGTCCTGGGATTGAGCCCTGCATCGGGCTCGCTGCTCATTAGGGAGCCTGCCTCCCCACCTCTCTCTGCCTACTTGTGATCTCTCTGTGTCAAATAAATAAATAAAATCTTTAAGAAAATTTTTTTTTATTTATTTGCCAGAGAGACCGTGAGAGAGAGCATGAGAGGGGAGAAGGTCAGAAGTAGACTCCCCATGGAGCTGGGAGTCTGATGTAGGACTCAATCCCAGGACTCCAGGATCATGACCTGAGCCGAAGGCAGTTATTTAACCAACTGAGCCACCCAGGCGCCCTCCCACTCCTTTTTAAAATAAAGACCAAAATCCTTACATAGTCCCAGGCCTAGCATTTTCCGATCTCTCTACCTTCCTTTCTTTCCATCTCTTCTTTGTTGTCTACCCTTAGCTACACTGGTGGTCTTCAGGTTTCTCAAAATTATTCTGCTTCCTCCCACAACTGTATTTCACGTATTCTTCACTGTCAGGAATGCTCTTTCCTGTTCTTTAGATCTAAGCTCACAAGCCCTTCTCAAACCCCCATACTAAATCAGAAGTCTGTTAGTTATTCTCACAGCAGTGCATACCTTTCCTTGATGACAATTATCACAGTTGAAACTCTGATTTATCTGTGTGTATTACTTCTGCATTCCTGTGCTGCATAACAAATTACCCTCAGTTTAGGGGCTTAATACAATAAATATTTATTATCTCAGTTTCTATGGGTCAGGAATAAAGATGCAGTTTAACCAGGTGATTCTGGCTTGAGGTCTTTCACAAGGCTGCAGTCAGTGTCAGCCAGTACTACATTCATCTGGCTTGTTTGAGGCTGGAGAATCTGCTTCCAAGATGGCTCACTTACCTAGTGCTAGGTGTTAGCAAGGGGCCTTAATTCCACCCTGTGGCGACTTTAGCATCCTAATGGCATGTTAACTGGCCTCCCTAAGCAAGCAATTAATTTAAGAAACAGCAAGGAAGAAGCCATAATTTCTTTTCTGATAGCTTCAGAAGTCAACCACCATAATTTCTGTAATATCTTACTGGTTACATTGGTCAACCCAATTCATTGCGGGAAGGAACTACAAAGAGCATGGGTACCAGGAGATGAAGATCAACGGAAGCCATTTCTAAACTGGATATCACAGTGTGTTCACTCATTTTTTTTTAATCTCCCCCAATATATTAAACTCCAGGACCTAGACTGAGGTGCTTAATCCAAGTCATAATTCCCAACCACAAGGTGCCCTATTTCCTGCCATGTTCCAGAAACAAACACTTTAAAGCCCGCTATACTTGCCTCATACCTTCTACTGCCTGGCCCACTCCTCTAAGAGACATTTTTAAAGTCAATTTTTAACATTCCAAAAAGAAAAACTTAAAAAGTTACATACCCTAAGATTTTTTTGTCTTTTTCTTAAATGAGATTACACTTAACTAATACTCCCAGTTAGGATTTTGTTATTCATGACATGATATATTTTAGCGAATACCACATATTAAAACTTTTTATTTTTGTAAGCTGCAATTAATTTCCTTATGCATCATTATTCTGATAAGTCTACAGACTTCCAAATCTGAGAAAATGAAAATTGAAAGTTAAAAAATATACCTTCCCTTTAATCTTTAATCTTGCTGATTTCCAGAATCAGTATTAATTCAATATTTTATTCAGATAAAACATGGTAAGATTATAATACACAGTGAGGAAATAGAAAGATCTGAAATTTGATTTTCATAGAACTTTCAGGAATTTGTCATTTGTGGCAAAAACAACAAACAAGCAATCAAACAAGCAAACAAAACACTGTACCATGTACCAAAGATGAAGAAATAATTCTCATCTAATATACCACATGCCATACCAAAGTGAATTTCAAAGGACAAATGACTAAAAAACTCACTTTAGGGTAAATATAAACTCAATTATAGTTTATGAAAATCTCATTGGGGGAAGCCCCCACAGAATGAACTTAAAAGCAGCTGAAATTAATTTAATTGATTTAATAGATTCATTTTCAAGATTAACAAAAGCCCATGATAAAAAGAGAAAGACAGCAAGAACAAATTATTTCCTACTAGTTTAAAACACAGCTAATGTATTAAGGTTAAGGGACACGAATAAATTGGATTTTATGAAATATCTAATTTTTCTCACATAAAAATGATATGTATTTTAATAAAGAAGAAATGTAACTTAATAAAGAGATGCCACCCATGCATATAATTGTAATATAATTACATAGTGCCATTTCAATCAGCTAGGTGACCATCAGTGCTCCATTTCAAGACCGTATCAGTTGCTGTGACCTTCATAGGAAAGAATAAAAAAAAAAGTGTCCATTTTTTACAACTCTGGCTTATCTGCAGGGAAACCCAAGAAGCATAACAATTAATGTTAATCACAATGATTTTCTTGGCATGGGCATTTCCCCCAAGAAACAGACTGAAAGTAGGAATAAATTTCACAAAGCATGTATACTTCAGGAATTACTTTTTATCTTCACTATTAAGGATAGGGTTTTACTTAACAAAGGAAGCTATAAAAACCTCATCAAACCTCACTTATTCCTAATCATTTTTTTATCATCCTAAATTTTATTTAAAATGGAAATACTGTTCCATATTATAAAAGTTATCTAATTTAAAATAAGTACAATATCTAAATACCACAACTTGTATTTAATCTTTCAAAAGCAATACTTTTGATTAAGATCCCCAGTAGTAAACTGCTGCAAATGAGATGATTCTTCCAAAATAACAAAAACTGTTAAAATTGGACAAAGGTGACACTATTAAAAGTTTATCAGTTTGAACAAAAGATGAAACTGCAATGATTATACTGCATTTTAGTATAATTGGATATGTCCATAAGCAAACAGAAATTCAGTGATTACAATTTTATTCAATACATTTACTGATGTCAAGAAAAAATGAGAATAAACGTTTAAATGGGAAAGAGAAGGCATTCATACTTGTCTTCATATAGAAAAGGAATGCTTGGAAGTTAGCAGAAAGGAAGTACTAATGATGTAAATATATCGGCTAACTGAATTTAAATAATTTAAAAAAAACTTTAAAAAAAGGAAGTAAAATGCTAATGTAGCTAAAAGACAAATTATGCTGAAATTATACTCTTCACCAAATCTAGTCAAGAATTCTTTCCAGGTCATTAAGTGTTAACATATAACTTGGCTACTGACTTGGGCTGGGGATCTCTTGGAGGAAGGAGTTAATGAGGACAGGAGTCTAAGATGGTAAGAAAATTTTACTACTTTGCACATTTCAACTTTTTATCAGGATTCTACTTAAAACTTTGTCACCAGGTAATTCTCTGCCTCATACCTCTATCATACTAGGTCACAGTGCAAACAGAACCCTTTTCCTTGATCCAATCCACATGCTACTCTGCACCTTCTTTCCCCTAACGCAGTGGTGCCCAACAGGGGCATTTTGAGATGTGCTTAGCCTCTACAGAGAATCAGAGGATGCCACTGGCTTTTAATGGATGAGGTACAGGCATGCTGTATGTCTTGCAATCCACAGCACAGTGCTGCAAAAGAACCCAAATTCTATATGACATAAAGCTCAGGAAGGGGGTGGAAGAAAGGGAAGGACAATTAAGTCTGAGAAACTGAACTTTAATTTACATATCACACAGTACTTTTTGCAAGAATTTAATATACAGTGAATTATCTAGGAATGTAACTATTGTGTAAATTGAGAGCAACTTTACCAAGAACAGCTTTCCATTTCAGAAAATCAATTCATATTTAGCAATGCCACTTGTCATATTTAAGTGGTCAATAATCAATACGATATCCCTTTGTCAGTCTGCATCCAATCATTCTGATTGTAAATGCAAACTCTGATACTTTGACAACATGTCCATCTCAAATCCAGTAAGCTTCACCTCTTATGCTCAGTTACTGGATCTTCTCATAAGCTCAAGATGTTCTAACTCAACATTTTTAAATCAATTACCCTAAACTTTAAGCACAAGTACTCCAGTTCTCATGGGTACATAAGAACCAAAGTTCTTGCTTTCTTTCTCTCTCTCCCTCTCCATACTACTTATTCACTGCTTCATCCCTCATGTTTTATTGAGTGACCTCATTACCTTTATGGTTTAAATAATGCCTTGCAGATGACTTCTTAAATTGTTACTTCCTTTTTTATTTTAAGATTTTATTTATTTATTTGACACAGAGAGAGAGAGAGCACAAGCAGGCAGAGTGGCAGGCAGAAGGAGAGAGAGAAGCAGGCTCCCCGCCGAGCCTGGTGGGACTCAATCCCAGGACTCTAGAATCATGACTGGAGCCAAAGGCAGACACTTAACTGACTGAGCCAGCCAGGCATCCCTAAATTGTTATTTCTAATCTGGTCTCCTCCTTGCTTCAGACTAATCCAGTCAACTCCCTTCTTTACAGGAGAAACTAGATGTCCCTGAGGCACCTCAAATATCCAAATAAAAATTAATTCATCATCTTTCCCCCAAACCTGATCTTCCTCCATTATTCTCCATATCATGTAGCAGCACCATGCTCCATCTGATTACTCACCAAAAAATAAAAGAGTGATATTAATCCACAATCCACAGCCACAACCATTCATTTTTCAATTCATCATTCACAGACTAATTATTGTTGTTCTTGTTCGGATACTTATAACCTTTTATCTAATATAAAACATCAGCCTCCTTGCCTACAAATTCACCCAACATATACAGCCATCTGAGGAGCCTACCAAAAATGGAAATTTAGCCAGGTTTTTCCTTGACTTATGCTCTTCAAAGACTCTTCATTGCCACAAGAAAAATCTCCATGCATCTTGATCCAATTAGCCTAATGGTATTTTCTGCTAAAAAGATGAATTAACACAAAAATGTTGAGTTCTCACTGAATACAAAGCAAAGGATGGACACACATAAGCATACATACACACACACATACACAAGTAGCAAATAATCTAATCATAACTACTATTGACAATTAACATATTAGCCAGACAACTTAACAGGTGATTCTTCCCAGAATATTTTCATTTTATAGAGACTCCTATTTACACTTAATGGTAATAAGTCCTTAAGATACAGAGATTGGAGAAAAGTCATTCCAAGAGAATAGAAAGTATTCAGTCAGTTCTGGCAGGAGAAAAAAAAAATGGTGGCATGCTCAAACTTGGTAATTTGAGAATGATGGTTTAATTAAGGGACTACTTACAAAGACATAGAGTTTAAGGGACAGTGCACAGTTCCTGGGGATCTAGCATCAAGAGACATTACCATCCCTAAGCCTGAAGGTCAAGAGGAATAAGGATTACCAGTGATTATCAAAGAGGGTTAGTTATATAGTGAGGGCCTCCTGACAGGAAGATAGCTTTTAGGAGAGGATACCATCTGATTCAAGGCAACACAAGGGAGGGTCTCAGGGCAATAAGTACCCTGACTTCACTTTCCCCTCACCTCTGATCTCCAGCTGGTATCTCCCATTTGTGTAATCCAACCAGAAGCCAAAGGGCAGGGGAGCCAGATGATGTAGTTGGGAAAGGTCAGCCTCCCAGGACACAAATAGAGTAGAGAGGGATAGAGTGGTTCTGGAAAGGTAAACAGAAGAAATCCAGTCCATTTATAAAGTTAACTCTGATAATTACAAATAATCTGTTATAGTTTATAAAAACCCTTAAAGAGGATATAATTCCAGAATCTTCCTTCTCCATATTAGGAATTGAGGCTTCGACAATCAAGTGATATTTCCAAGTTCACATTATTAAGTTGGAGTAATACACGTAATAAAAAGCTAAGTCAGGTGATAATTTCCATTACACTTCATGAGTTCTGTAAACTTCCATCAAACAATAAACTACTCAAGCCTCCAAAAGCATAAGCATCTTTCCAAGTGTTTCTCAAATGCTACCTTCTCCATGATGCATTTTCTAAAGAACCCTATTTAACATAATCGCTCCTTCCTCTAATTTGAATAATATACCTTTCTTTTTTTTTTTTTTTAAGATTTTGTTTATTTATTTGACAGACAGAGATCACAAGTAGGCAGAGAGGCAGAAAGGGGCAGAAGAGGAAGCAGGCTCTCTGCTGAGCAGACAGCCCGATGTGAGGCTCAATCCCAGGACCCCTGAGATCATGACCTGAGCTGAAGGCAGAGGCTTTAACCCACTGAGCCACCCAGGTGCCCCATGAATAATATACCTTTCTTATAACACTTATATTTTCAACTAGTATTACTATTATGGACATCTACAGATGGATTATTCTCACCTGTTGAATTATAAACCTGGGAGAATTTTAAATCCATCCCACACATACCACTCAACACATGGCTGTCTTAGTGGTGTGGTCCTTATGTGAGAGAAAACCCACCTCTTTTCTCCATGAATTCCAAAGCTACTTCACCTGAGCTCTTTCTCCAACTCTAGATGTAGATGATCAAATTGTATTCAGTGCCTTCTTAATACTTGTATTCCACAAACATAAAATAAGCCTTTAGTTAAGATAAAATATTCTGAGTATTGATTATCCCCTCTTTGTTTATTCACCCCCAATTCTGGTAACCCCTACATCCCCAAACACAATGCTAGACACATAAAAAACATTCAATACGTACTTACTGGATTGAGTTTATAAGTTTTTTTAGAGCATACAAAAGAACTATAAGTAATCTGATGTAACTTGAATATTGCCCCCCCTAGTCATTATGTTAGAAAGAAAAAAGTTCAAAAGTAAATATCAAAGTAGATGAGTGTGCCTTATGCAATCTAACAAAACCAGTATAATAAAATGGGGGGTGGGGATCTGGGTGCCTGGGTAGCTCAGTCAGTTAAGCATCTGCCTTCAGCTCCCACTGTAACAAAGGAAGGAAGAAAGAAGGAAAGAGAAAGGGAATTAAGTAAAGAAAGAAAACTAGGGGGAAATCTAAACAATTTCAAATGTTCAAGATAACTACAAATATCTATTCATAGACATGTTGACCCAAAGTCCACTGACCTGCTGTGTAAATGAATTGAATCTAAAAGAGCGCTCATTTCTGAGTCAGGAGAATAAATTAACATAACAAAAAGCAAAACCATCAAAGGCTAATTGATGTATTTTGTCAATTTAGTGTTTCTGTGCTGACCTAAAACACCATTAGTACTACTTTAAATATAGTCTAAAAAATTCTGTTGATAGTCAACACATTCCTAAATCACCTAAGATAATTAAATAAAGCATCACCCATAAAATGTGAACGACCAGAAAACTAATCTAAAAGGACTTATAGTCTTCCCACTCACATTTTAACATGAAATCATATATCCCTGAATTCAGTAAAGAGAAAAACAGTGAATGCATAATTTCTCCTCCTTTTTGAACTTTTACATAAAACATGAGAAAACAAAAAGCACAACCCAAGATTCATATAACATGTCCATTACAAAAAAAAAAAAAAGTTAGATTTCTATCTCTAGCAATAATATTATCTCATGGAAAATCATACAAAATATAACATGTCCAATTTTTAAGAATATTCAAAATGTTTATAGCAAGCATACACATTTCCTGTTAATTTTCAGCAACTGACAATAAATTTACAAAAATCAAACTCCCTGAATGTCTCTCTTACACATCATACAAATTCCATTTTCAAGTTTGAACATTAAGTACATATGAGATAAATTATTCTTATTTTAAATATTCTTATTGACTAAAGTGTGGTATATAGTTGCACCTAATAGCAACATACATTCATTTAGAGATTAAACTATTATTTCTAGTTAATTGGTTTTCTATTCATAAATTTTTTTACTTATTTACTTTTTGGTGTTTTTTTTTTCCCAATGTATTCAATACTATCGATACATAAGTATGGAAGCAAAGTTTATGCCTTGATTAAAACAGGTACCATAGGAAATGCCTACAGATCATTCAATGGAAACACACACAGGAAGAGCCTTGCTCTTCTTCATTAGGTATGAATATTTTATATAATATATAAAGTGGGTCCAAAAAGACAAAATTAAATTCACAACTCAAGCAGGTATTCCATTACTCAATTTACACCAAACCCTCACCAGTCTCTGAAAGGTAATAAGCCAACTAATAGGTTGAACATTAGCTATATTGAAGCTATAAACACATGGAAAGAAATACAGTAAAATTCAAATAATGGACCAGAGATTGGTAACCTCCTGTTCCAAACTGGCACTTCTTAACTGTCTGGGCAATTTCCTTAGAATTCCTTTTTATAAATAAATGTGTCAAGATCAGTAGTGATACAGTATTAGCTTGATTAGTTGGATCTATGTGGTAAAGTTTATTCAACATAAAACAACTATCAATGAAAAGCTTTGAAATAAAGTCATTTTACAAGATTAAGTTTCTATATGAAATACAATAATGCATATATTGTAGCAAGTGGGTGTTTTGGAATTTGGATGAAAAACTGTTAATTACAGCAAGGGAAGAGTTAATCCTAAATATAAACAAGAAAACAGTCCAGGTATTGAAGGTGTTACAAATCATTTTTACCTTTTACTTGAGCTATTCACAGTGCCAGACAACAACCTCTTCCTTCAAATCCTGGGCTACTAAGCCAAAAGTGATGAACTAGCTAAGATTAGGTAGCCATTCATTCCAATTTAGCTTTACATACCTACATACCAACTTCTCTAACCCACTCTTTTTCTAACTCCCAAATTCTTTTGCAGCTTTGACATTCAATGTAAGTGTTACCCAAGAATTTCTTTTATCTGCTTTAATAACCATATCTAATCTTGAGAGTTTAAATATCAGCTGTGTGGTAAATTCAATCTCCATGTCTAGTTCCAACCTCTGGTCTTTCATTTCTGTTGGTGAACATTTCAAATGAAAGCCCCACCTCTTCAAACCCAATTGTCCCTCTTTCCAAGTCTACCCTCAAATGGGTTTCAAATCCAGGTTCCATGCTAAACCTGAGGGCAATGACAAAGAGGGAAGTATCAAGGTTCCAGATCTCCCACAGGATAATGTTCCTGTATCATTAACATTCCTTAGACATTCCATCATGTTCTGAAATTTTGCCTCCCTGAGCAAATGTTGCTTTCGCATACTTTGTTTTGCCTTTGTACAAATAGTTCTCTCTATTAGAATTCCCTTCCTCTCACTTACTTAGAAAACTCAGTTACTTCAGAAAATGTGTATCCACTTCATCTCTGAAATCCCAGGCAGAATTGTTTCCCTTACTATAATCCCGAAGCAATCTATACATATCTCTATTATAGAATGCTTTATTCCAGAGAGTGCTTTTACCACACACTGCTTTTTTGTATCCCCATTACCTAACACAGTGTCTAACATAAAAATGGTATTTTAATAAATGTCCTGCGTTTTTTACCTCCTAAATCTCTCTCGTATCTGTCCATTCCTCTCCAACTCCACAACTATCACCACTCATAACTTTTTATCTGGATGAAAGCCTCATAATTGGTCTGGACCAATCCTTTCTCAAGAGTGTAGACAAAATGATCTTTTAAAAAGGCAAACCTAATTATCCCTCACCTGCAACTCCCTCTCTAGCCGCACCTTTCACTACCTTACCTAGGCATTTTCAACTTACTCAGTGGCTTCCTTATAAGCCTTCATTCTCATCATGGTTCCACCCAGCATAAAACCTTCACACATGTTCTCCTCTCTTCTCTCTTTAGCGTTTTTTGCTCTCCTCTTTACTGGTTTAATTCTTGAGATTCTTGGCTTATAATTACTACTCCCTTAGCCAAGCCTCACCCAAACTCCCTGACTTGTTTAAATCCTCCCATTAAACAAGTTCGTACCCCCAAATATTCTTTCATAGCAGTGGAAATTTCACATTCATTTGGATGATTATTTGATAAGTGCCTGTCTTCTCTACCAAATTACAAACTCTTAGTAACTAAGGTCATGTCTAATTTTGCTCCACATTGTACCCCAGCACCAAAAGCTCTGTATCTGCTATTAGTAGAAACTATATATTTATGAATATATACTTACTGAACAAGGGAAGGGTTTCATTGTCACACTGAAACTCAGACTTTACAGCTCACTGTCATTTCATTATTTCTCCCTGTCTTTTCTTCTCTTCATCCAATCACTTGCCACATCTATCTCTTTAACATCTCTGTTACCAGTATTTTTCTTTTTAATTTTTTTTAATTTTTTACTTATTTGACAGAAGTAGAGAGAGAGAGCACAAGCAGGTGGGGCAGCAGGCAGGGGGAGAGGAAGAAGCAGGCTCCCCACTGAGGAAGGAGCCTGACGTGCCTGATGAAGAAGGAGACGAAGAAGCAGGCTCCCCTGATGAGGAAGGAGCATGATCCCAGGACCTTGGGATCATGACCTGAGCCGAAGGCAGCTGCTTAACCAACTGAGCCACCCAGGCACCCCCTCTCTTACCAGTATCTTTCTTGTTATTCCTCCATTCGGTAATTATCTCAACAATATTTATAGGGCATCTTCTACGTGCCAGACATTATCTTCAAGATTGAGGATAAGTTTGTGAAAAACAGCCAGAAACTTATAGTCTAAGATCCTGCAGAGGTAGGGTATGGAAGTGGGGCAACAGACAGGCAAGATGAAAATTAAATATATGCCATGTTAGTGATAATGCTGAGGAAAAAGGAAAAAAAAAAAAAAAAAAAAAAAAAAAAAAAACAAGGAAAGGGGATATCAAATACTGGGGACTGGTATTTGAAATTTTAGATAGAGTGGCCAGGGAAGGAATCTCTGAAAAGGTGTCATTTAAATAAAGACCAAAAGTAAGGAAGCCAGTCATGTGGCTATCTGAGGAATGAGTATCCAAGGTTTTTTGACTCAGTAAATGTGCTGTCTACTTTACCTAGAAGCTCCCCAATTTGCTTAGATTAACTCTATGGAGGAAAGTTAGTGGAGAAGACCCTGCTGTAAGTCTGCATACAAGGAAATGAGCACCAGCAGAAAAGATTAAAAAAAAAAAATTTAGAAATACATAGCCATGTAGGGATTTAGGTAAGGGGCAAATTAAGCCACTAAGAATATTACTGTTAAACAAAACAGAAAAAGAACAGGAATTCAAAATTACTACCTTAAGTCAATTAAGAAAAGTTTAATTTAGATATATATATTCTAAGGTAAGTTTACATTTTGGAAACATTAGATTTTAGAAGACTTTTACCCAAAATCAACACAAAACAGAATGACTGAACAAAAACAGTTATAGCACGCAAAGTGGTAACGGAATATGCAATCACTCATTCATAACTGTTAGCAATAGTTTACTGTTTTCTCATTTAAATAGTTAATTCTCGTTCTCCCATTATCACAGAAGTACAGTGAAAAGGGTCAGAGACCTGTTGAACACTGTGGTTAACCTCCTAAACTGACATAATGAACTAGAGAGAAATGCAGTATTGAATACTATTTAAAATGTAAATTAATATCTACTTTTCATATCACAATGCAAATGAATACCTGCCTCTGCATATCATAACATCTCCTGCTTTATAGATATAATTATGTATTATTAACTCAATTAGAGTTTGCTTCTATTTCAGCAAAATGAGTATCTATAAACTGGATTAACTTTGATCTATCATTTAATATTCGTTTTGTTAACAATATTAGTAACAGTTTCCCATCATGAAATCTAGGCTGACTCTCCCTTACCTTCGACAGGAAACTGTAAGCTATATTTGGTGGGTACCAGATTATACTCTTGCTTCCTCAAATGGAAGAAAAACATGTACTTTGCCATGCTCTGAATGTTAGAAATCCTAACCCCTTAAGATGATGGTATTAGGAGGTAGGCTCCTTTGGGAGGTGCTTAAATCATGAGGATGGAGCCCTCATAAATGGGATTAGTGCCCTATAAAAGAACCTCCAGAGAGATGGCTAGCCTGTTCCACCATGTGAGGACACATCAATGTGCCAGCTATGAGCCAGGAAGAGATTCTTTGCCCTACCATGCTGATACTATGATCTGGACTTACAACCACCAGAATTGTGAGAAATAAATTTATGTTGTTTATAAAGCACCCAATCTGTTGGGTTTTGTTATAGCAGCCCAAATGGACTAAGACATATCCAGCAGGTAGTCAAAACATATTTATTGATTAGCTACAAACAAGAACATTCTGATTTTTATGGTTATATCTTCAGAAACTATATTTCGGGCAAAAGTCATTCATTAACCATTTATAAAAACAATTAGTTTTTGGACTTTTTTTTCCATATGTAATTATAAAACCAATGTGTCAAGTTAGCTTAGATGCAATGAAAAATCCAGAACAGAAAACACAGAAAATAAAACGAACAAATTAAAAAATGTTAGTTTTAGATGGAAACCAATTGCAAAAAAGTTCAGAAATAATATATTTAGCATAATCAAACCCCAATGATGCCAATCTATACGTAGTAGGTTTTACAGGAACTGAAGAATCTGACACTAACACTGCTTCTCAGCCACAACTTTCAGAAGGCATAGAGTCACCTTAAGCAGAACAGATTAAACGTCCCCGATATAAGGTTCTCAAAGAATTTCTAATACTTAATTTGATTAAGTCCTGAAATAATTTTTTTTAGTTTTGTATGTTATGAATCATGCCTCTAAGCTAATGGCTTTTCACGGAAAAAAATATAACTTTAGAAAAATCTGGGCAGTTTCTATTACTAATATTACAAAAATAAGTACTAACACGAAAAAAATTATACATTTCTTTCTCAAAGGTATCTCTATTCTTACTTCTAAAAATCTCATTTTGTATTTAAGTTCTAAAGTAGTCCTTAGCAAGATTAATTAAGTCCTTAGCAAGAATTAAGTCCTTAGCAAGAAAACTGGTTCTGTGTTCATTAAAATGATTTGATATTTTGTTAATTTTAAACTGAAGCAAAATCAAGGTATTTTGGTTGTTGTTGTTACTTGAAACATGCATTATACAACATATAGTGTCATTCAGGTAAGGATAGGTCTACTCCCACATGCTTCTACACATCCATTTACAAACATATATCAGTGGAAGAACATGTTACTTGAATGATGGTTTATACACAGTGTAGTTTTAGTGAATTAAGCATATTGCTATTCCCATATACCTCAACACAATGTGTAGAAACTTTTAATGAAAGAAGATGATACTTGAAAGATGGATTACATACAATGGTTATTCCCATACAGTATTCCCGTAAGCTTCAACATATGTTTACAAACATCTGTATCTTCATGGCACAAAACCAGACACATAGATCAATGAACAGAACAGAAAACCCAGAAATGAACCCACAATTATATAATCAATTAATCTCTGGTAAAGCAGGAAAGAATAGCCAATGGAAAAAAAGACAGTCTCTTCAACAAATGGTGTTGGAAAAACTGGACAGCAACATGCAGAAGAATGAAACTGGACCACTTTCTTACAACATACACAAAAATAAATTCAAAATGGATGGAAGACCTAAATGTGAAACAGGTAACCATTAAAATCCTAGAGAAGAACACAGGCCATAGCAACTTCTTACTAGTTATGTTTCCTGAGGCAAGGGAAAAAAAAGGAAAAATAAACTACTGAGGCTTCATCAAAATAAAAGACTTCTGCAAAGTAAAGAAAATAATCAAAACTAAAAGACAACCTAAGGAATGGGAGAAGATACTTGCAAATGACATATCGAATAAAGGGTTAATATCCAAAATATATAAAGAATGTATAAAATTCACACACCTCCAAAAAATAAAAATCCAGTTAATAAATGGGCAGAAGACACGAATAGACATTCTTCCAAAGAAGACATACAGATGGCCAACAGACACATGAAGAAGTTCAACATCCCTGATCATCAGGGAAATACAAGTCAAAACTACAATGAGATATAACCTCACACAAGTCAGAATGGCTATACTTAACAACACAAAAAACAACAGGGGTTGGTGAGGATGTGGAGAAAGATGTTCCATTAAAAAATGTTGCTTTCACAAGTCTGGTTCAAAAAAAAAAGTACCTTAGTGATGATATCCTACACCGGTGGAAAAGTTAGTCTTCATGGGCCCATTATGAAGGTCATTTTAAAAAAGGGGTGGGGAGGGCGCCCAGGCGGTTCAGTGGATTAAGGGTCTGCCTTCAGCTTAGGTCATAATCCTGGTGTCCTGGGATCTGCTCCCCCTCCAAACCAGCTGCTCAGCGGGGAGTCTGCTTCTCCCTCTCCCTAACACCCCCCTAACCCCCGCCGCTCATGCGCCCATGCGCTCATGCATGCGCTCTCTCTCTCAAATAAAAAATCTTAAAAAAAAAGGGGGGGGGTGGGGAGACTGAATTTAATTCTTTCATGGTTTCTGCTAAAAAGTAGAATAAAATCAAAACATAAAGAAGCCTAGGGTAGTAAGGTGTCTGAGAAAGAAGTGAAAACATGAAGTTGGAAATACATGAAGTTAGAGCAATATTATCTCTGTCTCCTGTCATTAAAAATACAGTTTTTTTGCCAGAATGAAAGGTCAATCTTGGAACAATCTCTGAAAACCCCAGAGAGCTAACCAATGAGATGGGTCAGGACTCCTGTGCAGAGTGTTGTGATGGCAAAAGCAGCATAATATGCTCTAAATAACTGATACTAACATAGTCCATAGTGTGCTCGGGAGACTAATATCCAGCTTGGATATTAGGCCAAACTGGCTGACCTCATTGATTAAGGGACCTAATACAGGTCCTAAAGGTCTTATAGGTTAACCACTAGATACCTAAGAACTAACACTAATGGTGGAGGTAAAAAGCACACTGCATAATATGATCTTTAGCTAGAAGCATCCAAATCCAACCAATATCCTTTATTACTACATGGTTCCAGTAAAACAGAAGTACTGGAAATATTTTCTTTCCTACTTTCTACATTTAACATGATAGTTTGCACAAGTCTACTGAGATCAGAACTAAAAAGCACAGACAATAATATATGAAAGTGCTGTGCCAATAATAAAATCTTATACAACTTTATGTTATTATTATTAATACTCTCCCCAGCAAACATTGGCCTCATGTGGAAAACCCTCCATTTTTATGAATATACTCATATCCAGAGTTAATTTCTTTTGCTTCCCAGAAAGAATATATATATACAACAAAACAAAAAGTCAGGTTATCTGGAAACTTAATGATAAATACAGAAAAATACTGTATACCACTCAGAGCAAATGAATATGACAAGGATAAAATATATGCTTAAGTTGGAAAGAAACGGGACATAATAACACCTCATACAAACACGTAAAAAGTTTACACAGAACAAGAGGGAAAAAAACAACTATAAAAAATACACATAAACACTTTCTAAAACAACATTGATCAAAGTAAGTAAAACCTTTAAATGCACATTACCTCCTCATAAATGCTAATCGTTTCACCCAAGGGAAACAAAAACTAGCACCCCCAAAAAAAGAAGAAAGAGAGGGTTCACAGAACATTACAAAAAGATGAGTCATCATAAAGTTTTGAAACTTGGTTTATTATAAAATAACATGTTAAGTATGCAACTTACAGCTCAGTAGTTTTTATATGAGGAGAAAGTAGTGAAAGAAAAGTAAAATGTTAAGAGAACTTACAAGGTCAGTGTATACTTCCTATCACTCTTTAACAAAAATAATATGGGACTGAGAAAAACAATAGGAAAGAAAAGAACCACTGGACCTAACCTCTTGGGATAACTATGATTAGACTATTGATTAAGGAGTAGTGCTGACTGACCTAAATAGAAAGTAACCAGCACCCTGGATGACTCATGAGAATGTGCTTTGTGAACCAAAAAATATCAGTTGTTTCTCCTCTGTTTTCTTTGAGCTTCCCTTCTAGAATGGACCGCTGCTTTCTTCCTGGTTCTCTAATTTACTGAACTAGAATGGTTCTTAAATAAATTTCAAAAATCAGTACATATATCTGACTTTTGACATAGAGGAATATCATTTTTTATAACCACAGAAACACATGTATTTGGGGGTTATATTTGGACCAGTGATTTTTTTTTTTAAGATTTTATTTATTTATTTGATACAGAGAGAGAGAGCACCAGCTGGCAAAGAGGGAGAGGGAGAAGCAGGCTTCCCACTGAGCAGAGCGCCTGGGATCACAACCTAAGCTGAAGACAGATGCTTAACAGACTCAGCCACCCAGAAGCCTCTGGACCAGCAATTTTTAAAACTGTACTTTTTGATTACCTTTTAAGTTGAACTTAAAATGAGAAAATTTTAAGTATATTTTAGTGGTAACAATGTAATAAAGATTCAGCTTCTGGACTATAAAAAGGACCAAATTACAAGAAAACAATTTTTTAAAGTCATTGGATAGGCAAAGCAATCAAGTAAGTTATTGCCTTATTTATCCCATGCCCTGTATTTATAATTTGCTTCTAAACTCTAATGACAAAAATTATATTCACTGATAAAAATGCACTAATTCACTGATACAAAAGCAAGAATATTCTCATGGATGTTCAAATTACTGGGAAGGGTATATATACATTCAAGAAATACACGTACTTGTTAAAGATTTCAATATGAAAATTAAATATAATTATACACATTTATTTACATAAACAGTTATAAAAATACATACATGTAAAATAAATATTTTCAATACTATCATATCATTATGCAAAAATAAGCATAAACAAGTTACTTTCCTTTTAGTTTTAAGTGAGGAATTTTTAAAACTTTAAAGCAATTGTTAAGGAAAATAACATTTTAGGTAAAACTGAGTAGCTCATTTAGCTAGAAAATCTTTATTTGTTTATATATATACATAGCAAAATTTAAAAAGTAGCCAGGAAACTCCTTTCTGCATCAATTCTCCACATTTTTTATAACAAAGATATGATCAAACATTTTATAAATAACATTTACTGGATACATACCCATTAAAGAAAATACATCAAATTTACCAGGGTGTTCCATATTCCCACATGCTCTACCCCAAAACTTTAAGAGGAAATTCTAAACTTGACACTCTGAGAAGATGGTATTTACTAAGACACATTAGCATTTTCAAAAACTGTAAATTTTATTAAAAATGCTGGATAAAAATTTTTAATATATGATCAAAGACAAGAACTTAATTGTCTGTTCTGTGTTTAATACTGTTAACTCCCTATAAGATTTTAAATACTTTAACAACAGTATGTAAAATGTTCATCGCATCACCAGGTAATGTAGCAATCTACAAATGCTTAATAGCCCAAGTAAAAGATAACAAAATAAATATCAGTAATAAAATATTACATATAATATACACAAAGCTAATCATGAAATCCAATACTAATGGGATTTTTAAATATATATTAAAGACATACTTTACAAGTATACATAGAAAAATATCTACAAGTATAAAATCTGCAAAAGAAAAATAAAAAAGCAACAATATTCATTTTACTTGAAAGCTTCATATAATTATAAAACAATCTATTCACAGAAACCATCAAGTAATGTAATTATGTTTTCTTCAAAAAGATAATTTGCCTTAAATTTCTGCTAAAATACACCTAAGAAAAAAACTTACCTTTTAACCACCTTTTTCTTTTTTAAGATTTTATTTATTTAACAGAGAGAGAGAGAGAGATTACAAGTAGGATTACAAGTAGGCAGAGCAGCAGGCAGAGAGGGAAGGAAGCAGACTCCCTGCCGAGCAGAGAGCCCAATGCGGGGCTCGATCCCAGGACCCTGAGATCATAACCTGAGCCAAAGGCAGAGGCTTAACCCACTGAGCCACCCAGGTGCCCCCCTTTTAACCACTTTTAAGTATACCTTTCAACAGTAGGAATTAAATATATTCATAATGTTGTGCAACCATCACCATATCCATCTACATAACTTATTTCATCTTGTTAAACTGAAACTCTATACCAAGTGAACAGTAACTCCTTGTCCCCCTACTCCTCCCAGCTCTTGGCCACCACCATTCTACTTTTAGTCTCTGTAATTTTGACTACACTAAATATCTCATGTAAGCAGAATCATATAAGTCTTCTTATGACTGGCTTATTTCACTTAGCAAAATGTCTTCAAGACTCATCCATGCTGAGGAAGATAACAGAATTTTCTCCCTTTTTAAGGCTGAATACTCCCTTGTATATATATGCCACATTTTGCTTATTTAGCATCCAGGGAACACTTTAGTTAACTTCACATTTTAGCTATTGTGAATAATGCTGCTATAAACAGGTGTGTATAAATACTGCTAAGAGACCATTCCTTTAATTCTCTTAGTATATACTCACAAATGGAGTTGCTGAATCATATGATAAGTAGAGGAACCACCTTTTTGTTTTCCACATCAGCTCTACCATCTACCATTCCCACCAACAGCACACAAGATTCCAATTTCTCTATGTCTTTACCAACACTTGTTTTCTAGGTTTTTTGGTAGTAACCATCCTAATGGGTATGAAGTTGTACCACACTGTGTTTTGATTTGCATTACCATAATGATTAGTACTATCAAGCATATTTCATTCATGTATCTTCTTTAGAGAAAAGTCTATTCAAGTCCATTTTGAATTGGGTTGTTTTTTTGTTGTTGAGTTTTAGAAGTTCTCTATATATTATGAATATTAAACCCTTATCAGATATATGATTTACAGATATTTTCTCCCATTCTGTGAGTTGCCTTTTTACTCTGTGGATAGTGTCTTTTGATGCACAATTTATTTTTTTTAATTTTCATAAACTGCAATTTACCTTTTTCTTTTGCTACCTGTGCCTTTGGTGTTATATCCAAGAAATCACAGCCAAATTTAATGTCATAAAATTTTCTTATATGGATATCCAGTTTTCCCCATGCCATTCTTTGAAAAGACTGTCCTTTCCCTATTGAATGGTCTTGGTATCCTTGTCAAAAATCATTTGCTCATATATGTAAAGGTTTATTTCTGGGCTCTATGGTCTATTCCATTTGTTTATATTCCTGACTGTATGCTACTACCACGGTTTTGATTACTATAGATTTATAGTAATTTTGAAATAAGAAAATATGAGTCCTCCGGGTTTATCTTTTTAAAAATTATTTTGACCCTTTAGGGTCCCTTAAGATTCCATATAAATTTTAGGGTGGGTTTTTCTATTTTTTCAAAAACATCATCGGGATTTTGATATGGAATGCATTGAATTTGTAGGTTGCTTTGTGTAGTACTAACATTAATAATATTAGGTGTTCTAATCCATGAATACAGCATGTGTTTCATTTTTTATGCCACCTTTAAATTTCTTTCAGCAATATTTTACAGTTTTCATTGTACAAGTCTTTTATTTCCTTAGTGAAATTAATTTCCTAAGCACTTTATTCTTTTTGATGCTATTGTAAATGTAACTTTTTTTTTTAATTTCCTTTTCAGATGGTTGGTTGTTCATGTATGGTGATTTTTGAGCATCGACTTTGTATCCTGCTACTTTACTGAATTCATTCATTTGTCCTAACAGGTTGGCTTTTGGAGGGATTTCTGCTTGCTTGTTTTTTGTGAAATCCATAAGGTTTTTACATATAAGATCACATCATCTGCAACAGAGATAATTTTACATCCTCTTTCTAATTTGGATGACTTTTCTTTTTCTTGACTAATTACTCTAGCTAGAACTTCTAGTACTATCTTGAATAGAAAGGGGTGAAAGCAGACTCCCTTGCCTTCTTCCTGATCCTAGAGGAAACACTTCCAGTCTTTCATCATTGAGTATGATGTTTCTGTGAGTTTTTCATATAAGACTTTTATTAAGTTGAGCTGGTTTCCTTCTATTCCTTGTTTGTTGAGTGTTTTATCACGAAAGGACGCTGAATTTTGTCAAATGCTTTTTCTGCATCAGTTGAGATGATCATGTATTTTTTTCTTTATATATACTTTTTTCATATGTATTTTATACACACACACACACACACACACACACACATACATATATTTCATTCTGTTGGTATTACAGATGCTGGTATTACAGATTAAATCAATTAAATTTTGTATGTTGGAACATCCTTGCATTCCTGGAATAAATCCCACTTGGTCATCACACATAGTCCTTTTAATATGCTACTGAGTTCTGTTTGATAGTATTTTGTTGAGGATTTTTGTGTCAAGTTTTATAAGGGATATTGGCCTATAGTTCTCTTGTAGTGTCCCCTGGTATCAAGGTAATTCTGGCCTCATAGAATGAGTTAGGAAGCATTCTTGCCTCTTCAATATTTTTAGGGTAAGAATTGAAATTAATTATTCTTTAAATGTTTGGCAGAATTCACCAGTGAAGGCATGAGGTCAAGGGTTCTTCTTTGTCAGTAGATTTATTTTTTTATTACTGATTTAATCTCCTTACTAGTTATAGGTCTATTCAGATTTTTTATTTCTTCATGATTAAGTCTTGGTAGGTTTTGTATAGCTAGGAATTTGTCTAGTTCATCTAGGTTATCCAAACTGTTGACATACAACTGTTCATAGTACTCATATATAATTCTATTTCTGCAGAATTGGTAGTAATGTCCCCATTTTTTCTTTTTCTTTTTTTTTCTTTTTTTTTTTTAAGATTTTATTCATTCACTTGACAGAGACAGAGAAACAGTACAAGCAGGGGTAGTGGCAGGCAGAGAGAGAAGCAGGTTCTCCATGAAGCAGGGAGCCTGATAAGGGGCTTAATCCCAGGACCCTGGGATCATGACCTGAGCCGAAGGCAGATGCTTAACCAACTCAGCCACCTAGATGCCCCCCATTTTCAATCTTGTAATTTAGGCCATCTCTCCTTTTTATTAGTCTATCTAGCTAAGACTGCCGATTTTGTTGATCTCTTCAATTTGCCTTCATTAATTTTCTCTATTGCTTTTCTGTCTTTCCTGGGCTACTTTTGGGTTTAGCTTGTTCTTCTTTTTCTAGTTTCTTACATTATAAACTTAGGCTGTTGATCTGCAATTTTAATTGAAGTATAGTTGACATACATTATATTACTTTTGGGTGACAACACAGTAATTCAAAGTTTATACACATTACAAAATGCATTTATATACATTATAAAAGACTTGACATCTCTCTTGTTTTTTAATGTAAGCAATTATAGCTATAAATTCTCCCTTTGCATGGATTTTGCATAAGTTTTAGTATGTTGTCCCATAAGTTTTAGTATGTTGTATTTTTTTTTTCATTCCTAAGTATTTCCTAATTTCCCTTGTGATTTCTTTGATCCGTTGGTTGTTTAGGAGTATGTTGTTTAATTTGCACAAATTCATGAATTTTCCAGTCACCATATGGTCTACCTTAAAAAAAAGTCCCACACGGGAGTACAGGGTGATGGGTATTAAAGAGAGCACGTGTTGTGATGTGCACTGGGTGTTATATGTAACTAATGAATCACTGAACACTAAGTCAAAAACTAATGATGTACTATATAGTGGCTAACTGAACATAGTAATAAAAAAAAATGCCCCACATGCACTTGAGACAGATGTATATGCTATTGTTAGAGTGTTCTGCATATATGTTAGATTTAGTTGATTTATTGGGTTAAGTCCTCTATTTCCTTACTAATAGTTTTCTGATTATTCTAGAGACTACTGAGTGTGGTATTAAATCTCTAGCTATTATTATAACACAATGATTCCTTTCAATTCTGTCAGTTGTTGCTTTTATATTTTGATGGCCTGACACTAGATGCATAAATATTTGTAACTGTTATGATATGTCTTGCTATATTAAACCTTTAATTAACATACTTATCAACATAAAATGTCTTCTATATTCTAATTAAAATTCTCTTACTACCTCAATTTAATTAAAAATTAAGCTGAGATTTCAGGAAGACCGTTTTATTTATTTATTTATTTTAAGACTTTATTTATTTATTTGACAGACAGAAGTCACAAGTAGGCAGAGAGGCAGGCAGAGAGGCAGGCAGAGAGAGGGGAAAGGAAGCAGGATCCCTGCCGAGCAGAGAGCCCAATGCAGGGCTCGATCCCAGGACCCTGGGATCATGACCTGAGCTGAAGGCAGAGGCTTTAACTCACTGAGCCACCCAGGCGCCCCGGGAAGACCGTTTTAAAAAAACTATTACATTTTATAATTCACCTGTATGAATCCAAATTATGCCAAAAAAAAAAAAAAAACCACTGATGTTGATTTCAAAGTTTTGCATTCAAGAAAATGCCTCTGTTCCATAACTGACTTTGTAAAAAGTAAATTATATAAACAAATTTATACTATGCAATGCTGTTTTTATCTGTTTTATATTTGGGATGGATTTTTTATTAGAGAGAGAAAAAAAGAATTCTGTTAAAAAATGCATGAAAGACAATATCCTATGGCTATACCATGGTACTTTCTAGAACAGAGAAACATAAAACACAGGTCTTAACTAGGGAACATCAAATGAATTAAGGGAAAACTCTACAGACTATAACAATTTTCAGAATTCTAAGTAAAATTTTGTGTCATATAACTCACATATATCTCATGGCATCATGAGAGTAATATCTGGCATTATCCATGCCAGATCGAGAGCACCAAATTATTCTTATTTTTCCCTAACACTACATTCAGTGACATTAGGTTGGTAGCTTGAAATGGGCCATAATAGGAACATGTATATCATGAAAATCTGCAAAAGAAAATAAATCAAGGTTTTGTTTGTTTTTTTTTAATCTATACCCTACCCTGACTCTCAGACCAGGTATTAAATATTTACCAATATAACACTAAAATATCAAACTGCAGATGGTATTTTGATACAGAGGTCACTTATATTACCTACGTGATTTTTAAAGACAGAAACTTTTTTTTCCAAATAAACAATGGTAAAATGCAATGTAAGATAAAAGTTTACTTCAAAGATACCTGTATTTTTAACAGAAAATAAGGGAGAGGAAATACTGTATCTTGACACAGTCCATTCCATCTGAAATCTTAATAGTTCTTCCTTTAAAAAAAAAAAAAAAGGCATCTACCTGCAGGAGCTATGGCACTGATCCTGTCTCTTAGAAAAGTTCTTAATTTTTTCAATAATTTGAGGTCAAACGAAATAAATTAAACTCTTAATCTCTATGGTCAATCAGCCTTCAATATTTAAAAAGGCAAAACGTACAGTCACAGGATTTTCTCTCTGATGTTTACATTAAAGATTATAAAGATTTTCAAGTAAAATATTGCTACTGATCTTAAGAAAAATCCATTATGCAGAGGATAATTGATTTTTTATAAAGAAAATTACCATATCTGGTACCATGATAACTTCAGCAAATCTAGTAATTATTGAAATTAATGTTAAAAGTCAGAGTATCGAAACAGACAAGAAAATTATTCTGAATATGTATAAAACCAACCTTACAACCTTAGTCTGATATTTGTCATAACTGATTTTGCATCAGTTTAGATATCAGCTCATTTTCTCAGTCCTCCTATCTGTTCTTTCACCAGGATTCTCCAAATATTTCATCAGACCGGGCCTACCACACTGAGGTTGGAATCATACAAAAGTTTTGAGCCCAAGAAGTGGCCTCAGTACCCAAAGGACATTCCTTTTATTTGTGTCTCACATCTGTCCTCCAGTTAACTTTGACTTTTATTCATTCACTTAAAAATCATTACAAACCCACCATGTTGTAGGCCTTGTGCTAGACACTGGAGATATAATGGAAAATAAGAAAAACATGTCCATGACTGCATGGAGGACAGTCCACTAGGAGAAATGTCCACTGAACAAACAATCTCATAAAAAGTTATATTTATAAATTATCAATGCTATGAAAGAAAAGTATATGACTCAATGAATGTGTAATGGGAGACCTGGAGGCTTGCAAAAAATTCCCTGAGAAAGTGAAACCTGACTCAAGACCTGAGGATGGTGATGAGGAGAGTTCAAGAACGCAAAGGAAACGGGACTTTCTCAATTCCAGACATGTTGGTTTCACCTTTCCTGAACTTTCATTTCCACCTTTGCTGTCTCTTGGCATTTTTCTCCTGAATTTGACAGTATCTAGCAACCAAGTCCGACCCATCCTATCCCTGTATGTTACAACAGCTAATGTTTATTGAGTTCATACTACTTGGAAGATATCATTCTAAGCAATTTATGTATGTGAACTCATCTACTCCTCACAGTGACCATGAAGCAGGACACATTTCCATACTTTACAGATGAAGAATCTGAGGCACAGTCATGATAAGATACATGCCCAAAATTACACAGCTACTGGTAACTAGCCCTTGAATGTCCATTATCTCCCTCATAACTTGTCACTCTTATAGAAACCCCAAGGCACCAAACTAAACTGACACCAGTACTAAGCAAAGAATACCAAGTCTCCTATATCCAGCAACCATCTTCAACTAGGAAGGGTCATGCAATTGACAAAGGTGGCCTACACTAAAATATCTCCAGGGACAAAAATAATTTTTTAGAATAAGAAATATTCTAACAAAAAGCTATTCACCCAGATAATGAAATAATGAAAACTGGGATAGGAGAAAGGGTTATAATTTATTTCATTCTCTCCGTACCACCCAAAGAGGAAGATAAGAAATTTTTTAATTTTCTTTTAATCCAAATTTATAAATTTTTCACAAGTATTTGCCAAATTGAATTAATATATAGTAAACTGGCTATGATGTAGAAGAAATTCCCAAAATTATTTTCTTTTGGTAAGCAACTTTTAAATGATAAAAAAAGAAATAACTATTAAATGACCAAGGCCTCACTGAAAACTACATATAGATATTTTCTTAAAAATTCTTGTTATGATCAGGGCGCCTGGGTGGTTCAGTGGGTTAAGCCGCTGCCTTCAGCTCGGGTCATGATCTCAGGGTCCTGGGATCGAGTCCCACATCGGGCTCTCTGCTCAGCAGGGAGCCTGCTTCCCTCTCTCTCGGCCTGCCTCTCTGTCTACTTGTGATCTCTGTCTCTCAAATAAATAAATAAAATCTTTAAAAAAAAAATCTTGTTATGATCAAAAGTTTCATTTGTAAATTCACCATCGAAGGTGATATGAAAAACAGTAATTAAGTGGGTGATTGATATAAGTGAGTGTATGACTCATAGTTTGCAAAGGAAAATAATTTTGGGGAAAAGGCTCAGGAAGAAAAGAAGCAAATAATGGGTTCTGGAAGAAATCAAGACCTTTCCTGTCCAAGAACTGTCACCAGTTTTTATTACTTGAAGATTAAGGGAATAGTGAATAAAGCTGTCTGCCAGACAGCAGAAAAGGTAAGAAATAACACTGTCTCTAAATGTGCCTCACATGAAAGTTTTCAGAAATAACATTCATAAAATTAAACTTTCTATAAAAAGTTACTAGAAAACCCAACTCAAATCAGACCAGTGGAAATGTCAAAATAAACCAATATTACATTTGTCAGGAACTTGAACAAAATGAAACTTCAGGATAGGTCAAGTTGTAGAATCGTCTAATTTTATTCCACTGGGTTTTAGAACAAGGCAGATCCAATACTGATTTATAGGACATTTTGTAGGGTTGGTTTGTTTTTGTTTAGCTCTTTTTCTACTTCAAGGTTAGTGTAAAATAATATTTAGTTTTTGCTACTAGGATTCAGCAAATCTGTATGAGCTTTAGTTTCTGCCTCCAGAAGTCAAATTCAAGCCACTGAATTCAGTTCCACTTTTTTACTAATTGAACCTCCCTCTCATATATATCTCAATTACATCATATATATATTTACATGTACTTTTTTTTTTACACTCACATTTATGTATGGGCATTAAGTGCTACCCATGCATTATTAATCTTCACAGAAAATGAAGAGAATTTCATTTTGATTAAGTCATATTCAACAAGAATTTTTATGCAATTTAGTATTTTATTTACATTTTTGTGTATATTTTAGAGTCCCTACTATATGACTGCATTGAGCTGTTTATGTGTATAAAACACATACATGTTTTATACATATAGATGTTTTATACACGTAACCTAACTTAAGAATACTGGGGTTACCTTGTTATATATATACTGCCTACAGATAAGGTAAAAGAATATTTTTGTGAGGAAGCAACCTAAGTCATATCATAATGGCTTTCATATGAGCAACATCCAGCATATATTTTATGCATATAGCTTAGAACTTAGTTCATGAAAACTGTCTGACCCAACATAAGGAATTCTCAAGAAAAAATTAAAAGCTGTATGTGTGTATGTATGCGCATGCATGTGTGTTAGATGACCAATTCAAACCTAGGCAGTCCAATTATAAAATCTTTGCTCTTAACTCCTAAGCCACTGTATCCTGGAAAAGAAGGTGTGACTTTTAGAATGAAAGTAACTGATCTAGGTAATAACAGTACTTCTAAAATAAGGAAGCGTATTTCTGAAGTCAGTACACTAACTATCAGCATTAAGTTATAAAAACACATTTGATGAATATTTACTATGACAATGATTTTTTTTCTTTTTGTAAATGTGCTTAATTACCAGAAAGTTTCTAGCTTTGTCTTTCTGGATATTATATCACCTAACATTTCTGTATCCCCTTACAGAGTTTAAAGCATTTCTGTATCTAAAACTTTATATAATCCCACCATCAACACTATAAATAAGGCAAGTATGATGGTTAATTGGATATGTCAACTTTGCTGGGCCCCAGTGCCCAGATATTCCATCAAATATTATTGTAGATGTTTCTGTGAAGTTTTGTTTTTTTTTTTTAAGATGAGATTAAAATTTGAATTGCATACTGACTAAAGCAGATTACCCTCCATAATGTAGGTGGGCCCCATCCACTTAGTGAAAAGCCTTAACAGAACTAAGACAGACCTCCTTGGAACAAGAAGGAACTCTGCCAGCAGACTGCTTTTGGCTTCAAACTTCAATTCTTACTTGGTCTCCAGCCTGCCAGCCTACTGTGCACATTTTGGATTTACCAACTCTCTTTGAAATTCAATTCCTCAAAATCAATCGTTCAATCTCTGCTCCTCCACACAGGTGGGGATGTGTGTGTGTGTGTGTACACACTTAAGTATATACACATACACATACACACACACACACACACACACACACACACACACACACATGCTGTTGGTTCTGGAGAACTCTGAATCAAAGAGCAAGGTAGTTGAAAAGTCTAACAACAAGAACAGGAATTCAGATCCTTACTTTTGTCTCATTCCTGAAAAGATACCAAAATTATTAAAAATCTATGCTAGAACTCAGTTTTCATACCCAAACCACTCAACCCATGTCATGTTCTTTTAAAACTATTATTTGACAAAACTAATCAATTCTGGAAAACATTATGGCAAATCCTCAAAAAGCTAAGCAAGCATAGTTACCATATGACCCAGCAATTTTACTCCTAGGTATATGCCCAAGAGAAGTTAAAACATATGTCCACACAAAAATGTGTATATGAATGTTCATTACAGCATTATTCACAGTAGCCAAAAAGCGGAAACACAAATGCCATCAGATGAAAAGGATGAAGCATATCCATAAACACAATGGTTCAGGGAAAAAAAGAAATGAAGTACACATGCTACAACTTAGATGAATCTTGAAAACATGCTAAATAATACAAAGTGAATGCAAAATGCCACATATAATATGAATCCATTTATAGGAAATGTCCAGATTAGGCAACTCCATACAGACAAGAAAAAGATTAATAGTTATCAGGGGCAAGGGAAAGGGTTCAATGCAGAGTGAATACTAATGGATATAGGATTCCCTACTGGAGTGATGAAATGCTCTTGAATTAGATGGTGATGACTGTACAACCTCATGAAAATACTAAAAACCACTTAACTGTACACTTTAAAATTATAAGTACTAAGAAAAGTGAATATCTCAATTTTTAAAATGTTAAAAAAATAACACTAATCAACTTACCTGGCCTTTTTGTGGTGCCAAACAACGAACAACTTCATCCACCATTACTGGAATATGTAATTTAGCTATAGCTTCGAAATCTCTATCTTGAGATCTGTGTTTCTCCTGAGTTCCAGTTTGATCTGTTTGTTCCTGGGCTTCATATTCATTATTTCTTTGTGCTGTATCATGTATTTTTTTTGGCCAGACACCTAAATTAAATATGCCAGATTCCAACCAGCATGAAAGAAATTCTTTAGAGATTCTACAAAAATATGGGTACCGAAGCATTCTGTAGGTCAACAAATCTAGAAAAAAAATTAAAAATATCGTGATTGTTGGATTTTTAAAATACATAGTTTTATATAACTTTTTAATATGGCCTGATAAGCTCTAAGACCATTAACGTTTTAATGACCAGGGAGGCAAAAATTGATTATTAAGTCATCATTTTTCTTAAATATACTTTTCTAACTTTAAACAATGGATTCAGTGCATTAGAACTACTTATTTGAAAAAGCTATCTGGAGGGGGCTGGAGGATGGGATAACACAGTGATGGTCACTAAGGAGGGCATGTGATGTAATGAGCAGTGGCTGTTATATACAACTGATGAATCAATGAACTCTACCTCTGAAACTAATAATACACTATATGTTAATTAATTGAATTTAAGTTTAAAAAAAGCTGTCTGGATGATTGAAGGGATTACGAATATGATCCTATTTCAGGTTCAGGTGGTCTTTTATTTTAAACTCATCTATTTGTTTTTCTCATAATGTTAAAGCTTCATCTTCATTTTAACTTTGTTTTAAAAATTGTCCCTGGAAAAAGATATGCATGTTTATCCAAAAAGAAATGAAGGTAAAAATCAGTTTGTGAAAAGCTTGCTGACTTGTCATAAATATTCTCTGACGAGATTATTTCACCATGGCCTCTATCAGTGAAGCATGTTCCAATTTCAATTATAACTTATAAATACTCAACTGAGCATACTTTGGCATGCTTTGTGTGTTCCCTGCCCACCACAAAACAAGCAAATAAATAATTAATACATTCCTTAACTTTCTCAGTTGTGTTCCTTTTGATTCTGCAATCTGCAACTCTTACAAATTCAAAGGGAAAAGTATTTATGAAATACATTAACAGAAAACCTTTTGGAAACACTATGCTTTTTATATATTAGGTTGTAAGCAACGTTTTTAATACCACTACAGTAAATACCAAGTTAACATTCTTCTTTCTTCCTTATAGATTATTATTAGTTATTTAAGAATAAGACCCATATCTTTATATCCACAAAAGCAGATGCACACTAGGTGATTCATAAGTGTTTTCTGAAAAAAAAAAATGGATGGATGGGTAAACTCTAGATTCTACAGAATTAATATTTTTATCAAAACTTACTTTAGGAAATTTCACCTGCCTGACCGACTGTACCAAAAACCACATTCTCAAAATGCTTCAAGAAACATAAATACTTCCCCCACCAAAAAAAGAAACATAAAATATCTTACTTAAATATACCTTCCCTTCCTTTTGCAATAGAAATGAAAAATAATGTTGGAAAGTTGATCACATGTAATGACTAGAAAAGAAATACATTTATATTATATAAATATAATACCACAAAATGTTACCTTAAGGAAATGCCAACTTTACCTACAACATAATCCACAGAATGATGTGGCAAATGTGACACAGGAAAAATATAGGGGAGAAAAAGGACTGCAAATAGGTGTTTGAAGTAATATTTTGGATGTTCACTGGTGAGAAATTAGCCAAATTATTAATTCTGCCTCGTGTTTTTCAGAAAGCTTATACAAAGTAAATCCAACTACCCTCTAACCTAGTGTTTCTAACATTTTTCAAAATAAAAATTTTTCAAAATAAAAAATTGACATTTACTGGGCACTTACTAAATACTACTAAACTCATTCGATCCTTACCACAACTTTTAGAGGTAAATAGTATTACTATTTCTATTTTACAGATGAGGAAAACAAAGAAGTAATTTGCCAAAAGATCATATATCTAGAAAGCCATAAGCCTAGAACTGTAACTCCAGCATTCTGTCCCCAGAGCCTGAAATCTTATCTTACTCTCTATGCTACAAACATAGACCACTGGCTCTATTGTATCCATGTAATTGAATGGTAGTTTAATTACATTGACTATATATTTGTACTATCTCATGAATTAGATTATTTTTCTGTAAAGAGCCAATATCCTAATGCTTGGTCCTACTCCATTTGGAAATACAGCATAACAGGTGACATGCAGTGTATAGTCCTAACTAGTGCAATCTGGAATATTTAAGAAATCTACACTGTATGTCCAGATATAAATATGTGAATCAATTCCAATACAGGAATCAAAACCACATAGGAAAAAGCAAGTAGGACAAACTGGAGGAGGGGTGTTTCATTTAATTTAACTCTTTTGCATTCAATTTCTATGTATTTACTCACCTGTGTTCCATTACAAAGCCTAAAGATTTTATTATGCACTAACTGGCTACTAACATGAGTCAACATGGAGAAAGGACAATAATTTTCCTCTTTGGCTGTTTTCCTGATTACCTCCCTAAGAATGGAAAGAAGCAAGCTCTAAATTAGGGAGTTCCATCTCTTTAGGTAGTCCCATCTTCTACCAGATAACTGAGAGCACTCCTGCAGTCAGCTCTGAACCAAGCACCCTTGATGATTTAAGACAGTTTAAGTTTCCTCTGGTCACAGGAAGGAAGCTGAGTCGGGAAACCAGACCGCTAGAGCCAACTCGGTGGTTTCCCTATGTAAATCATTTAACTTTGCCAGCAAGGTTCAGTTTAAGCCGTTGAATCGAGGGAACTGGCCAGGTTACCCTTTTCATTGTGGGACCAGGAAGGTGAGTGAGCGATACCTTTGAAAGCAACTTGCTCAAGGGTGCTACCAATTACCACCATTGCACTCACTTAGCCTTCCCTCTGGCGAAAACCATTTGAAAATTTAATTCCTAAGGCCAAAAACCCAGCCTGGAGGCTGGGAGCCGAAGGCATAGAAAGTGAAAGAGGTTTTAAAGTTAAGGAAGAATGCATCCTTTTGCCTAACAATTATACTCGGAAGAGGAAAAACTGTTTACAAACTTCTGAACTCAGAACGAATGAGTGTTCAGGAGAGGAAGCGGGAGCGGGGGCGTGTTTTCTTTGTCCAGGGCGAATCCAGCGACCTCTGAAGTTCCCCCAAAGGCATGGGGTGGGCTCCAAAGGAGCTCCCGGGACTCGACCACCTTCTCCTCACCTGAGGCACGAAGAATTCGCAGTTGATTTCTAATTCGGGCCAGCGACGACCACTATGGTGCCAGAGAACATGAATTTGCCGCACGTCTGGGTCCCAACCTTGGGGGAAACTTGAAAGGACGGACAGATCGGGCCCGCGTCCGCCCCAGCAACAGAAAACCGTCTGCCTTTCGTTCCGCTGTTTGCAGGACCCAGCTAACGAAGAGGGTTGCAGGCGTTGGGGTTTTCAAACAGTGCTCCTGGAGGGGGTCAGGAATAAGACCCTACCACTGCCAGGTTTAAATTTACTTTTACTTTTTTTTTTCTTTAATGTCTGAAGCAAGTTTAAATCTAACTTTCCATTTTATCATTTCCACTTTATTTGGTTTATTACGAACTTGTGTTAATTTCTGTCTTCTATTATAAGACAGCATTAGTTGTACTCCACTTTCGAACAAAAGGTGGGAATTTCTGTCTCCTTTAGCACTTCATGTTTTTAAGATTTGGGTTCTTTTTCCTTCATTTCATTCCAAAATACATCAGTCTCTTATACTTTCTGCTATACTCCTCTTTTGCCAAACTAAACAGAAGCCAGTTGGCACCGTGATGGCATTGATTGTAACATTAAAGTTTCTTTGCTTTACCTATACAATTCTTTAAGAATATGGTCTTTTTCATCATATGAACTTAAAGTTAAATGTAAAATAAGCACTTAGATTAAGTGTGGAAACACCTGTTAGCAAGCCATACAACGTGTGGGTATCAAAAAAATGATATCTAAAACACTTCTTATTCACCAATAATCAATGCAATTTTACAAGAAATTCGTTTATTAAAATGCCTATTTTCAGAATAGATTAAGAAAGCATCTGAATATCACTTAATTTAGAAAGTATTTCTGAGACACACACCTTAATTCTGAATTGGCTGGTTTGTACAGTTAATAATAAATAATTTACTTTAGGGATTTTCTGAAAACTTCAGTTTTTTTCTTCAGTGAAATAAATTGTGCCTACACCTCATGGACTGTTTTGATAATTAAATTATAAATTTATAACTTTATAAACTTTATAAATTAAATAAACTTTATAAATTAAATTTTATAAATTTATAAATTAAACTTTATAAATTAAATAAACGTTATAAATTAAACATTTATAAAGTTAAACAAATGCCTGGGACACCAATGGTAAAGTACTATAGAGTAAATGCATATTTGAAATAAAATAAAAAGTCTTCTCAATTTTATTACCAAACTCAGCACCACACAAATAACTATTGCATTAGCTAAGATATATGTAATATAGCCAGCAATTAGTATCTTTATTGATGCTCTATCCAGAGTTCATACATGCATCGTATATAATACACACTGCTTCTGATCTTCTTCAGGAGGAAATAGATGTCGACATTATGGAGGTTTTCATACATTTTTTCACTTATAATACTCTGCAATGCGTTGTGCCATCCTATTTATTATGGTAATAAGCTCCATATGAGAGTATAAAATCCAAGAGGGCAGGGATTTTTACTTATGCTATTATGTCCCTAAAGTCTACAATCAGTAATTGCTGATGGATACAATAATGTTAATATAAAGAACAATGACATACAGATCGTACTATTAAAAATATCCTGACGAATAAAGATGGCTTAGCAAACGTATTTCCCTTTTTTTTTCTGGTATTTTTTTCTTATTAAAGTGTACATTTTGAAATCATATCTACAATCTAAGGCAAAAAACTACTGCATCCAGTAATGAACTAGGCCAATAAATTTAAATAAATTTATTCTGTAAAGTCATCATTAGAAATGTAAAAACAGCCAAACGCCAAATAGCTTCATAGTCAGCAATAAAGGGAGTAGGCCTGGGAGTCCTGAGAGATGAAGACTGGGGCCTCAAAACAAAGCCCTGGACTTTCAGTTAATTGAGGCGAAATGACCCTAGTTTGATCCAGTGAAAGTGGCTAAAAGGAACAGGTCCCTCACCTTCCAGAGCATAGGACCCGCGCCTTGGACGCTTCACTACTCAAAATAAAGAAAAGGAGAATATAAAAATATAAACATTCAGAACCCATTAACCCACAGCCAACAGGCTCCACCTCTCCCGCAAGCCAACCCCTGCCCACTCCCGTCTCACTCACACCCTGAACCCTGGGAGCGGGCCTTGTACCCGCGGGTCTGGAGGTGGCCTGAAGATCCCAGGTGGCTACCTCCCACCTGCAGCTGCGGTCTAGCTCCGCCCACCTCGGCCAACGCCTCCGGAAACAGACGTGCGCGTTGCCTTGGTGACGCGCCACAAGGCCGCTTCCAGGGAGCTGCGCGGCTGAGACTCCTGACGCCAAGCAGTAGCGCGCCACGGCAACGTCCGACGTGATGGCGTCACGAAATCGGTAGCCAATGAAAGGAAGAGCTGAAAAAGCTGGCTTGGGTTTGAATCTTGTGGCTGAGTTTGAATCGTGGAGTGGCGGACATCGTAGAGAAGTGTTGCGGTAATCTTTGCTGGAGCTGAGGTGAGTGAGAAGCACGCGAGGCGAAACCTCTCTTTTCGTAACGCTTCTTTTGATGACCCATCTCGCTGGAAGCGGAAGGCTACTCTGCCTGAGGAGTAGAAGACGGGATGCGCTTGTTGACAAACGCGGAAGGGTTGAGTGGTGGGGGGTGGGGGTGACGGTAGTTAGGGTCCCTGGGGAGAAAGTGAAAGGACGAAGGAACTGGAGAACCCGCTGGAGATAGCTCTGCCTCATCAGGCTCCCTTGACTGCTCATCAGGAAGGACAGAAATCTCCTGCCTTAAATTCTGAGAAAGTCGGAAGTTTTAAAAGGCATCCTGGCTCCTTTCCCAGACTGGCAGAGCACTTTAACTGCCCTGCGCCTTACAATGTAAAGTTCACTCCGCACTTCTGATTCAGAGTGTTTTGTTTCAGATACAGATGTAAATGTAACTCAAGGCTTAACTATCAAAAAGGAGTTTTGGTCCAACTTAAAAACTTTTTGTCCTGCAAGGTTCTTCTGTGAGCCTGGCAAAGATCCGTCGGGAGCCTCCTCTGAGCCCCAGATGTAGAATCAAGACAAGACTTGCCAGCACTGCCTAGCGGAATTGCCAAGACTCAAACGAGGTATCGAAGCGATACTGCTTGGCAAAGTGCTTTGCAAATGAAAGGGACTCTTGAACACTGAGAATAAGTCCTTCTACTGTCTTTTCTTAGTTTCTGCAAGACTCTTTTAGGAGCTCATTAGGCACTCAGTTACAGAGAGATCAAGGCCAACTGCTGTTTACGAAAAGAGGTTATTTGACCAGAATTGAATAATTTTGTTATATAATACATAGTTGAGGTTATTTACTATTAATTATCGAGTAGAATGTATTAAGCATTCTACAGGTTTTAGTTGGTAGTTATTCCACTACCTTCAGGCTTCTGGCCTTGGATTCTGGAAAGTGTTGTGAACTTTGGTGCTAGGGAGTATAAGAACCATAGACTAGATACTGCTTGTTATCTGTTTCAGTAAACAAAGATTATCTTGCCTTTAACAGCAGTAAATTAATCTCTTCTGTTACTGAACAAGTATTTGAAAAACACAAAATTTTCACTTTAAAAGTGGGTCTTGTCAAAGTGTATTGATACCCTGAATCGATTAAGGTAGACAACAAAATCACTTTTATGCTGTCAACTCTGTGAAATCTAGGAGGAAAAAATAGCCCAGATGTTAGTGCCACTCTTCACTCCATTTGAAATTTCTTTCTTCCCTGATGTTTTTAATGTAGTAAAAGGACTGGCTCTAACACTGAAGTTAATTCCAAAGAGAGGTGTTAAGTTGTATAGAGACTATAAATGATAGTATGTGGAGGATAGTTCCTGTTCCTAAAAAGTGTTTGTTAAACCTCAATCTAATTCAGATTTAAGTTTGATTTTAAGAAATAACTTAGAACTGTATGACTCCACTTTCAAAATAATTTTTGCAGCATTTCTGTTCCTTTGAAAATATTCTGTTCTTATTCCAGTAGAGCATTTTTGTTGGGCTTTGGATTTAGACCTGAGTCTACATTCTGGCTCCTCGCTTACTAGCTGTGTCATCTTGGAAAAATTATTTATCCTTAACTAAGTTTGTGTTTTTGTAAAGTGGAGACTATTATAAAATATGCCTTATATGGTTGTTTTAAGGATTGAATGAGATGATGAATGTTAAATGTTTACCATAATGTTTGGCATACAGAGCAAGCTCAAATGATAATCATTGTTGTTCATTAGTAGTAGTTATCACCTTATTGACCTAATTTAAGACTTCTCAATAGTGTATATGCTGAGAATAGATAACTGTTTGATATCCCACAAGCAGAGAGAAATCATACTTTCAATTTTATTTCAACATTCATTCAACAGCTCCTCTGCTGGGCCCTGAGGTTTCTATCAAAAATAGGCAAATATGTGTTTTTAACTTCTGTGAGAAAATTTCTGGACACTAATATTTACAACTGAAAGAGTAGTCATTTAAATACTTGAGATTTACATCCGGTTAGTCTAAGTTTAAATCCCATGTCTTATGCTTCCAATAGTGTGACTTTAGCCAATCAATATAATCTAATTACAGTTATTCCTCTGTTAAATAGAAGTGATTATAAATACCTGTATCATAGGATTGTTATGGGGATTAAATAAATATGTAAATTGTTTAGCAATTTCTATATCTATACTAAGCATGCAATAGAAAGTATTCCATAAATACATTTTAAATGAAAGATTTTGCTTACAGTAAATTTTAATAGTTTTTGTTTTGTTTTGTTTTTGAAGTGAAAATAATTAGTCTTGTTTAAAATCCAAATGATACAAAAAGATATACAGTATAAAATAAGCCTGCCTGTCACCCATACTTCCATTTTTCCCCCACCGTGGAACAACTGATTCTATCAGTTTCCTGTGTTCTTTTCCTAAAAGAGCCCGTACATATACAAATATGTATGTCTTTTAAAAATTCAGAGGATTGTATGCCAAGTCTTCTATTTGGCACTTATTTTGCACATTTATCTTGAAAATCTGCATTAGTTCATTCATTCAGTTATTGAACAATTATGTACTGAGTCCTAAATATTGAACAAGCCCTGTTCAGGGTTCTGGGGTACAGATGTAGTCCATATTCTCATAGTGTTTATATTCTGGAGGGGAAACAAACAATAAATATATAACTAAGTGATACATATTTTCCAGTTAGTTTAGATGCTAAGAAGAAAAATAAAGCTGGTAAAGGATGGAAAAGGAAAGAGCAGGGTGACACTATTTTGAATGGAATCTTTGGGGAAATCCTGTGTGAAGTGATATTTGAACAAGGACATGAATAATGAACTGAGATTAAGATTTGCAAATATCTGAAGGTAGTGTCTTCAAGGTAGTCTCTTCAAAGAAGAGAAAGTGCAAGGCCATGAGGTTAGAACGAGACGGAATGTTTGCGGAACACTAAGAAGGACAGTGTGACTGAAGCAGAGTAATCAGGGAGGATACCATTTGAAGGAGATATTGGAGAGGTTGATGGGGCCAGTTTTAGAACCTATTGGACATCCTACGGAGTTTGCATTTTATTCTTATGCTGGGAACTCATTGAAGAGTTTGGAGCTGGGGAATGACATTAGATACGTAACATGATCTGATTGCTCTAGAAGAAGGCATCAGTACATGTAATCAATGAATTAAATAAAATTTATTATTGTACTTGCTTATAATTGGGAGTGAAGCTTTAACTTAATTGATTTATATTTTATCTTGGGTGAACAGTAGCTGCTTATAAGTTTAGAATTTGTCTCTTCAACCTAGTTTATACTATCTTTCCATTATTAAGAGAATTAGGTTTTAACACTTCTTCATTAAATATAGAAGAGGAATGAGTTTTTCTGTGTAAGTGAGTATCCCAGAAAATTAAATATTACCCTTACTAAGTGACAAGGTTTTTTAACCACCCTCAGTGATTATTATAAAACAAGATCTTCCATTTTCCTAATTTTGTAAACCAGAAACCAGGCACATTATTTAACATTTTTTTGATGCCTCAGTATCCTCATTGTGACTGCCAATTATTGCCAGTCATTATACTCTACTAAGATATGTTGATTCTTTCAGAGAGGTATATTGTATGTTTGCCTCTACTCTAAATGGGTGAATTGCTTTCTTGGATTCTGTGTCTGCTTTTTATAATTTATTAATTTATCCATTAATCAAGTATTTGATAATTTTCTATTTACCAGACTCACTATGAGAGATTAAGGATGTAACAGTAAAAACATATAGCTCCATTAGCTGTTATTTCTTGTCACTTTCTTATACCCTTTTCCAATCACATGTAATAATCATAAAATATTAGAGCTAGAAACAGACCTTAAATAACAGAGTCCAATCCTATCACTTTGTAGATTAGCAACTCAAGCCCCTACAGTAGCTCCTTCATTATTCTCTTTTATGTTTTACTTTCTCTATAGACTAGACAAATACCTTTCTATTATAATGAACAATGGTGTAGGAAGTGTTCCATCTTTAATGTTTTAGTCCCACCAACGAAATCCTACCAGCTTACTATTAAAGAAATACAATTAGGAATAGATATGACAAAATTGGTCAGAGGCTGTGATACTGTCTTCTGAACAGTCATCTGAACAGAATTTTTTTTAAAGATTTTAGTAATTTATTTGACAGAGAAAGAGACACAGCAAAAAGAGAAAACACAAGCGGGGGGAGTGGGAAAGGATGAAGCAGACTTCCCAGTAATCAGGGAGCGAGATGTGGGGCTTGATCCCAGAACCCTGGGATCATGACCTGAGCTGAAGACAGATGCCAAATGACTGAGCTACCCAGGCACCCCCAGATTTTTTTTTTTAATTTTATTTTTAACTAATCTCTACACCCATTGTGGTGCTCAAAGTTACAACCCTAAGATCAAAAGTCATATGCTCTACCCACCAAGCCAACCAGGTGCTCCTGAAAGGAATTTTTGAATCAACACATTATTACACAAGTAACAATATTTAGGCTTTTCTTTTGTTCCTTCTTAGTAAACAGGGTCAAAGAAATTATTTTCGGGGGCCTGGGTGGCTCAGTGGGTTAAACCTCTGCCTTCGGCTCAGGTCATGATCTCCAGGTCCTGGGATCGAGCCCCGCATCAGGCTCTCTGCTCAGCAGGGAGCCTGCTTCACCTCCTCTCTCTGCCTGCCTCTCTGCCTACTTGTGATCTCTGTCTGTGTCAAATAAATAAATAAAATCTTTTAAAAAATTTTAAAAATTTAAAAAAGAATTTATTTTCTGGGGCGCCTGGGTGGCTCAGTCATTTGGCGTCTGTCTTCAGCTCAGGTCATGATCTCAGCATACTGGGATTGAGCCCCCGTCAGATTCCCTGCTCAGATGGGGAGCATGCTTCTCCCTCTAGCTGCACCCCCACACCCCAACTCCTGCTTGTGTTTCCTCTCTTGCTGTGTCTCTGTCAAATAAATAAATAAAATTAAAAAAAAAAAAAAGAATTTACCTCCTATGTGCCTTATTCAGCATCAGCTAGATGTCCACTCTTTCACTTGGCCATGTTAGGAAAGAAAACTGGCATTATGTATTGATATAGGGAAAACTTCATTAATCCCTGAAGACATTAGTATATTTGAAGATAGACTAATTTTTTCACAATTTGGTGATCCTGTTGACCTTAGGTATTTTTATTAAGAAAATTATTTTCAGTCATTTGTTTTGAAAAAGTCCAGATATGTGTGGTACTTTAAAAATTAAGATGGATGTCTTTCTTAAAATTTGTAACAAGTTGTAAGAAAAAGTTGTATTTGAGATTATACTTCTTAAATTCTTTTAGATCATTGTCAGTATTTCTCCTTGAAGTATTCCTTGAGTGAGACCTATTGCCTTCTAAAATACCTTCAGCAATTCCCAATAAACTTCAAAATAAAACCTAAACTTGATGGCCTTGTATTCATGATCTTCCAAATCTGGCCCCACTCTTATCTAATTGTATCTTCTTAATGCAACCTCTCCCTTCCCTTTTATTCTGTCCAGCTGCATTAGGATGCAGCAAAGCTTGGGACACCTGGATGACTCTGTGAGCGGAGGTTGTAATTCTTGATCTCAGGGTCGTGAGTTCAAGCCCTAAATTGAGTGTAGAGATTACTTTAAAAAGAAAAATGTTTTCAAGAAGACTGAGCTAAATTGAGCATCTCTTTAGATGCTGTAGATAAAATTGCAATTAGCTAAAACTAAACAGCTAAAAGAAATGAGGTTTAAGCAAATTGACCAAATTGACCATGTAGCCTGTTATGTCCTCTGCACAAGCTGTTTCTTACCACAGGCCTTTGGACCTGCTGCCTAAAATACTCTTGTTGCAGAGACTTTTTCAGTTTCTGTAGAAAGTCACTCAACTAGACAAGCTTTTCTCAACTCCCCATCTAAAATAGAAACCCCCATGTATACTCTTGCCCTCTATTCTGGGATCCAGAAAAATTCTTACCTCATAGAAGGCACTCAATAAATATTTATTAGATATATAACTAATTTACTAATTTCCCACCCTGAAATGCTTTTTTATCATAGTTAATAATTAACCATCCTTCAGCTCTCAACTCCTGTCACTTCCTCTAAGTTCCCCACCATGATAGTCTTATGTAGGGCTATTAGACTTTACCTTACTAGCTCCTGTCACAGTTACACCTTTACATAATTGTGTCATTATTTTATTAATACCTCTTTGCCTCACTGCACTGTATATAATAATCATCATCATCATCATCATGGCAGACACTAAGTGCATATTGTGTGCCAGGCATCATTCTAAGTTCCCACCACAGCTCTGTGAGGTAGGTATTATTATTAGTCCCACTTTACAGATGACGAAATTGAGCCAAAAGGAGGTTAAGTAACTTGCTAACACAGCCAGTAAGTAGTAGAACTGGGATTTTAACCTAAGGTAGCTGGCTCCAACATCTAATAGTTCTATATTGAATAGTTCTGTATAGATATATGTAGTATATATAGATATATATAGTTCTATATATATCTAATAGTTCACATATTGAATGATTACTTAATTAACAAGAGATCCCATCCAATCTTTAGATTCTAAGGTCTATTTCAAAATAATCACCTGAAGTCCTCTTATACTTGTTTATCTATTTCATTTGTGTGTATTTTATCTAGCATTGGGGGGGTGAAAAGTGTATCATTTAAGGTTAAAGCATTGCTCAATATTCCTAAGAGGTTTTAGATGTGTGTATGGAGATCAGTTTTTGGTATAACAAGGAATATGGGATGCTACCAACCTATAATAGAGGTCATAAATGCTAAACATCTCCTAATACATGTAACAGTTCCAAACAAGGAAGAATTATCCTACCTAAAGTGCCATCATGAGCCCATTGGGAAACACTGGAAAGATGAATCAGCGTCTTTGGCAAGAAGAAACAGGAATGGAGGTAGATAGGGAAGAGAACTAACATTCATTGAATGCCTTGATACACTTAATACTTGTTATTGCTTTCAGCCTTCACAGTGCTTCGAAGTTTGTTTTATACAAATAAGAAACTGGGATTCAGTGAGGTTAAGGAAGTCGTCCAAGGTCATAGAAGTGAGGTATAGATGCTTTGTGGAACATAGAAGCTCAAGAATGAAGAAGAGCAGAGTAGTAATTCATCTGGGACTTGACTGTTAGAGTCCAAGTAACTAACCATCCTTCCTTCTTCAGTGTTCTATTTTTGGAGGACAGAGTTTAAAAAGGGAGTGTCATGTCCAGTGTCTCCTGCTTTTAGATTACTTTGGCTTTATTTGAATTCTTTCCAAAAGTGTATGGTTTTATGACATATTTTAGCTTCATTATTGTTATTTATTCCATTTAAAAAAACAAAATGGGGGTGTGTGGGTGGCTCAGTGATCTCAGGGTCCTGGGATCGAGCCCCGCATCAGGCTCTCTGCTCAGCAGGGAGCCTGATTCCCCCCTCTCTCTACCTGCCTCTCTATCTACTTGTGATCTCTCATTCTATATCAAATAAATAAAATCTTTAAAAAAAATAAAAAACAAATAAAAAACAAAATGTCTTTTTTTAACCTTTCTTCCGCCTCCACCATACCATTCCTTTGCTTACTTTTGCAGTAGTAGTTCCTGTATTCACTGAGTCTTCTCTCATTCAGGTTTTTGGTCCTACCATTTCCCCAAAACTGTTCTTCTCATTGACTTCCTTGTTACTAAATCCCATGGTTACTTCTCAGTCTGTACTTTACCTGTTAGCAGTATTTAACATAATTGATCAACTTATTCTCCTTGATTTAAAGATTCCCCAAAATCTTAATGCCATTTGAAGCATTAAGACTCTGAGAACTGACTTTACTTTTTTAACTTGGGTTTCAACTGCCTTGACATTTCCACCTGGATGTCTATTAAAATTCTCAAATTTAAGAAGTCTAGATTTCCAACACTCAGACCAAGAACTTTGGAGTTGTTCTTGAATCCTGTCTTTCTCTCATAGTCCATATCTATCAGGAGAATCTATTATCTTTACCTTCAGAATATTTCCAGAATCTGACTACCACCGTGGTCTGAGTTGAAAATATTATCTCTTATCTGTACTACTTCAGTGTTCTAATTAGTCTCCATTCCTTACAGTATGTTATCTACACAGAAATGAGAATGATCAGATTATATCACAAAACAAAACAAAACAAAAAAAATCACACACAAACACAAGACCCTGGTAGATCTCTTCACCTAAAGTGTAAGTCAGAAGTCAGACCCTAGGCTTCTACTTTGATTCAAACACCCTAGGTAAACTATATATATAGTCACAGCAAGGCTACCCAAAAACCTAGCTTTCATTTTTGTGAGAGCTTCAGCATTATATTAGTTTGGCTTATGGTAATGGACAGCAAAAGGTTTCTCAGAATCATCAAGGTAATAAAGAGAGAAACTTGGCTCATGAACTGTTTTCAGTAAAAGTGATCTTGGCTGCAAGTCTCTTGGCAGTGGAAATTGATACATCTAGGCTCATCTCTACATGTATCTCACAAACCCATAGGGTTAAAAATAGTTCCAAGGATGCATCAGTTAGTTAGCCCAGGTATGAAGTTGATGAAGATGGCATATACACCATGGTGTATTCAGAGATCCTAATCTGCTCTATAATGATGTAAGTCCAGGGTACATCAATGATACTAGGTTTAAAAATTATAATCTGGGGTTCCTGGGTGGCTCAGTGCGTTAAAGCCTCTGTCTTCGGCTCAGGTCATGATCTCAGGGTCCTGGGATCGAGCCCGGAATCAGGCTCTCTGCTCAAGCAGGGAGCCTGCTTCCTCCTCTCTCTCTCTCTCTCTGCCTGCCTCTCTGCCTACTTGTGATCTCTGTCTGTCAAATAAATAAATAAAAATCTTTTAAAAAAAATAAAAATAAAAATTATGATCTGACTCTCAGGTTTCCTCACTTAAAAATAGAAAGTAAAGATAAACAAAGATCAATAGTTTGGAAACCTCAACTATCCAGAAATTAATTGAGAATCTGAAAGTTTTAACTAAGAAAAAAAATTTAAAACCTTTTAGATTTTCTAATTTATTTGTTCATCAAATATTTATACAGTCTACCTTGTGCCGGGCACTGTTTTAGGCTCTGGGAAAACATCAATAAGCAAAACAGATTTTAAAAAATATTCATGTCCTTAAAGAGTATATAGTTTAACTGGAATAGAGAACACAATAAATAAGTAAGAAGTATATATTATTTGAAGATGGTGCTTTGATAAACAATTGAGCAGTATAAGGATAATTAGGAATTAGATTGGCAGTTTTAATAAGAGTAGTCGGGAGGGCAACATTTGAGCAAGGACTTGAAAGAAGTAAGAGTCATTCAGGTATTGAAGGAAGCATGTTGCAATGGAGAGAGTGGTTGGTAGAAAGATCCCATTAGAGTGCTTGGTGGGTTAGTTGGAATGGAGAGAGCAAGGCATCATAAACCATGAGGTGAAAATGGAGACCGTTTAGAAAACTTCAGCTTGTTCTCCGAATAAAATAACCATTGGAAGGTTTTGAACCAAAGAGTGAATTATGTGTGTCTATGTGTATACATTTAAATATATTTCCAGGGCACCTGTGTGGCTCAGTCATTAAGCATCTGCCTTTCGCTCAGGTCACGATCCCAGGGTCCTAGGATCGAGTCCTGTGTCGGGCTCCCTGCTTGGCAAGAAACCTGCTTCTCCTTCTCCCACTCCCCCTGTTTGTGTTCTGTCTCTGTCTCTCTCTCTCTCTGTCAAATAAATAAATAAAAATCTTTGAAATATATAAATGTATCTATTTATTTATTTATTTATTTCCAGGTAAGTGGAATAGAATTAATAGGAGTGGAATAGAATTAATACCTTTTTTTTTTTTAATGAACACTATATGCCAGTCATATTATATACAATAGAACTTATATTAATACTTTACTTTCCTTTTTAATTGCAGAGAAATATTCAGGCATTCATACAAACAGGGGAAGCAAGATAATCAGCAATGTCTGTCACTGAGGAAGACCTGTGTCACCATATGAAAGTAGTTGTTCGTGTGCGTCCAGAAAACACAAAAGAAAAGGCAGCTGGATTCCATAAAGTGGTCCATGTTGTAGATAAGCATATCCTAGTTTTTGACCCCAAACAAGAAGAAATTAGTTTTTTCCATGGAAAGAAAACTGCAAATCGAGATATTACAAAAAGACAAAATAAGGATCTCAAGTTTGTATTTGATGCAGTTTTTGATGAAACTTCAACTCAATTGGAAGTTTTTGAACATACTACTAAGCCAATTCTTCGTAGTTTTTTGAATGGATATAATTGCACAGGTAATTGTTTCAGTCAGAGTTTAATTTTTCCATCTGATTTCAGTTTTATATTAGAATGGACATCTACTTTGCCCATTCTAAACATAATCAATTTTAAGGTGCTTATTTGCTAAAAATTATAACGTTAAATAGAATTTCACTGTAAATAGAGACTTTCTTTGAAAATTAGGCCTCATATATAACATATAATTTGTGAAACATTCTCTTCCAAAGTCTTGTTGTGATCCCTATAGACAGTCATCTTTTCAATTTTCCTATGTTATTAAACCACATGGATCTTTCAATGGATACCAGATTTCTCACAATTTGTATTCACTAATATTCCCTCACTTACCTATACAGCTATCTATCCCTGGGGAAAAGTTGGACATTTCTGAACACTGCAAGTTTCTTTACAGAATGGTTTTTCTTTATAGTACCTTGAAAAAAAGCTAAAAGCCCATGTTAATTGAGTATCATATGTTATTTTAGTATATCTTCAGCCCAGAAAGCATCTCTAGTGCTCTGGATAGATCTATAGTAATTTGCCTTTCAAAATGGCCATGTTGATTTCCTAGAAGAAGAACCAAAGGCCAGTTAATTCAATACTTAAAAGGTACTTAAAACCATTATTTATATCTTATTTTTGTAATTACCACCATTTACAACATTTTCTTTAAGATAACCCTAAAACTGTAACATGTTTCACTGTCTTCCACTGACTCATTCAGTTTTATTACAGAAGACTTACCCTCTTGGTCAAAAAGAATAGAATGTGGTTTATTGATTAGAACTGCTATGATTCTCATTTTTAAGTTTGTATTCTTTTCCTCATTCATGAAACTCCATACTATTTACAGAGATTTAAATTTTTCTTGACTCCAAATGAAAAAATCTCCACCACACTAATACTGAATCTTTGTTTCCTTCTTGGCTTTATTTTGTATTACTATCTAGCTGTCTTAAGACTTCTTATTGTACTACTGGCTTATATAAAATGAAAAAGAATGAAATATGTCAGTTTAATTGATTCTGCTGAAAAATATTTTAGTAGTTAATATTTGCTTTAACAGAGAGATTTAACTTATAAAAATATTTTTACCTGTAATAATATGAGGACTTAATGGTTTTATATTATGTCAGGTATTTGCCATAAGTAATTCAGAGTAGCTTTTTGTTTCATTTTGTGTTTGAAGAACATATCACTTTTATGTTATACTGGAGAGAATCAGGGAAACAAACTAATTTGCCTAAAACACAAATTTCATAAGGGAATTTTATAGATGACTTCTATTGGAATTCATTATTCAGCAAATTTGTAGTGAATATCTGCTTTGTGCCAGGTGATTTGCTAGTTATGAAGGATACACAGCCTCAACATTAGTGGAGCTCATAGTTGGAAATATAGTGTGATACATGTTAGAAGGATATATAGCATATACTGAGGGCTCAAATGAGGGAGTAGATGTTTCTGCCTGTGACAGAGAAGACATGGAAAAGTGACATTTATGCTGAATATTTAGAGCAGGTTTAAGTATTCCAGCTGGATCAAGTAGAGGAACTCTTCAGTGGAAAGGCAGTGGCATAAGAAAGAAACAGCACATGCAGAGAACTTCACACAATCTAGCATACCTAGACGACAGCAAGGAACAAATAGGCTGGAGGGAGTGCCTAATAATATTCCAAGGCAAGGAATATGAACTTTCTCATGTAGGACTGTTGAACACTTAAGATTTAACATATTCAGATTTTGTTTTCATAAAAAAAAAAACTACAAAATTCTGATAGATGGATTAAAGAAAATTGAGACGAGATAAGGAAACTGGTAACTGATTAATCAAAATTTGAACAATTACTGTGGAAGAAAGGGAGCAGACGGGAGGATAGTACCGTTAACCAGAATACAGAATATAGGAGAAGAGTGGATTTGTGCTAAAATTCCCAGGTTTTAAGGATAAGACTCTACGTTAATTTTGGACCTCTTGAGTTTAAAGTTATGTTCAGAATATCCAGATGGAACTATCCACTAGACAGTGGATATAGTAATGTTGATATCATAATAAAGAACTTTGATCCCTTTTCATAAAAACTCAGTGCTTGCATATGGTGCTACTGGAGCTGGAAAGACCCACACGATGCTAGGATCAGCTGCTGAACCTGGAGTAATGTATCTAACAATGTTAGACCTTTATAGATCCATGGATGAAATTAAAGAAGAAAAAGTATGTAGTACTGCAGTTTCTTATCTGGAGGTAAGTTGACAGAACCATTCTTTAGTCAATAGTATTGAGAAATCATTAAGAAGTTCCGGGGCACCTGGAACTGGCTCAAGTGGGTTAAGCCTCTGCCTTCAGCTTAGGTCATGATCCCAGGGTCCTGGGATCAAGCCCCACATCAGGCTCCTGCTCAGCAGGGAGCCTGCTTCTCCCTCTCTCTCTGCCTGCCTCTCTGCTTACTTCTGCCTATTTGTGATCTCTCTGTGTGTGTGTGTCAAATAAATAAATAAATAATCTTTAAAAAAAAAAAAAAAAAGAAGTTCCATGGCCCATTCAAACTACTCTGTTATTAAGAATTTTCTTATGAATATATAAAATGATTAAAATTCCTGCTCTTAGGTGTTTGTTGCACATCTTACTCTTTTTTTGTTGAGTATTTTGTTTTGGCCTAATTTCTGATTAGTAAAATTAGCAAAAAGAACTTACAGATGCCCTTCACCCAGACTCATATGTTAACATCTTACTACCTTTGCTTCTCCCTCTATGTGTGTGTATGTATTTCTTCTGAACTGTTTAAGTTACAACAGGATATTTTCTTAAATAACCACTGAATAGTTATCCAAATCAAGAAATTAACAATGATAGAACACCATTACCTAATCTATAAATCTTAGTAAGATTTTGCCAATTACTCTGATGATACCCTTTATTGAAAAAGAAAATCTAAGTCCATTAATTGCATTCAATTGTTATATCTCTTTAGTCTCAATTGGATTTTTTTCTGTATTTTATGTCACTGTCATAAAAACCCTAATAGTTAGTCAATAGGTTATGCATGTGCAGAAACACAATGGAAGTAATGTTGAGTTCTTATAGTATCATATCAAGAGGCTGGTATAGTTAGTTAGTCTGATTACTGGCTGTGTTAACTTTGATCTATTTCATTATGTTGGTTTTGGCAGAGTTTCTGCACTATAAAGATACTATTTTACCCCCTTATTCCTCAAATTTTCATCTATTACTATTGACATCCACTGTTGATTCATGCCTAAATCTATTATTATTATGATGGTAGATAATAGTGATATTTAAATTCCATCAGTTCGTCTACATTTATTCCTTGGCTTTCTACTGTATGGAGGAACTTTCCTTTCCTTTATTATATCAGTGTGGATTCATAGATTCTTAACATTATTTAGTAGCTTATAATCCTTTTCCGTATTTATTTATATGCTCAAATTTTGCTGGATTTGGCCAGCCAAGGCTTCTTCATGCCGTCTCTTGTGTCCTCATTCTTTGAGGACTTCTGCTCACTTAGTAATAGGTGACATTCGACAAATCATAACTAGGAGATAGGCACACTAACTTTATTTTTTTTTTTTTAAGATTTTATTTATTTATTTGACAGAGAGATCACAAGCAGGCAGAGAGGCAGGCAGACAGAGAGGAGGAAGCAGGCTCCCCTAGAGAGCAGAGAGCCCGATGCGGGGCTCGATCCCAGGACTCTGAGATCATGACCTGAGCCGAAGGCAGCGGCTTAACCCACTGAGCCACCCAGGCGCCCCGGCACACTAACTTTATATTCAGATAGTGTTTCAGATACCAGTAAAGAAACAAATCCATGATTTTACTGCCTATTTGTGGTAGCAGAGAAAAAATTTCTGGTAGTCACAGCTCTCTTGTTAACAACTTTATAGTTTGGTTCCTACTGAGAAAGCTTCTTCACATTTCAAAAATTGATTAAGATATGTATGTTGCTAAAAATTTTCTTGTGTACAAAACTTGGAAATAAAAGAGAAATAAAACTCATTTTCTATAGTTAAGTACTGAAAAAAATTGCTTTGAACTTAATTGGGTAAAGAATATGGCACTATTCTTTACTTTCTCCTTATATCCTTTTATAACTGGGCGAATTTTGAAGTTTGGTCATTTTTATAATGTTTTTAATTGTTTTTTCTTTCTTTTAATCTGCCTTCTTTTATTAATGGTAAGGCAATGTCTAATCTCATCATTTTCCACTTGGTCTGTGCACAAGAGTTGGCTATGGAGCTTTTTAAAAATAGACATGCCGAGGCCTCAACCCTTGGACATTTTAATTTAGCAGGTCTGGATTGTGACTGATGTATCTGTGTTTTTTAAAAGTTCCCAGGTCATTCTGATTTGTAAACTGGCTTGAGAATGGTTGTTCTAATTTTGTATTTTGTATGATTGAAAGGGGTAAGGGGAAGTATTTGAAAAGTAACTACTGCTTTTCAGGAAAATAACAAAAAATTGTATCTTCATATTTTACTACTTTTAAGAGTTTCTTACATTTAAAAATGGTTATCATTCAGTAGAAAATCTTACCAGCAATGAAGTATCACTACAGGCTATCTATTAGAACATGGAAATAACTTACACAAAATAATTCTTAAAGCCTAAAACTGTATGCTTTTTTAAATCTTATCAGTTGTCATTTTGTTGGCAAGTAGAAAATTAAGTACCTTTAATAAAATCATCAAATCAGATCAATAGTACTATTTCTATGCATTGTTTATAGAAATTACTAAAAAAAATGCTGAAAAATTACTAAAAAAGAAATTGCTTACAGAAATTACTAGGAAAAAAAATTACCAAAGACCTACAATACAGATGTGTTTTTAGTGCCATGTAATAGAGTGAGGAAATCTGGACTCCCATCCCTACTCTGCTGTTACTTTTGTGACCATGGACAAATTACTTAACCTCCTAGGGCCTTAGTTCCTAAGAAAGTGGCGGGGGAGGGTCCTGTTATAGGACTTATTAAGAATTGCATGTTAGATTTAATGTAATTAAAGGATAAATGAAATAAATACTGTCGATCCTTGAGTATGGGTTTTAACTCTTTAAGTTCTAAAATTTAAAAAGTTTCAACTATTGGAACATCATGAAATAATAGACTATCTTCAGTGAGAACCAAGCCACCTCCATATAACTTATTGGAATTTCCCAAGACCGTGTGTCCCAATATATTTCTAGAAAATAGGAGAAGGCAATTCAAGCTGTCTTATTTCTATTCCACCATAATCGTCAAGTTAGGAATTATGGAGAGTGGGTGTAATGACTCCACCTTTAAATTTCAGTTGCAAACTTAGGTAATTAAACTCTTCTGTTTTCTCAAATGAGAGGAAATTAATGGCAACATGAGATAGAAGGGCTGAGATGGTGCAAATAAGTTGCTGCTTATGTTTAAGATGTAATTCTAATACAACCTTAAATCAGCAACACGTGTGATGTTGTCACTATTATTTCAACCTTGGTGCTAAAGCAGTTTTTTGTTTTGTTTTTCCTTAAGGTATATAATGAACAAATTCGTGACCTCTTAGTAAATTCAGGGCCTCTTGCTGTTCGGGAAGATGCCCAAAAGGGGGTAGTTGTTCAAGGGTTGACTTTACATCAGGTATGTTTATAAGGTTTTTTTTTCCTTATTGTAATAACAAGTGTGGTTATTTGGCCATTTATTCATTTTCTGTTGTATTAAGAAAGAAGAAAAATAATAAAGTGCAGAGTTAAAAGAATCAGAATATACCTTCAATATTATTTTGTTTTCCTTTGAAATAGTTGAATGAGATTTTCTTTTTGTTGTTGTTTTTGGGTAAGGGGGTTGGGGGCTTTTTTCTTTTTTTAGAGAGAGCGAGAGCTCCAGGGGAGAGGCAGAAGGAGAAGGAGAATCTGAAGCAGGCTCCACACCCAGCACGGAGCCTAGTGCAGGCCTGAGTCTCACAACCCTGAGATTATGACCTGAGCCAAAATCAAGAGTCTGACGCTTAATTGACTAAGCCACCCAGTCACTCTAAATGAGCTTTTCTTTTAAAAATCTTCTTGCAAATTTAATACTCTGTATTCTGCTTAATACATTTATATTTTGTCTCCTCCAAAAGATAAGATTCTATATTTTATTTCTCAAATAACACCAGACAAAGTAACATTGATCCTTAAACAACATGGCTTTGAGATGAACAGGTCCACTTATATGCAGATTTATTTTTATAAATACAGTACACTATACAGTGGCTAACTGAACATAATAAAATACAGTACAGCACTGTAAATGTATTTTCTTTCTTATAATTCTCTTCATACCATTTCCTTTTCTCTAGCTTCATTTATTGTTAGAATACAGTATATAATATGTGTAATATACAAAATATGTATTAATTAACTAGTCATATAATCAATAAGGCTTGAAGTCAACAGTAGGTTATTAGCAAAACCTTTGGGAAGTCATAAAGTTCCATGTGAATTCTTAATTGCCTGAAGGGGAGAGTTCTGTCAGTGCCCTGACATTCTGTCAGTACCATTGTTCAAAGGTCAACTATATATCATTTGCTTAGTTCTATATAGGAAATATTTAATGGGATGCAATTTGTAGAATGCATTTTTACCTTTAATTTTATCTTTAAAAGTCTTTTTTCTTGTTGAGAGTTTACTAAAAATTTTAAAGGTAGATGGCTATTTTTATGTGGGTTTTTTTTTTTTTTTCACTTAAACTTCTCTAGCCCAAATCCTCAGAGGAGATTTTACAGTTATTGGATAGTGGAAACAAAAACAGGACACAACATCCCACTGATATGAATGCCACATCTTCTCGTTCTCATGCTGTTTTCCAGGTAACAGACCATTAAACTATTGCTCTTAAAATTGAATTTAAAATAAAGGCAAATTCACATGGGGTAATTTTCATATATGCAGAGAAAATCCTTTCAGCTGTGGACTTCTTCCTCAGCATTTCCTTTATTTTGGAGCTTTGAGAAGGTTTTATCAAGAATATTCAGAATTGAGGATATATAAATCAGAAGTATAAATTTTTACTGTGTGAAGATACAGCATAATAAGGTGGTAGCATTAAAGGGTGTTTTCCCTTGTGTTTTTAGAAGTCAAAATATTTAATCTTTCCTAAAGACGTTATATTCACAACAAATCTTCTCTTTTTGGGTATAGATTTACAGAAGTAAGAGATTCTGATTCACTTCTTTAAAAATTTCATCATAAGGACCTTGCAAGTAGTTGCATTCCTTAAGGACATTGATTGCATTGACATTATATTTCTTTTAGAAATACAATTGCAGAAAGTGTTAAAGCATATGTTAGTAGCTATTATTTTCTGTAGTTTCTAGTCCTGTTAAAATCCAAATTATTTTATAGTTTCATTCTGTATTATACTCGTGTAACCCAACTTACAGTAAGAAATTGATATAGTAGAAAGAATTCATATCTGAGGCAGTCAAGTCATTCAGAAAGTCACCAGTCCATAACATTTTATTAATCCTTTCTGTTCTTTCCACTGACTCTTCATTTATCAGTAGTCATAAGAGAAATGTTTATCTGTGACACTGAAATTTCCCCAGAATGCCTTAGACCCTGCCCTATAAGAAATATTAACAAAGATCTTTATAATGGAATAATCTTAACCAATCTCTTTTAAGTTTGCCACTTAATTTATTTAAGTTGAACTACAAAGTACCATTCAATAAATGATGCTTTACTCAAATGGGCTAAAAATGAGAAGTATATTTTACTAATTTTTATATGAGACTAATTTGGGTCAACATTCAAATTCAGCTTTCCTTTAGGAGCAATTCCTGAAGACATGCAAAGCTTTCTGATCACTGCCTTTAGTTTTTGGTTAGGAACATTATTTCTAGACTACCTGTGCCCCTACCACCACCTCCAATAAGTCTGTGATCTGGCTCAGGGGTTACCAGAACACAAATGGCAGTTGTTTTGAGCTTCTATCAGATCAGAAGTTATTTGCCCTTTGGTACACATATAGGAAATCTTTTCATCTTCAAAGTTTTTTTCAACTTCCATAATTATTTCAGGTATTGAATATCAGCAGTCAGATTATTAAACTTGTTCAGTTTGTTTTTAAAATGAAAATAGTTTTGATATCATATTCTTTTAAAAATAAAGTACATGTTCCCTTTTAATTTTCTTAAATCTTATCCTCATTTTTCCTATTCTCCTATAATTTCAAAAAGATTTATTTGCGGCAACAAGACAAAACAGCAAGTATCAGTCAAAATGTACGAATTGCCAAGATGTCGCTCATTGACCTGGCAGGATCTGAGAGAGCCAGTACTACCAGTGCTAAAGGAACCCGATTTATAGAAGGCACAAATATTAATCGATCACTCTTAGCTCTTGGGAATGTTATCAATGCCTTAGCAGACACAAAGGTAGGTACAATATGTTTGTTTATTTTAAGTATTTTGAAGTATTGAAATATGTGTAATTCCTAGGAAGATACTACTTAAAATAATTTTGCTTTAAAGGTCTGTTATAAACCAAATTTCAAGAATGTATTAGTAATATTTGTATTCCAAAGCAAAGACTATAGGAAGCCTATTATATCAAATAAAACTATGTTTGGTTTGGTTTTAATTTCCAGTTTTATAATCACAATTTGTTGAAAGAAACATATTGAATATCATATTGATAGATTTTATGGTACTTTCTCATAACTTATTTTAAATCTGATTATTAAAATGGCCATTTAGTGATCACTACATAACAAGCATAATTGAATTGGGATGAATACAAAAACTATATTTTAAGAAAACTAAATTTTTTGATTAGTATTTTATATACCATAAATTTGGGTTAAATAATGTTTTGATTTTTCTTAGGAAGAGGGTCTTAAGACATAAAATATAGTTAAATCACCATAGGGTAATGTTTATTAGACGCCTTTGGGTATTTAAAAATATTTTATATCTGCTATATGCCAGAGTGCTTACTAGAACACAGCATATTTGACAACTTCTGTATTGGTAAAAATGACTTCCTTTTTTTTTTCTTTAATTAAAATGCGATCATTAATTTAAGTTCAAGCCACGTTCAAGCTTTAAGAAATTTCTATATTTAGGAAAATACAGGTCAATGAATGCTAGGAAAATGTTGTATTTTGAATTAATAAAAGTATATTAAAATGATTTGGGAAGTCTTTTTAAAGAGGCACAAGGCAAGTTCCTGAAATCACATAAAGATTACAAAAGCAAGATGTCTTTCATATTCTAGGTTAAAATCTCAAACATCTAAGTGGACGGTATGGTATAGAGACTGGTTTTCTAAACTTAAGCCATTTATAGAATTTTTTTCCATACCAACATCATTTTTCTTTTTAAAGATTGTATTTATTTATTTGACAGATAGAGATCACAAGTAGACAGAGAGGCAGGCAGAGAGAGAGAGGAGGGAAGCAGGCTCCCTGCTGAGCAGAGAGCCCGATGTGGGGCTCGATCCCAAGACCCTGGGATCATGACCTGAGCTGAAGGCAGAGCCTTTAACCCATTGAGCCACCCAGGCACCCCGATTTTTAATAATTAACTCCTATTGAGTCATTTATGAGTCCATGTTTAATACATGTCTTGTACATGTGAAATCATTTCAAGTTAACACCAGCAGTGCTAATTGCACACTGGAAAACACTGCTAGGATAGAAAGCATAGTACTACTAGGAGCTAGGATACCTAGGGCCTATTTCTAGCTCTGAGTTATCAGCCATGTTACCTGAAATAGTCATTTCACTTTTTGTTTAGCTTCCATTTTTCTCTTCTGTAATGTGAAAGATTTACACTGGATAACATAAGATTGCTTTTAGCTTAATATTATAATATTCTATTTTTATGGAAGTTGTGCTTTTTGGAAAATTTGTTTTTTACTTTAAAATCAGAACTGTGTCTTTTAAGTAAAGGAAAACCTAGAAATATTAAGTTTTCTTAGAACTGTTTTGTCCTTTCAGTTGAAGTCTCTGTAAGATTGTATATAATTTTAATTTACTTCATATACATGTTAGCTAATTATTTAATGAGAGAAACAGCTCTGCCATGCAGAATTCTTATTATTCCTATGGTAGATTTGAATAGGGCATACATTACTTTTGTATTTTGATTTCTTTTTAAAAAATGAGTGGAGTTTTTTTATATGAACATTATATTTCTGATGAAAGTTAATATGGAAAGATTTTGTTAAATATACCCCCACTCAGTTTTCCCACTTGTTAACATCTCACATTTATATGGTATACTTACCACAACTGATGAACCAATATTGATTTTTTTTTATTAACTAAAGTTTATATTTATTTAGATGGGAATATAATCTTTAAGTAGGATATTTGTTTTATGTTTCACTCAGTGGTTCCATAAAATTCATTATCATCATTTCAATCACCAATTATATCACAAATGTGGGCAGAGTTGGGCAGTGCTTAAATTCTTAGAGTGAAGTGATAGCAGGTTTGCATTTAAATGTGGAAAATGACATAAGAAATCTTTTTTTGCTCTTTCAGAGAAAGAATCAGCATATTCCTTACAGAAATAGCAAGCTCACTCGCTTGTTAAAGGATTCTCTTGGAGGAAACTGTCAAACTATAATGATAGCTGCTGTTAGTCCTTCCTCTGTATTTTACGATGACACATATAACACTCTTAAGTATGCTAACCGTGCAAAGGACATTAAATCTTCTGTAAGTTTGTTTAGTCTGCCTTTTTTGTAAGGGCATTGGATGTATACTATTTTTATAACTCTAAAAAAATATTAATTAGAGTTTTATTTTTACTAATGAATTAGCGAACAAGTTTAGAAATGTCTTTATTAGCTTGGTTAATTGAGCATTAACTTGGACAATTAAACCGTTAAGCATCTTGCTTACATATATAATCGATACTATTATTTAGTCTTTTGAGAACCAGGGTGCTTTAGTGCCTTTCTTCCTAACCTTCTTCACGTCGTGGCACATGATATTTTGGTGGCACACTGGAATAACTGGTCAGGGCTTTAACACATTTGTTACAGCCAAGGATGATGTTATCTGCTTTAACTTAGCACCAACCCTTTCTTTGTGAAAACTTTGGACATGTTAGGTAATCTCTCCAAGCCTCAGTCACTTCATCTGTAAAATAGATATATCTGCCTTAGTTTGTAAAGTAAATAGCCCTTTTAAAATAATTCATGATATTGATGTAACAAATCTCTTTATAGCTCTAACAATGTAATAATGACTGGTTGGATCAGTATTTTTGCCAGTAATTTGGGGTGATTAAAAAAATGTAAGTCAATGGTGATATATTTTTAAAATCACAGGATCCTAGGGACAGAAAAAACGTAGAGTTTAAGTGGTGTAATGACTTCTGCTGCTTACCCCTCTGCTACTCCCACTGTATGAAGCTGAGCGAGTTATTGTCTTTCTTAGAAAAATGTTCATATACTCTATATAATTAACTGGAAAGGGATATACTCTATGGGCATGCAAAGCTTTTCATATGTTTTTCATGTAATCCTTACAGCAACCCATTGCGGAATGCTCTACTTTAAAGTTAAGGAATCCCATGCTCAGAATTTTAAGAACCAAATTCTAAATCAGTTAAGTGAGAAGTGAACAGAGCCTCGAAATCAAGTATTTGAACTTCTGTTTGATGTTCTTTCCACTATTCCATAGCTGCCAAGGAGCCCATACAATTATAAAAAGAATAAAATATAATAAGAACGCATTAAAAACTAGTTGAGCTTAGAAATTGTTGAAACTTAAAATTATCTCTAAATTTCTTAGAAGTCAGAGGAAAAAGAAAGTGGACAACTTTAATTATAATGTGAAGAATGCTCCATAAGTTCTTACACCTTTTCTCAGATAGTAAGACAATTTCTTTATAATTTCATTTATTTTATAAATGTGCTCAGTATATCCTCTTGTCATAGATTTTGAACATGAGTGTAATTGATCGTGAATGTCACATGACTGTAATTGTCACAAAATCTGAATTCATGGAACTGAATTAATGAGAATATGTCATTTTTCTTGTATATATATAGTTATGTGATTATTATCTCTTTATATATGCAATCATAATTTCTATCTTTTAACAGTTGAAGAGCAATGTTCTTAACTTGAACAATCATATAACTCAGTATGTAAAGATCTGTAATGAACAGAAGGAAGAGGTATGTCTACTCTTTACATTTTATGCTAATCTCCCTTAGTTACTCATTTATGGGTCTCTGCAAACCTAATTGCCCAAAAATTTGACGTTTTTTTCCCATTACAGTTGAAAATCTGGCATGTTCGTTTTCACAGCTAAAATTTTTCTGTGGTGACGTATAATAGAGACAGATAATTTATTTCGTATTTTAACTAGTGTTTCTCTCTAATAGATCTTAATGTTAAAAGAAAGACTAAAAGCCTATGAAGAACAGAAACCCCTTACTGATGAAAATAACAAAGCGAAGTTAATGATTTCAAATCCTCAGGAAAAAGAAATTGAAAGGTAAAAATTAAGATCTCACCATTAAGATCTCATTTTGAGGATTTTAGGGTTTTAAAATTTAGTTAGATAGTTTATGTTACCATCATTTGTTATATGTCTTTATATATATAGTCTCAATTGAATTCAACTGATAAGAACAGATACTACACTTGATCTTAGCCAAAAGGCCGAGAAGCGATAGTCTCAATTGAATTCTAGAAGCCATTGACTGCCCTTTATATTTTGCACACTTTGAAGAGCAGATCATTTTAATTATGATTACATAATTGTGATTGTACCAGGACTGAGATATAAGATGGAGAAAGTAAGGCCAATTATGTCACTTATGAAATTAGTGTTTTAGCAGTTTTCATATTTTTCTTCTCAGGTGTCTTATTCCATTCAGACTGCTGTAGCAAAATACCACAGACTGGTGGCTTATAAACAAAACAAACAAAGTTATTTCTCACAGTTCTGGAGGCTGGAAGTCCCAAGATCAGGGGGCTGGCATAGTTGGGTGAAGGCATTCGTTCAAGCTGAAGATTTCAATCCTTGAAGCCTCACACGGCGTCTGGAGAGAGATCTCTCCAAAGCCTCCTTTTCAGGTTACTAATCCCATCGATGGGGGTCTCTGCCCTCATGAACTGATTACCTCCCAAAGGCCGCACCTCCTAATACATCACCCTGGGTGTTATGTTTCAACATGGGAATTTTGAGTAACAAACATTTAGGCAGTCTCATCTGGCATAATATCATTATTCATATAGTTCATGTAAATTTTATCTACCCTTTCTTAACTATGTCTAGCTCTAATCATGTATTTTGTTTGTTTAGTTAATTATTTGAAGGGAAATCTCTCAGTGATCTAAATTAATACAGAATTTTGATAGATTCACACTAAACTTTCTAGTAGGTAAATTTTAAAAAAAGAAAGTTTTTAATCATACAATATTCACAAGCACTTTTCCCTTAAGCAGTTAAGAGAATTTTCCAAACTGTCCCAATGAAATAGTAATTCAAAAGCTATGACTCTTGAGTAGTTCCAAGAAGACAATAAGAAATTCCTGGATCAAACAAATTTAGCAATTACTTCTTATTTATTTAAAGAATCTAGGTGATTTCCAAAATACGTCAGTTTATTAAAGGCTCTGAGAGGTCATATAATAAAGGAATCTCCAAACTTGATTAAAGTTCAGTGAAGTTGAACTTACTTTACATTCTCCAGAGCCAGTGTTCTGTTATTACTAGTATGAGAAACAACTTAAACCAGTGATTTTTCACACTGTTTTAGAACTCTAGAATTTTACCGGTATCTTGATATACATAAAGAAGACCAATCAATAGTGACTTTCAACCTACTTTCAGATTCAACAACTTTTTTAAAATTGGATTGTATATTGAAGTTTACATAAAATATCCTTGGTTTGAAAAAAATGTTTTTTGACTCAGTTGACCCCAAATGCTTAAAAATAAGTATTTCTAATAATAATGCTTTAGTTTTATAGATGGCTTAATAGTTTTTGATGATTTTTCAGCACACATTAATCTGACCACTCCAACAATCCTTTGAGATTTGAAGTGGGATATTGTTTTCTCAAAGATAAGACAAGGCCTATAAATTCTCTCTTTCAAGTCTTTTTTTTTTTTTTTTAAGATTTTATTTATTTATTTGACAGACAGAGATCTCAAGTAGGCAGAGAGGCAGGGAGAGAGAGAGGAGGAAGCAGGCTCCCTGCTGAGCAGAAAGTCCGATGCAGAGCTTGATCCCAGGACCTTGGGACCATGACCTGAGCCTAAGGCAGAGGCTTTAATCCACTTAGCCACCCAGGCGCCCCGTCTCTTTCAAATCTTAATCTTTTTCTTCCATACTGTGCTATTTTACAAGTATATTTTTATAGTACCAGAGCTCTGTTTATGCTGGAGATTTTCTATAATGTTTAAGTTATTTTCTGTTAATCCCTCCGACAACCCTTTGTCAAAATAAAATTGTTGCATTTATGATGCTTTTTGTTATATCCCACCAATCTTACAGTGACTTTTATTTCATTTTTTCTTAAAGATTTTATTTATTTATTTATTTGAGAGAGAGAGAAAGACAGCGAGAGCGCGCACGAGAGCAAGCACAGAAGCAGGGGAAGCAGCAGGCAGAGGGAGAAGGAGGCTCCCCATGGAGCAGGGAACCCATGCAGGGCTTGATCCCAGGACCCCAGCCAAGATCATGACCTGAGCTGAAGGCAGTCGCTTTACCAACTGAGCCACCCAGGCACTCCTGATGGTGACTTTTAAAAAATAAATGAAGTAAAAGTCATTCCTTGTTACACAGTTTACCTTATCAAAGAAAGCTTTGAACTGGCGTATTATTAGTTGTTATTAGTTTTCATTTTGTTAGTCAAATGTGGGATTGGCCCACATGCAACCAGATATTCTTTTGTTGATATAAGTTTAAAAACAAATTTATTTTATTTATTTTTTAAAGATTTTATTTATTTGATAGAGAGACAATGAGAAAGGGAACATAGGCCAGGGGAGAGGGAGAGGGAGAGGATGAAGCAGGCTTCCCGCTGAGCAGGGAGCCAATGTGTGACTTGATCCCAGGACCTTGGGATCATGACCTGAGCCGAAGGCAGCCACTTAATAACTGAGCCACCCAGGGGTCCCTAAAAACACATTTAAAGAAAATTAAAGTCATCAGCTGCTCCAACTTGGATTCTTTGCTTACATTGCTTTCATGGAATTGTTCAGCGCTGGTTAACCAGATCTAGTTACCATCTGAAACCTTAGTAAACTTTTCTGCAGTTGATGGCTTCAAGTCATTGAACCTTTCCTTCTGATAAAATGATTCAAGAGGTCGGCCTGAGCTAGGAAATAAAACAGTAAAAACTTGAGAGTTTTAATTTGTGCAACGTATTATTTAATATAATTTCCTTGTATATTAAAAAAAGCTGTAATGATCAGCTTATATATCACATAGCCTTTGTCATTTTCCCTCAAAAGTAACTATGTCCTGAAAGAAATACATGAACTATCTTTTATCACAGTTAGCCAAAAACAAAACAATATATATGATATATATTTCATATCATATATGTGAAATATATATACATCATATATGATATATATCATACATTGTTATCATGTATCATGTATCAGACATTATGACATCATGTATCATAAAGATACATGAAATTTCTTTATGATAAAAGAAATATCTTTTATCATAACAAATCGTGCTGTTACATAGAACTTTTTTTGCAAAGTCTTTCTTAAACAACATTTTTATGTGGTTTGATAAGGTGAAAGGAAGAATATACAGTATTTCCTGTCTATCAAAGCTATTTGGAAAGATAATATTCAAGAAGAAATCATAAAAAGAAAGTACAGTTCTTGATACAAAGTAATTATAAAACTTGTGACTGTATCAAGAAATTGTGTAGAATTTAATATTCTTGATGTATCACCTAAAATTATTGGCAGAGATTTTTATTACCAGTTAGTTGAATGTTTTAAGTGACTAGAAAATAGTTATTAGTCAATCCCTTAAGACTCTTTATTGTTTTAAAATGATAGTTTTTTTTGTTTTGTTTTGTTTTTTAAGACCAATCTCTAGAAATCTTTGATACTTCCTTTTCTTCCATCCTATTCAGTAAACCCCACAAACTAAAACAAGTCTGGACGATAAAATTACAAAATTGACAAATACTTAACTCTGTCCTTGGATAAAATGTTTAAAAAAAAAAAAACCTAAGAAATTGTCTTTGAGAATAACCTAAAGATAACTTATCAATTCATTTACTGGCATTAGCGTGTTGTAATATAATACAATGAAATTGCAATGTCTGTACATACTTCCTATGAAATATTTATCAATTTGACAAAACTGCAGTAAAGTCGATGTATTGTGGTTTACAGTCATTCCCAATAGAGTTTCATTAAGAACTACTGACGTAAATTGGCAGTGTTTTTACCACAGATCCTTAAAAATATATCTAAAATTCTGGCTGAAGAACATTTATTTTTAAATACATATACTTTGTTACAGTTTTACTTTAAAGGCTTCACAGTTAATTTTTCTTTGAGAGCTTTGCCTGTATGTGATGGACATGATCTGTGATTTAAAAACATAAATACGTGTTTATAAAATTAGAATATGGCTGTGACCAATGTCCTGCTGACCCTGGAGGATGCAGAATTGCAATTTCCTTTTAGGCCTTGCATGAGTTTTTGGAGTTTGAGGTCTTTATGCATTTGGAGGAGATAGGAGTCAAATCCCCCAACTTTGATTCTCCAAAGCTCCATCTCCCTTTGGAGGAAGGATAGCGGAGTGGCTTTTTCTAGGTTTACCACATTATGAACTTGGTTGTTTTGGGTCCCGGCAGTGTCAGCTGACTCTTAGCCAGGCTGTAGGGGGTACCTAACCGTATGGTGTGTTTTCACTGTCACAAATTCTAAAACTAAAAACTGGCTATCTCACTTTCCCTAGGGTGCCATGGAGGCGCCATATGATTATGCCACCCACTGCTTGTTTCTTCACAGTTAGCCAACATCAAAACAACACACAGTACTGTGTTGCTTTGAGGGCCTTGTTAATTGGGATTGTGCAGATAGATTCAAATTATCATCCTTTTCCTACAAACATAGTATTTTATTTCTGCTAATCAGTAGCTGGATTACATAGACAAAATAGAGTATATGATTTATATAATTATGACTTGCATAGAGAAGCCTTATAATACCTATATCTCTTAATAGTATGGTCTTCCCTGGAGGAGAAAATAAGTACAGTAAAAATAAAGTTAATACCCTTTTCCAAACATTTTTGTAATTTAATAGGGAATAGTCACTATCCTATTCGCTGTTTGTCATTGAGTCTAATTCTATGAGTGATATATACTCTTTTGTTCATTTTTTCTTAAATTTATTTCACAAAATTAGTGAGATTCTATAATGTGTTTTATATTTGGTAGATTTCAAGAAATCCTGAACTGCTTGTTCCAGAATCGAGAAGAAATTAGGCTAGAATATCTGAAGCTGGAAATGTTACTAAAAGAAAATGAACTTAAATCATTCTATCAACAACAGTGCCACAAGCAAATCGAAATGATGTGTTCTGAAGACAAAGTAGAAAAGGTATTTATTTATAATTAAATTTTAGACATGTAAACACATGGAGACTTCTAATTCTATAAATGTGATAGGTAATGATTTAATTACCCATTCACTACAAATACCTAGAAATGCTGGAGGAAATGTACCAAACATTGTTTTCAATTCATAGTTATGTGTGCAAGACAGAAAATTAAAATTCCTAGGTGTCGGAAAGAAGAAGGAAAACAAAAAAACAAAATCTCAGTTGCAACTGTTGCTTCTGTGAGGGTTGATGGAATGCTTAACTTGAAGTTAACACACTCATTGTTGGGTACCAAAAGTCAGGCAGTGGGAGTGGTACACCCTGGATGCAGGCAATAATTTACAACTTAGACCAATCGCAGATATTTTTTTCCAGGAAAGAATATTTTATCACTGACATTGTTAGAATTTCCATTGCATGGTGTTTAGAAATGCAGACCATCTTTTACTCATTTTTATTATTTCATGCAGTAATACACTGCCCTCCCTCCACACACACAGACCTCTCCCAATATCCTACCTTTGATGTATACCACTTTTTTGGTAAAGGACCCAAGGGAGACAGGGAGTTAGAAATGGCAGACCCTGTGTAAAGCTGGAAACCTCAGAGGCCTGTACTTTTCATATTGGTAGTACACCATGAAGAAACATCATCCAGTCAGCACAGAAAGATAAGGAACCATGCCTGGGGTAAGAAAAAGTCTCACTTAAAGACTATTAGGGCACCTGGGTGGCTCATTTGGTTAAGTGTCTGACTCTTGATCTCAGCTCAGGTCTTGATCTCAGAGTCATGAGTTCATACCCCCATTGAGCTCATGGAGCTCATGGAGCTTACTTTAAAAAATTTCAAAAGAAAAAAAAATGTTAAAAACTGCCGTTATAGATATTATTTCCAAGGATTTGAGGTTTGAATTCTTACAATCCATATGTTTTAGTTAGTAAGTCCTTCAAGTGAGAAATTAACATAGGAAATGATAGCAGAGGAATGATAATCTTTGGGGAACTGGGCAGAGCAATACAGAATCCGCCTAGTGAAACAGACCCCCAGCTCAAATTACTAATGAGAAGCCATTGTTCAAAATTTAAAAACACATGGTAAAACAGTCCACCATAACCAAGTCAGCAGATTTGGCAAATAATGACAGAATTCCCAAAATTTCAGACACTTGAGCAATCTGATAAAACTAAAAAAGACTGAAGATGTCAAAAAAGGAATTAATGGTAAAGGAATAAAACATCAAAAGAACATTCATATATAAAAAGAAAACAAATGAAACTTCCAGAAATTAAAGCTTTATTCACTGAAATTTCAAAGTTCATTTTATAGGTACAGTGCTAGGTAGTCTTTAAAGTGCTTTAAATGCATTAACTCAATTCTCATAAAACCCTATGAGGGATGTTATATTATTATCCTTATAATCAAGATGAGGAAACCAGAGCACAAAGAAGTCATCTTGCACAGGGTCACACAGCTCATATGTGTCAGACCTATGATTTGAACTCAAGCAAGTTGATTCTAGAGCATATTACCTCTATCCTTTTCTCTGTGTTAGATAAGCTAAAGAGAGTCGAAACTGGGAGACCTGAGGAAATCATATCAAATACAGGATAAAAAGATAGCAAATGTGAACAACATGTTGTTGCATGAAAGACAAACTGAAAAGTCATGCATTCTTCTTATAGTTATTCTGAAGGAGATATATTAGTGTAAAAGGAAAAAGGATAATATGCAAAGTTTCAGGCTTAGAATTTTTTAGGACTAACAAAATGTAAATAAGATGTAAGTTCAAGAAGCATGAGAGCTAAGCAGGATCAAAAATAATGTATGCCTGGATATATGCAACTCCAGATCACCAAAGAGCAGAAAAATAAACATTTTAATAATAATTCTCCCCAGTTTTAGTGTTCACTAATGATAAGCTTAATTTTATTTTTATTGATTTTTTTTGAAATTAGTTACACAGGTAATACATAAGATACATTTGCATATTACTTATTAAAAAACTGTCCCTTATAAATAACTTTCTGGTCCTCTTAGACCACCACCCCAAATGTGTTTCTCCTTTACCTACCTTCCCATAAATAACAATTACATATAAAAATTTTATATTTTTTCAATGTCTGAAAGCCATCAAATTTTTTTTTTTAAGATTTTATTTATTTGACGGAGAGAGAGATCACAAGTAGGCATAGAGGCAGGCGGCGGGGTGGGGGGGAAGCAGGCTCCCTGCTGAGCAGAGAACCCGATGCGGGGCTCTATCCCAGGACCCTGAGATCATGCCTGAGCTGAAGGCAGAGGCTTAACCCACTAAGCCACCCAGGTGCCCCTGAAAACCTTCAAATTTTAAATAGTGCTTTAAAAACTAGCATTTCAGTTTTTTCTCAGACTATGATTGCAGAGTATGATATGCTAAGAAGTTAATCATAAAGTATTCATTAATATATCATTGATGCCAGTTTATCAGTAGCTATTAAACTATACTATTAAAATTAGTAACTTATTTATTGAGTATGCATTTATTATTCCTTATCTTACTGAAAATGCCTTTTTTAAAAACAACTTTATAAAGATTTGATTGACATACCGAAAATAGGAGTACTTATTAAGACAGAGTGGGAGATGAGTTTGGCCAGGTTTTTTTTAATTTTTTGTTTGCATCTGTATTCTTCTGTTTACTGCCTGTTTTCAGTCTACTTCCCTTTTAGAATTTCTTACTTTTGATCAGTTAAATCTACATATTCCAATTCTTATAGCTATTCACATGAGACTAGGTAAACAATGGAGATAAAACCTCGTAAGTGTATTGGTTGTAGTTAAAGTACTGAAAAAAAATAGGAAGACATCTGTAGAGATTGAGGTGTTTTTTGTTGGTGGCAGTTTTCGTTTTGTTTTTTACATGCTAAAGTATCAAACTATAGTTTTACTAAACTGTCTGCTAGGGCAAGGAATTTTATCTCTCTCTTGGATCCCCTCCAAAATGCTTTATTATCAGAAGCTCTAAAAGAATCTCATAACATTGATTCAGGCATAAATGATTCTAGAGTATAGACTCTGAGATTAGAATTAAAGTGAAACTCTTGGGTGATTTTACAGCCATATAAAGGTAATCTGCAAATTATTTTTAGCCAAATAATGAGTTTAGCATGTTAGCGGTCCTTTTGTACAAAGCAGTAGTAACATCTAAATTTTAGAATTTTTTGTGCGTTCTCACTCAAGAAGTTTTGTGGTGTTCTGGTGATTTTGTTAATAAAATATATAAAACTCTTTTGAAACCTTAATGGGAAGCATTTGCTTTAATGTCAGGGTTTAACATGCAAATTTTAGCATTTATCCCCAGACACTTATTTGCTATTTATTTCAGAACAATTATTCAATAGGAGTACCCATATGGAAAATGTCCCCTTAGAGAACCATCATAAAAGATACATTTGTTGGACTTTTTTTTTTTAAAGATTTTATTATTTTGAGAGAGAGAGAGACTGTGTACATGCGAAGGGGGGAGGGGCAGGGGGAGAAGGAGTCTCTCAAGGAGACTCCACACTGAGCACTGAGCAAAACTGTGAGATCACAACCCAAGCCGAAATCAAGAGTTGAACACTTAACCAACTGAGCCAGGCACCCCTTGATGGACGTTTAGAAGTAAAAACTCAAAAACATACTTTTAGAGATTTTCAGTGTAAAACTTTTTGGTATTAAATATTAGCTGCCATGAGAGCCTTAGAGCATTTCCTGCCCTGGTTTCTAAGAGTTTGTAGAACATTTATAAATGTTAAAGCAAAGTAAAGATAATTTGATACAACTGTCTTCCTTCAGGCAGGTACACTACTCTTATGTTCATTTTCAGATGAGGTAACTAAAGATCCAGTGAGATTAACTTGCCTGAATTTTCACACCTGCTGAATAGCAGAAGAAAGTCAAGAGACTGCATATCCTACCTTCTGTTATAGTAGTGGGTCTTAATTTTTCAAGTCTCATTACCCATTACTGTTTAAAAAAATTATTTAGGAACTTAAAGAACTTTTGTTCTTATGAATTCCATCTACCAATATTCCTATATTAAATTTTCAAACTGAGACTTAAAAATGTATTTATGTATTAATTTTAAAACTATTAGCTCATTGCATGATAACTTAAGTAACACTTTAATGAAAAATAATGAATTATGTTTTCCAAAGCAAACAAAAAGAGGTGGTGAGAAGAGTGACATTCTTTTACATTTCAGCAAATTTCTTTAAAGCCTGGATTTTCCCCCAAATTAAAATATATTAAAGAAGAACTTATCTTTTAAGAGAATAAGTAAGGCTTTTGACCAAGTACAGTATAGTCCCTGATCCTTTTTTCTTTCGTTAGTTCCTACTCCCAAAACCAGTTACAGGTGCTTTTTTCTAATCTGGGGATCTTTTTCAAGTCCAGCCATTATATCTTATGATTTTTGAGTTCAGTATCTATTTACAATTAGCCCAGAGAGATCAAGCTGTTCAGCTCACCGTTCCCATGATAGTGTGCAAGACCCTTGGGGTAAAAAACCAAAAGGCCAGATCTGTGCCTACTTAAAATACCAAAAATATTGAGAACACCCATTATGGATCTTGAACCAACCATCAGTTAAAATCAGATATTTATGAGCTGTTATAAGCTCCATTTTCTAACACTTGCACCAGCCTATCTAAAGCATTGTAGGCAATATCAGAGCAGTTATTTCTTCACATCTTTCAAGTTGGAGGAAGGGAAAGAGCAGGACGTGCATCTGCTTTAATTTTGAGTAAAGAAATCATGGGAAATATCAGAACTTGTATGAACTTTTCAAATGCAGCATTTAAAGGAATGTATTTTAGCACACACAAAAAGCTACAGTCTTCAATTGTTGTAATTCCTAAAGCCATAAAATCTCAACATGTAATTTTATAAAAATGACTCACAGCTCAATTTCCTATTTTCCTGCAAGCAGGAGTATTGTGGAGATTTCAAAGGGGAAATAGCTTTAAGTACAAAAGTATAGCCTAATTTAATAGACTGCAGTTGCACCCTTATGAGAAAATTTACCACTTTACTAATATCACATACATCAAATATCATAAAAATTAAACTATTAAATGCGTTATTTTTCAGGCCACTTGCAAACGAGATCATAGACTTGCAATGTTGAAAACGCGTCGCTGCTACCTGGAGAAGAAAATGGAGGAGGAATTAAAGCAATTTGATGAGAATACTAATTGGCTCCATCGTGTAAAAACTGAAATGGAACTCTTAGGTCAAAATGGTCATATTCCAAAGGTATAGATGTGTTTATGTATTCAGACTCATTTGTAAGAACTAAGCTCTTTAAACTCATTGTTTTTGTCATTGGGTAAATATTTCTCATAAGACAACTACTATTCCATCTCTCTGAGATTTAGTTGACTCATTTTACCATTTCCCTTCACTGATTCTACCTTCTACCTCACTAATTCTTCAATAAATTTGCCTTTTCTTTACTTTATGAAGAGTAAAGTTCTTTTAAGTAAAGTTATTCTTAAGCAATTACAACCTATTATGAGATAGCTCTTAAGTTAGAATAAAGTAATCAAACTGTACTTGAGGATTCATCATTTAGGTAATTTCAGTTTGTTTTAATACTTAAGGTTTTGTGGAAAAATAGTTTTAAACATGGCCACCCTTACTTGTATCATAGCTAACAAAAGCTGATTTGAAAGTTGTGTGTGTGTATGTGCATATAAGTACTAAATTGAAGATATTCCACCTAGAAGGGCAAAATATTATAAAGAGTAGTAATAGGTAATGATGGTTAATGGCTGAATCAGATAAGAATTGTGTTTATCCACATGGTTACAGAAATCTGATTTTTTTTATGCCTTTACCAGTCAGGGCTTTATTTTGTTCCCCTGACAATAAGTCTTGAGAATATGCAGTTTATTCCTAATATAGTACCTCCAAAATATCATCAGTGTCATTATTATACTTCTCATTTCATAGTTGCCATATCATTATTCCATCTTTAGTCTCAACTTCACACTTATGCCAGAAGAAGAGAGAAATAAAGTGGGAAGGTGTATCTGTCTTGGGAGAGTGAAAGCATTTCCGGAAATTCCTAGCAGGCCTATCTTATTGGCTAGAATTGTCACATGGCTGTCCCTAGCTATAAGGGAATATAGAAAGGTGAATATTTTTGCTGGAACCATTATCACTCTGAACAAAATTAGTTTTCTAAATAAGAAGGGAGGGGAAAATGAATATAGCATAAGCAATAAGTAGACACCTGCTACAAAGTACCTAATTTTGATCCAAATATCTATTACTTTTTTTAAAAGAATAACTTCATTACACTTTTTTTTTTAAAGGAGTGTCTGAGTCTTTACCTGGATGATGCTTTTCTGAATTTCAATACTATGTATTAGCTAATTGGTATCTAATCCTATGGAAGTTTCAAATTTCTAAAAAACCACTAGACTGATTGTCAATACAGGTAAAATAAAGTATAATATATTCAGTAGCAAATGAATGCAGGTTGTCATGGTTAATACTCAAAGATAACAATTTTTTTGTTGTTGTAACTGAAAAATATTACCCAGTGCATCATGACTAGGGAAATGAATTCTCTGGTTGGCTAGCAATAGCTACAAAAGGCCATTCTTTTAGCGTTAAAACTCAGACTAGGGAGGGAGAAGACTAGCAGGACCAGTCAATGATGACAGTCACGGTATTGAAAGGAGCAGTGAGCAACAAGCAGCAGATACCCTATTTCCTAAGAAGAAAACGAAAGATAAATGAAGATGGAATAAGTCTTTCTATGGAGATTTATTGAGGGTTAGCCAAAAACTTTTATTTCTCACTAGTTTTACTTAGATTATACTTATAATTTATTTGTATAATCAAAATTCTAATTTATAACCAAATCCCAATTACAGAAGTACTTAACTTATTTAGCATTAAAGAGGCAAAAAGATAAATAAATAAACTGTAGAAATTTACTGCTTTGCCTTTGCTTCCCCATACTTACCATAAGCTCCCAATTTAAAAAGTGTTATGGTATTCTTTTTAGTATTATTATTATAATTGGTAATTTGTTTTTGCCTCTTTGTCTACTTAGTAGCATTTATAAAGTTAATATTATTTGGGTTATTTTCAATAAATTTACATTTTTCGATAAATTTACATTTTTACAATAAATTTACATTTCAATAAATTTACAGTATGGTCAGATTTATTTTTTCTAGCAATCTGTCTTCTGTAACTCCCTTAAGCAAAACTTTTTCACACCTGACTGTGAACCTAGACTTTATTTTTAAAGACCTTATTTTTTTAATGAATTTCATCACAAATAATTTGGAAAAACAATAAAATTAAAACTGCTTCCATTCCTACAACCCTAATTTAACTTTCAATTCTTTTTACCATGGATATTTTCACAGCTGATGTAAGCAAACAGACATTATTTTGCAAAAGAACTTACCACAGTCATATAACTCTGGACACAGACCCAGTACTGTGACTTTCGAATTGGTACTCTTCTTTTTATACCTTTTCTGCATTATCTACCACTTAAGCTCTCAAATCTGTTTACTACTTTCTGTTTCCCACTGCCACTACCTTTATTCAGAACGCTACCCACCATTATTGGACTGCTACATTTGGTCTTTTGGATTCCAGTCAAATTCCACTATAATGAAAATGAGCCTTCTAGAAAGTAAACCTGATCATATTAATCTTCAGTGCTTTCTGCCTGATATAAACTCTGTTATGATTTCCCAGGCCTGAATACCTCTCATTTTATATATAACCTCACATTATATTTTTCACTTTAGCCATTACTAACATACTTGTAGTTCTCAGAATAGACCATGTTCTTCCAATCAGATTCTATCATTAGTGTATCAAGATAAGACAAGACGCAAATTGTAAACTTAGCTTTCCAAAGATGACACACAAGCCAAGGCCTATTGTTGACTAAAATAATTATATAATCAAGTCTTGTCTTTTTAAGAGACAGGTAATTCAAGAAGATAAAATAATAAGATTATCAGGGGAAATATTTAAAGAAAGATTCTTTTTTCAAGAGAAAAGAAGGCATATTTGGCAAATATGTTTAGACCATTAGGATCATTGAATCTTATAACTGGAAAAAACTAAAGAGATCATCTAGTCAAGCTCTTAAATTTTAGTCAAATAAACTGATCTCCATAAAGACTATATTTTTAGCTTCAGGTAGCATTTGTGTTCTGGCTGAGACCATTTCTAAGACCACCTGACTCAGGCCAGTGCTCTCACCATACCATTCTGACTCCCTAAAGAGGGTGAAAATATAGTCATAAATCATATGAAGAAACAACCCCCAACTTTACTATGTCTCAGATACATCAAATGATATTGTTTCCCATAGTGCCTACCACTGGCATAGAAAGTATTAAAAAAAAAAAAAAAGAATAAGAAACAATTTTAAGCTTTTAGAGAATCAGTGGTCAACTGGTAAGGAGTATTGAAGAGTGAAAATGGATTTGTCATGGGGAGGAAGCTTCCTGACATAGCTCTTCTGTTTATGAGATTGCTGTCACAGTCCTTCAGATGTCCAAAAGATTTCATTTCCTTTCCTCCTATTGACCAAAATTTTCCCAGTTAAGGATTCTGAGAATGCTATTGGATTATCCCTTTCACACTTTAGTATAACCACGTAGCTGACATTTTCCTACTTAAGGTTTAGTAGGTTTAAGGAAAGATAAATAATTTTAGGGAGTAGATTAGAGAACACTTGCAGCTAACCACATGTGGTTTAGGAAAATGGGAACCTATAAAAGACTTTTCATACTTCTGCTCTAGGATAAAGCTTATACCAGACTGGGTGAAGGCAAGAAATTTTTATTACATGCAACTCCAGAAACTGAATACAGGGGCTATAACACTGAAACAGTTTGATGTACCTACTGTCGTGGTTGTGAACCTTACATTCTAAGTAGACAGAGAAACTATAAACAGATAAATGAAATTGTTACTGATCGATACTGTGGCAGAGACTGTTGGAAGTGGAGAGTATCCATCTTTAAATATAATGCTCAGGAAAAGCCCTGAAGAAATGACAGTTAAGCAAAAACTGGTCATATTCATATTTTCACAGCATTATCCAGAAGTTGGATAGACCAAGAAACTATCATCATAATAAAATTTGTTCTAAATTCCTGACATTAATTTCTGAGAAACTTAAAACTTACCTTTCTTTTAAGTTAGAGACCACTTATACCAGGATGTTTATTTCTCAGATCATTCCTAAATATTATCATTTTGTATATAAAAAATTAAAACTATTAGCACCAATATAAAATAATTTTTGTTGAAAATTACTAAATTTTAACATTCTTAAAAGAATCTGAAGTATAGTTTGCATTGTTTTCCCCAGGAGCTCAACAAAGATCTTCATTGTCACCATTTGCACCTCCAGAACAAAGATTTGAAAGCACAGATTAAACATATGGTGGATCTAGCTTGTCTTCAAGAACAACAACACAGACAAACTGAGGCGTAAGTGCATGGATTTATCTATTCTATAAATTTTAATACTTACAGACCTGAGGAACCTGAAGTATAGAAGTTGCTTTCCACTGCCAGAAAAATTTTATTTGGTATAGGATAAATTATTTTTAAGTGTTTGTCAGCGTCAGAAAGTATACAGAGTTAGAAAACATTGAGAAAGTACAAAATATGTGGTTCTTCTCCTCCAACTAATATTTTTAGTGTTTTATAGTTTTGAAAGCATTTTTCTCTAAAAATTTATTAATAGAAGCAATCACTATTAATAACAGCTGAATTTTTTAAGTGGGCAGTTTTTAAAGTATTTATAATTCCAGAATGATTTTTGTCAATAAAATGAAGTTACTAAAAGTGTATATTTTTTAACTTCAACTGTCCCAATTTTTATGTGATGCTATAGTAGCTGTCATGCTCTACTAGCTCAGTAGTAACATCTTTTGAAACATAATGGTAAAAAAAAAAAAAAAAAAGTATAACAGTCTTTATTTTTGTAACCTAGGATATGTCAGTCAACTCTTTAGGTGTCACTTTCATGCTCTATAAAATGAAAAATATATTTCTCTAAGGGTTTTCTGCTAGTATAAAATTCTACTGCAGTTCAAGTATTCTCAAATAACTAGTAATTAATTTTCTATACTTCTGATGTAAAAGAAGTCACATTAGGATAGTTATTTTAAAAAGAGGAAAAGGAAAGGAAAAACTTTAGGGAGATATTCTTCTGTGGTTAAAAGCTCAACCTAATCTTAAGCTTTCTATATCTCTACCTAGAACAGATATGAATATTCATTTACTAACACTCAAGCCACTGGCAAGAGTGAAAGTATCAAAGAAACCCATTACTATATCAGACAAATAGATTAATACATTTAAGGTAAATTTTAGTTTCAAATGGACAAAAAGATTCTAACTAACTTACTGATTTAGCAAATTGCTGAGCCAAAACATTATAAACAGAGATAATATAGCATAGTAGAAAGAGTATGAGTTTTGGAGTTGGTCTTGAATTCTATTTTATATTAGCAGTATGACCTTGCATAAATTATTCAACCTCACTTAACCTTAGTTTTCTTAAGTATTAAAATAGGTTATAATACTTTCTTTAAAAGATTTTGTAAGAATTAAATGAAAAAAAATAATAAAGGTGATGAACTATCAGAGCCTGATCTTGTATAGCAGAGGCAAAAAGTGATATAATATACCTTTAAAGTGCTGAAAGAAAAAAAATTCTAACCAAGAATACTCTACCCAGCACACTTGTTCAGAATTGAGGGGAAGAGATAAAGAATTTTCCAGACAAGCAAAATCTAAAGGGGCTCATAAAACTGGCCTTATGAGAAATATTAGGAGACTTCTTTAAGCTGAAAAGAAAGGGTGCTATTAGGTAATAAGAAAACATGACGGTATAAATCACACTGGTAAAAGTTAATATATAGTAAAGGTAAAAGATGAATTACTTATAAAGCTAATATGAAAGTTAAAAGAAAATGTAGTAAAAACTAACTTTAATTACAATAATTAATGGATATGCAAGATTAAAAAAAAATCTAAAATGTGTCATCAAAAACACAAAATATGGATTTCACTTCTATGTAAAATCCAAAAAACAAGACCAAAAAAGTCCTAACCAAAGCAATTAGACATGAAAAAAAAAAAAAAAAAAACGGAAAAGGAAAGGCATGCAAGCTGGAAAAAAGACCTAGAACTTATTATTTGCAGATGACATAACAGTATATATATATATGGAAAACCCTGAAGACCACCAAAACTACTAGAACTGATCAATGAATTAAGTAAAGTCACAGGATACAAAATCAACATACAGAAATCTGTTGCATTTCTATATACTAATAACAAACTGTCAGAAAAATTAAGAAAACAATTCTATTGACAGTTGCATCAATAATAATAGATACCTAGGAATAAATTTAACCAAGGAAATGAAAGACCAATACACTGAAAACTATAAGACATTGATGAAAGAAATTGAAGAAGACACAAATAAGTGAAAAGATATTCTGTGTTCATGGATTAGAAGAATTAATGTTCAAATGTCCATACTGTCCAAAGCAATCTGTGGATTTAATAGAGTAACATTATTCCAAAGGCATTTTTCACAGAAATAGAACAAAAATTCTAAAATCTGTATAGCACTGCAGAAGACACCAAATAACCAAAGCAATCTCAAGAAAGAAGAACACAGTTGGAGGTGTCACAATTCCTGTCTGATTTATTTCCTTCTGACTATATTACAAAGCTATAGCAATCAACACAGTATGGTATTAGCTTAAAAACAAGCACAGAGTACACTCTATGTTGATTAATTAGAATTTAAATAGAAACTTAAAACAAAAGGAAACTGCACTGTTATTAAGAAACAAAAAGCAGGGGCGCCTGGGTGGCTCAGTGGGTTAAAGCCTCTGCCTTCGGCTCAGGTCCCAGCGTCCTGGGATCGAGCCCCACATCAGGTTCCCTGCTCAAACGGGGAGCCTGCTTCCCGCCTCTCTCTCTGGCAGCCTCTCTGCTTACTTGTGATCTCTGTCTGTCAAATAAATAAATAAAATCTTAAAAAAAAAAAAAAAGCACATAGCTTAATAGAACAGAATAGAGAGCTCAAAATAAACCCACACTTATATGGTCAATTAATTTATGGTAGAGGAACCAAGAATATACAATGGGGAAAGGACAGTCTCTTCAATAAATGATGTTGGGAAAATCAACTACATGCAAAGAAATGAAACTGTGGACCACTGTCTTGCACCATACCTAAAAATTAGCCCAAAATGAATAAAAGTCTTGAACATAAGACCTGAAATCATAAAACTCCTAGAAGAAAACATAGACAATAAGTTCTTTGACATCAGACTTGGAGATGATATTTTGGATTTACTACAAAAGCAAAAGAAACAAAAGCAAACATAAGTGAAATTAACATCAAACTAAAAAGCTTCTGCACAGCAAAAGAAACCATTAACAAAGTAAAAAGGCAACCTTCCAAAGGATACAAAATTTGCAAATCATCTCTGATTAGGGGTTAATATCCAAAATATATAAAGAACATACAACTCAATAGCAAAAAAGGAAACAATCTGATTGGAAATGGGCAGAAAATCTAAGTAGACATTTTTCCAAAGAAGACATACAGATAGCCAACAGGTATATGACAAGATACTCAATATTACTAATCAAGATAATGCAAATCAAAACAATGAGATAATCATTTTGTACCTATGAAGTATGAAGAAATATAGAGTAAGCCTTGGGAAGATCGAGACTTCTAGAGAGACAAAAATGTTCTTTGTTAAAATTTCTTTGTTCTCTCCTCTGCACAGCACGTGATTCATATAGGTGCTCAATAAATAACCTTTTTTTTAAATTGACTTTATGCTTAATGACTTTTCCCTATAGTTTTTGCCTCCTTGGCTTAAATGGAGTACTCCCTACCTTCAACAAAAAGAAAAATGTCACAGACTATTTATTTGTACTACTATCTAAATATTTAAGACTCTGGGGTAATAAAGCAATTATTTCCTTGCTTCTTCCTTCCTTCCTTCCTTGAGAAAATTAATGCCTATCCTTTTCCCACTGCCCTACCCATACTTGAAATGATTCTATTCTCCTGGATGTTCTGAGTCAACTGAAACAACCAGGACTGAAGCATTTCAAGGTCAAGTTGTTTGACATCTTCCTTGATATAAAACTTAAGAACCATTGACTGAGTGTATAAATTTGTAACTGTTTAACTGCAGCTTTTCTTCAGTGAACGTTTACATGGAGGTCTAATACATAAAAAGATACATTCAATACTGCTCCGACTGATAGCAATAGAAAAGATTTTGAATCGGAGCCAGGAAACCTGTGCCCCATCAATTCCCTTTACCCACCATCCTTGTCCACAGCTCTTCCTCCTAGAACTCCTTTGAATGGCTTTGAAAACCATTGCTTTTACTCATGAAGAGCTAACTTCAAGGAAAGTTAACTATGGTTCCTTTGAAATGTTACATACCTGAAATGAATCTCATCATTGAAGAGTGTATTTTTTCATTTTTCATTTTAATTCCATGGTACTTAGTATCAGTAACAGTAGTATCTTTGTTTTATAAATCACATTATGCTTTGCAAAAACCTTTTATATGTATTTAACTCATTAGTTCTCACAGTAGTCTCCTGGTATAAGCAGTGACTATCTAGTTGTACCCCAAGTTATAGAGGAGAAACCTCAGTTTGTGTATTATCCAAGGTCAGATGGAGGCAAGTGAAGACTAGCTAAGAATATGACCTGATGTTTATAATTCCCATCCAGAATTTTTTCACTCTATTCTTAATGTAGTGAGAGTATGTTGAGGCATTCTAAAGGAAAACATGTACAGGATGTCATTCTAATGATCTGCTAATACTTGGGATGGTATGTAAAACTATAATACTATATTTAAAATTTAATATTTTTCTCTCTTTTCTTGTGACCTTCTTTATATAGAGTATTGAATGCTTTACTTCCAGCCCTAAGAAAACAATATTGTGCATTAAAAGAAGCTGGCCTTTCAAATGCTGCTTTTGAGTCTGACTTCAAAGAAATTGAACATTTGGTAGAGAGGAAAAAAGTGGTGGTTTGGGCTGACCAAACTACAGAACATACTATAAAGCAACATGATCTACCAGAGATTTCTGTTCTTATGACCTTTTCACAACTGGGACCACCAGTTCAATCTGCTCCTTGTTGTAAGTACAGCTTTTCTTGTATTAAGGAAATTATAAGGTTATTTCTAAAGAGTAGCCTCCTTTATATATCAATCTACAGAACCGTGAATTTTTTAAATAGGTTTGGCTATTTTGTGAGAACTAAGGGGAAAGCTAGTTTTAGAATAATTTTGTTAACCACTATCTTTCAGAGGTTTAAGAGCAAGTATACTTGATGTTCTAAATAACTAGCAATAAAATCTTTAAATTATTTTACCCATTTTTGATGGAATAATTTTACCTCCATCCTTCTTTAAAATTTTACCTCAATTAAGGATTAAAGATTATAATTAAGAATACTATATTCTATAATACATAATAATAATCTATTCTTAAAATCAACTAAGAGTGTAGAATAAGCTATATTTTGTTGCCATATCACTTGTTATCTCTCCTGTCATAAAAGTGTGCATGGGACATTTTAATTGCAAAACTAACATACGATGTTGGTTAAAGTAAATTCAGACAATGTAGAATTACATGTAGAAGTAGAATGGCTTCTTCGACTTTCCTCAGAACCCAATCTTGTGTCCTGTCTCAGAAATGAGTAAATTTAGCAGTTTGGTTAACTTTGCTGTGTGTGTGTGTGTGTGTAATATTTGTATTACATAATCTAACTCTAGCTTTTTATTGGGTTTCACATGAAAGCTAGCATATTATATATGTTGATGTACAACTTTTTATTTGTTATTAGTTCATTTAGTTTATTGTTAGGGTATATGCATGAAGAATCTACCTTATTTTTTTTAACATTTGTGAGAATCCAGACAGCAGATGTACCATACTTTATTTAACCATTGTTCCGTTGGTGAACAGGGCATCAGAAAGCACACTTGTTTTCACATTTGTGCATGTATACCAGATTCCTAGAGACTGATTTGTTGGAATACAGGACAAAAATATTTTTAAAAATTAATCTGTCGAAGTCCAAAATTTTCTTTATGCCAAATGTGCATGAGATACCTCTCTCATCTTTACCTTAACCGAAAATAATAGCAGCAACACTGAACTAGTGTATATTCTTTTTAACTTTGCGGCTCTCCTATTTCTAGTGACATTATTTCATCTTCTCGGAAGCATCCTCTTTACTTATTTGACTTGGTGGAGTTTATTTGCTGTGCTTTAGAGTTTTCCTTCTGGTTAAAACTGCCTCCTGCTCTACTCCTTCACCTCTAAACTTTTCTGTCTAACTGGATGTTTAGATCTTCCAAAGGCTTATTCTACTTTTGTTTCCAATGTTGTTAGTAGGAGGTCTCCATTTTGTTTAGAGAGCTTTAATTTACCATACAACATCACAGTCAATTTATTGGTCAGTTAAACTGATTGTCATTGGTAATTACCTCACAGTCTATTCACATTCCTTTTTTCTGAGTTTCCAGATATGAGAAAAGCATTTCTCATATATATCATAGCTGGGGTCCTGATTTTCTCTTCTAGCTTTTCTGTTCATCTGATCCATGTGATTTCCAACTTCCAAAAATTACTGTTTCTTTCTTTTTCTTTTTTTTTTTTTTTTAATTTGACAGAGAGACACAGCAAGAGAGGGAACACAAGAAGCAGGAGGAGTAGGGGAAGTAGAAGCAGGCTTCCCGCTGAGCAGGGAGCTTGATGTAATGCGGGGCTCCATCCCAGGGCCCTTATGACCTGAGGCAAAGGCAGATGGCTTAACGACTGACTGAGCCACCCAGGAGCCCCAGTTACTCAGTTTCTGATGTTAGCAGCTATTGCTTTTTTCTATCACAAATAATATGTCTATAGATTTTAAGAGGAAGATAAGGCAAATCTCTGTAGATCTGTGTATTTGATGTAATTTCTTTTAGTATGATCCCTTGTCAACTGTCAAATACTTGCTTTGTTGCTTTTTCCTTTCGGATGTTTTCTGTTTCATTGTAGATTTTGTTTTCTATTTAATTGTATCTCTTTTTTTTTTTTTAAAGATTTTTATTTATTTATTTGAGAGAGAGAGAGAGAGTGAGCAAGTGAGAGAGAGAGAGCACAAGCAGAGGGAGAGGGAGAAGCAGACTCCCCGCTGAGCAGAGAGCCCAATGCTGGTGGGCTCTATGGCAGGATGGGAACCTGAACCAAAGTCAGACGCTTAACCGACTGAGCTACCCAAGTGCCCCTTGTACTTTTTTATCTTTACTTCTATTTTATCTTTCTGTCTACTTTTAATAGGTTTATGCTGCTCTGTCCATTTAACTGATAAAGATGTTTGTTCATTAGCTTTCACCTGATCTTTCGAATTTATGCAATAATGTCCCTAGGTTTCCCTCTAAACACAGCTTAAGCTTCATTTCACAAGTTTTGATACATAGTATTTTAGATTATTATTTAGTTCAAAATATTGTCTGACTTCTGTTGTAATTTCTTCTTTGACCCATGGAGCATTTCTTTTTTTTCTAATCAGTTTTTATATAAAATTATACTTTTGTATTGAGCAAATTTCCATTTCAATTCAGGTTTGGAGAAATACTTAAAATGAGAATCATACTTTTAAGTGTCATGTAGGCATCCGATGAGAATTGTTTCATAAAACTGTTACTTTGGAGGGGTTTTTTTAGTTTTTTTTTTTTATTCTTAATATCAAGAAGCTATGGCAAATTCCATTCTATTTTTTGTTTATTTATAGCTTTATTGAATTATATTCAGAGAAATTGCCTAGTATGTAGACTCACTTTATTCCTAGCACATAGTAGGGTGGTGTATATGTTTCAGGTGTGCTTATAAAAAAAATGTATATTTTGTAGTCATTTATTACAGTATTCTATATAAGGCCAAATTGGTTGTGTTCTTTAAATCTTCTTCTTACAGACTTTTTTTTTTTAATTCATGTTCTATCATACACTGAGGAGACCTATTAAAAATTCCCTCTATTACATGGGATTTTTCTATTTTGTATCAGTTTTCTATCCCATGCTAACAAATTAACATAAACATATCAACTTAAAATAACACTGATTTATTATCTCAGAGCTCTGTAGGCCAGAATTACAGCAGGCTCAAATGGTTATCCCACTTAGACTTTCACAAGGCCAAATAAAGGTGTCAGCCAGTTGGATCTCTTATCTGGAGGTTCTGGAGGAAGAATGTGCTTCTGAGCTCATTCTGATTGTTAGCAGAATTCAATTCTACGCAGCTGTAGGGCTGAGGTCCCCATTTTCTTGTTAGTTGTTGCCCAGTGGTCCTTCTCAGTTTTTAGAGGTCTCCAGTATTCCCTGGAACATTGCCCTCTTTATCATTTCATCTTCTAGCCAACAAAGGCAGGACAGTTCATTCTCATGCTTTGGATCTCTCTCATCCTCCCTTCTGCTTCATTTCTTTTGCCTAAAATTAGAGAAAAGTCTCTGCTTTTAAGGGTTCATTTGATTAGATTGAGCCACATCTGCAAAATCCCTTTTGCCATGTAATGTGACATATTCACAGCTTCCAGGGACTAAGGCGTGGACATCTTTTAGGGGATATTTCTCCTTGTAGTACTGTCAATTTTTGGTTCTCATACATTGAAATTATATTATTGCATCCATATATTTCAGAATTCTTACATCTTCCTTTTCTTATAAAATATACTTAATCCAGTCACTTTTCTTAGCCTTAACTTTAATGTTAATATAGCTATCCCACTTTTCTTTGGCTCATGTTTTCATGGTTCATCTTTTTTCTGATTCCTTCACTTGAAACCTATAATCATTTATTTCAAAGGCATCTCATAAACATCACATAATTGGATTTTGCTTTTTGTTCTGTTAATCAATCTTTATCATTTAAAGTATTCTTTTTCTACTTGATGAATGTATTGATACTGGTTTTGAATCTACTGTCTTATGATTTGCTTTCTAATTGTCCTGCTTATTCCATATTCTTTTCCTTTTTAACTTTGTTTTAGAGTGAGAGAGTGATATTCCATTTTTTTCACCTCTGAGCTTAGAAGGCTATATTTAGCTCTTTAGCTGTTTTTATATTCTTTAAATTGTTACCCTTAGAGTAACATTCTGAATCCTTGCTTTATCAAAGTCCTTTATCAAAATCCTTTGCTTTAACAAAGTTTATCAAAGTAACTATGTTAACTTTCACCCTCAGACAGTGCTGGAAACTTAAAATTTTTTACCTGAGTTAACGCTTTCCCTGACATACCACTGTTATAATGTATTTTATTTTTCTCTATATATTAAACCCATAAAATGGGGTTTTTTGATGTCTGTACAGTGAATATTCACATTTATATTTTTTGTTCTTCTCCGTTTTTTTCAGCATCTCTGCATCTCCATCCAAGATAATTTTTTTCATCTAAAGAATCTTTTTGCATTTCCTTTACAGTAGATTTGCTGATGATGGATATTCTTACTTTTTATATGTCTGAAGCTGTATTTATTTTACTTTCTTTCTTGAAGACTTTTTTGCTGGGTATAGAATTACAGTTTAGTATTCTTCCTTTTCTTTAGCACTCTGAAGATACAATTTCATTATCTTATGTGTCTTTCTTATTGTAGTTGAAGTAAGCTGTCATTCTAAGTATTGCTCCCTTGAGTGTAACTTTACCTCTGACTTCCTAAAATATTTTCTCTTTGTCTTTGAGTTTTAGTAGTTTTGCTATATTGCGCCTATGTAATTTTATTTTTACTTCTCTTACTTGGGTTCATAGAACTTTCAGAATTTGTGTCTGGATTATCTTTCATTAGTTTTGTGAAGTTCTTAACCACTATATCTTTAAATATTGCTTCTGCTATTTTTGTTCTCTCCTCTACCTCTGGGACTCTAGTTATATTACACAGTTCTTTCTCCTTGTCTTATCCGTGACTTTTTTTACTCTCTCCTTTTCTTTGTTTCTTGTCTCTCTGGAAATTTCTTTTCACACATTCTTTAGTTTACTTTCTCTTTGCAGCTATGTCAAATATTTCTTAAATCCATCAAGTTCTTAATTTGTTATATTACAGTTCTAGAATTTCTGTTTGATTCTCTTTTTTTATGGTTTCCATTTCTTGGAAAAAATTCTCACAGAACACAATAGGTATAATTATTTTAAAGACTGTGTCTGAGATTTCCAGGTCTGGAGCACTCTGCATATGTTTCTCTTATCTCTTTCTGCTGGTTTTTGTTCACATGGCTCATTTTCTTGAAGGCATACTAACTTTTATGCATCAGATATGTATTTGCAGAATTATTTATAGAAATACTTCAAGACTTCTGATAATAAAGTCTTCTTTCAGAGAGGATTTTTTGCATTTGCTTCTTCTCAGTTCCTGGTGGCATTAACAATCTAGAATCACTGTAGTCCAGTTTCAAGGATTGGGATCATTTGAAACTACACTGCAACTTCTGCTAGGGCCTGCCTATGTTGTTTTACCCTCTAGAGTGTAAGCTGTTTAGGTTTCTAACACAAAGCAAGGAGGGTTTATGAAGAACTTTGTTTAGTGGGCCCTAACTTCTTGTTTCACACCCCAGTTCTACCAGATTCTCAATGTTCCTAAGCTTTTCGGACTCCCTTCAGGATCAGCAAAAAATCTTCACAGGGAAAATAACTGTAATGAAGAGATTACCTTCTAGAGCTTCCTAACTTTCTCTTGATACTTGCCTATAATTCTTCACAGTTTCATTAGCTCTTCCGTGACTTCAAGCATATATTTTTTATATTTTGCCTGGACTTTTTTGTTGCCTTCAGTGGAGATTGGTCTGAATTACCTACTCCTCTATTATTAAATTTCCTATGTTCTATTTTTATGTTAAAATAACTGGGAAGCTGAAGATATATACTTATATCCTCTTTTTCTTTAATAAAGCATTATTGTCATTAGAACTAAGCTAGTTGAGATCTTTGAAAAGAAAACTTAAGATTATTTTCAGATTCTCTCATACCTTTTGGGCCTTGATTTTTTTCTTTGTAATGTATTCAAGATGTTGGAGAGGAAATAGGGTTTTAACACCAAGATCGAGAAATACTGACCACCTGATGGTCATTATTACTTATTTAAAAATTCGTATTTCACTTGCAGTGTAATTGTATAGACTATACGTGTCAACAGCAAAACATTTATTTGGCTCCTAATTCCTTTTCATAACACTTTTAAAAGGAAAAACTGTTGAAGTCATATTACATTTTATAAATACATAATTCCTTTTAAAAGTGTATCAGAAGGTGAGTTTTGTTTTTATTATGTTTTGTTCTTGTTTTTTTGTTTAATATTTTGTTCACATTTCATAGATTAACTATTTGGTGTGTCTTATTTATTCCAAGAAATTATGTTATGTTGTAATCACTATGAATAGAGAGACAAAGATGAATAGTGGGGAAGGAGCGTGGGCTATAAAGTGAGTCAACTTATAAATATTTATTTTCTTAGTCTTAAAATACTGAAATAATTCATTAAAAAAGCACAAATAGTGAAATTTGTTTGTATTTCTAAAGATATAAAGCAATACGCAGATATCATATATTGCTAAAATTATATTATCTGTAGTAGTCTTAATAAATATAAGAGGTAAAATCGAAGAGATTCAACTTATTAAGCAAAACATGAATCAAATATGTCTCATTCAAATAAGCTTACATGTGTGTCACTGACTTCTTTCCTGTACTCTCATAAACAAGTAAAAAGTGGTTTTGTTGTTAAATTTCTTTTTTGTTTTGGTTAAATTTCAAAAATACTAAATGCTGTGTGGTAGTTCAGTTTTGAATTCAGTTCTTCTGTTTGTTTGTTCATTTGTTGTTTGTTTTTCTGGTGCTATAAGGACCTTTAAAGAGTATTTAAAGATCAGCAGCAATCTTTTTTTTTTTTTTAAGATTTTATTTATTTATTGGACAGAGAGAAATCACAAGTAGGCAGAGAGGCAGGCAAAGAGAGAGGGGGAAGCAGGCTCCCTGCCGAGCAGAGCACCCAATATGGGGCTCGATCCCAGGACACTGAGATCATGACATGAGCCGAAGGCAGAAGCTTAACCCACTGAGCCACCCAGGCTCCCTGAGCAATCTTTATATTTAGAATGTGTGCACACTGTGCTTTTAAAAGTCTGATGAGATTAACCATAATTAATCTAATCTGGACTCTGTTAGGCATTTATATTTAATAAATTTTATTATAAGTAGTATTGCAGTAAGGAATTATGTATATTTATCTTGGTGCTCTGGGGTGCCTGGGTGGCTCAGTGGGTTAAAGCTTCTGCCTTCAGCTCAGGTCATGATCCCAGAGTCCTGGGATCGAGCCCCGAATCGGGCTCTCTGCTAAGCGGGGAGCCTGCTTCCCCTTCTCTTTCTGCCTGTTTCTCTGCCTACTTGTGATCTCTGTCTGTCAGATGAATAAATAACATCTTTATCTTGGTGCTCATGTCTAGTTACCCCTATGATAAATTCCTAGAAGTAAAATTTCTAACTCAAGCAATAAGCACATTCTTTTAAAGTTTATGATATATATTGCTTAGTAACTTCTACCTCCCTCCCCCATGTGATTATACCAATTTTAACTCATATCATCAGTATAAGAAAATGAGCTCCTTTCTCCTTTTAATTTTACCAGCTTTTGATGTTAAACTGTCTTCACTTTTTAATTTTAGAAAATTATTTTCAAACATACACAGAAGTACAAGGAATCCTGTAATGAACTCCATGAACCCATCACCTAATTTTAGGAATTATCTCATGGGTAGTCTTAAGAACACGATCTGCTTTTCTGCACCCTATCTATATCTGTAATGTATTATTTTGAAGGAAATCTCAGATAGCATATATTTCTTCCATTTACATTTTAGTGTCTCTAAAAGAAACCAGGATGTCTTTTTCATACCTAATGTCAATGAATATCTACTTAATCAGTGTTTATATTTCCCCCACTGTCTCATAAATGATTTCTTTTTAACTTCTTCCATCAGCATACAAACAAGGCCCATACCTTGTCACTGGTTGATATATCTGTAATCTTTTTCAATCTGGGGTTCTCTCTCCCTCTTTTGTCTTTGCAAGTTTGTTATTGATGCTCTACTAATTTCAGTCATAAATATTATTTTCTTTACATTTTTCCTTTGTTCACTAATATAGTTGAATATTTTTCTCATCAAGTTAAGGATCTATTTTCTTTTCTGTGAATTATCTAGCAATCATTTGAACATTTTTCTGGCGTAGTCCTGTTTTGTAAAATTTGTCACATATTTATAAGAGCTTAGGATATGGATATTTATTCATTCAACAATATTCATTGAATTTCTACTATGTACCAAATACTTACCTGAGGCTAAGGATATATCAAAGTACAAAACAAACCTTTTTACCCTCCTGGAGTACACATTCTAGTGCCGGAAAAAAGACAATAAATATAATAAGTAAATTAAACAGAATCTTAGAAGGTGGTACATGCTGTAGGCAAAGAAATGAAGAGGTCAAGAATGGGATGGGAAAGAGATTGCTACTTTAAATAGCATGGTCAGTGTAGGCTTCACTGATAAAATGTGAAGAAGTTCACAAAGTTAGCCACATGGATATACGGGAGAAGACTTGTTTTCAGGTAGAACAAGTAATGCAGATCCCTAACACAGGCTAGCATATTCATGGAATGGCTAGAAGGACATATAATTGGTACCAAAAAGAAGGGAAAGAAAGTAGACAGTGATGAGATTACAAAGATCAAGGGGAGGAAGGCAGATCAAGTAAAGTCTTGTAGGTTATTACAAGGACTTAGACTTTAGCTCTGAACAAATCAGGAGCTATGCCATGATCTGAGGAAAGAAGTAACATACCTCCATCATGTTTTCAAGATCCTTCTGGCTGGCATGTTGAGAGTAGATTATAGTATTGCAAGGGTGGAAATGGGAGACTAATGCAATAACCCAGGTCAAAGATGGTGGTAGCTCAGAACAGGTTGGTAGCAATGGAGTTGGTGAAAAATAGTCAGATTGTAATATGTCTTAAAGGTAGAACTAGCAGGATTTTATCGCCAATTGGATTTGGGATGTGAGGGAAAGTAAAAGTCAAGGATGATCTTGAGATGTTTTAATTTAGCAACTGACAGAAGCAAGTCACCTTAAAAGAGATAGGGAAGACTTCAAGTAGAGCAGATTTGTAGGGTGAAGGTGGCAGAAAACTAAAAAGTTCAGTTGGGGCATTTTAAATTTGTCTAAGATACATCCAAGTGAAGATATCATGTAAGCAATTAGATATAAGAATCTGGAGTTCAGAAGAAAAGTCTAAACTAAAATATAAATTTGAGAGCTGTTAACATTTAGATGATATTTAAAGCCATAGGACTGGATGAGATCATCAAGGGATATTAACTCTTTCCTCTAAGATGCATGTTGCAAATCTTTCTTCAAGTTTATTATTTACTCTTAACTTTGAGATGTTCTGTTTAATTCTGAACTTTTTAAACTTTTACGTCATATAGTAACTTCATTATTTTTTTCTCTCTGCCTTTGGAATAATTCCTCAGAAGCCCTTTTTATCTGTAAGTTTTTAAATTTTTTTTTACTTTTATTTTCCCCTAATTTATTTTAATGTAAGAAAACATGCGAGAATCAAAATTTTTTCAAAGAGCCTTACGTTCTTGTGTAACACATTGACCGTCCACCCTTAAATTACCTTTGCTTTAAATACAGTAAATAGGCAAATAATTCTATTAGATTTCTACCCTATTCTTTAGCTTGTCTGTCCTAGAGCTAGTAGTTATTATTTTCATAGCTGATACTTGATAGTTTCTTTTGATAGAAAGCAGTGCTAGTCCCTCTTCATTATTCTTTGGGGTTGTTTTGTTTTGTTTAAAGTAGACTCCATGCCCAATATGGGGCTTGAACTCACAACCCTGAGATCAAGAGTCACATTCTACCAGCTGAATCAGCCAGGCACCCCATGTTATTCTTTGTCTTTAAAATGTTTTTGGCTATCCCTGACTAAGAAGTGAATGTTAGCACAACTTTTTCAATTCCAAGGAAATAAAATCTTTTTAAAAATTTATAACTTTTGTCTCCATATTTTTTCACTATCAAATTTTTTCACTCTAGAATAGTTTCTCCTATTCATATTTTCTTATATGTTTCTCAGCAAAGTTTTACAACTTTCTTTATATATATTTTGTACATTTGTTATTAAATCCCTTTAAGAATTTTATATTTCTATATATTAAATATATATTAAATCCCTATAGGGATTTTATATTTTATATTTTTGTTATATGGATTATTTTAACTTTCGTTATATTAATAAGCCTGCTTTGTTCCTCAAGAAGAAACTTTTTTTTAATTTAATTTAATTTTTTTTCAGTGTTTCAAAATTCATTGTTTATACGCCACACCCAGTGCTCCATGCAGTATGTGCCCTCCTTAATACCCACCACTAGGCTCACCCAACCCCCCTACCACTCCCCACTCCAAAACCCTCAGTTTGTTTCTCAGAGTCCACAGAAACTAACTTTTTAAATTTTGTTCATTTTAATACTTTACTCATGTCAATGCTTGATTTTGAAATAGATAGTTATTTGACTTGAAATCTTTGCCTCCAAACTAAATGTCTATTTACTTGGAGTAAAACATGTACCTATTTTAGGTCTGGAAAACAGAAAGTGCATTCACTGAGTGCCATGCAGGATGGGGGTGCTGGCAGCAAGGTTTATTTATGGAACTGATAAAATTTCTGACATTAAATGAAAAGTCAAGATTTCCTCATTATCCATCTGGAAACTCACATTTAGTAATATTTCTGTCTCTAACCTTTCCTTTTCTTAAATTTTGCACCTCATGTTAGTGGTTTTTATCTTAAAGTACAATAAAAGAAAAGATACTAGTAGAACCAACGTCTTTTATGTTGTAGAGATACTATGATTGAATATAGTTCCAATGTAAATTTAAGTTTCGCCTAAAATTACTTGAGTAGAAGGAAATGTCATTTAAAAAACAGGAATGTCTACATGAATTCCTCATATAATAAATATGAAGCAGCAAAAATATTATAAACTAAATCTTCCATGTAGTTTCCCATTTGGCAATAAAATTTAATCATTACTGTCATGTTTGTAGCCCTAAATACATTTCCTTTGGCCCTTATTCTCCCTGTAAACAAAACAGTGTTCAGTTACTCATTGGTAACTGCAAATATTCATACAAATTAAAAGGTCCTTTGCATTGTTTTTCCCCCATCTTAAATAAGCATGAATACTAGGAAAATCAGATTGAGTGGAAGCATGGTGTCTGCTACATGTCTGTTCCTACAGAGAGAAGTATCAAAAGGTTATGGGTGATATATTACTCAGAGCGTTGAATTAATTTAAAGGACTGTGACAATCTTTTAATACATGGGAAAATGTAGTCTCTCTTTGTGATATTTGTAAATAGCTGTAAATTAACTGAATAAGCATTAATACTACAGTAACCACAGTAGTGTCATATGAATGCATTATAAAATGTTTATTATTTGGTTAATCAGTAGAACCTTAAAGTTACATATCTTTTAAATAGTTTAAAATTCTTTCACCTGTATCATTTGCAACTGAATTCCATGAGTCATAAGGCTGTTAAAAGGAATCCAGATTTATGATTAGTACAGTAATTGTATCAATCATTTGTAGCCTAGAAGTGTTTATTGAAATGCATATATTAATATTTGATCTCACTTTAGAACTTTGCCAACTAATTTTAATTTTGCATAGTTTCCCAAAATACCTCCTCACATACATATTAACGTGAGTGCTAGCAAAAGAAAAATCCTTGCCATCATTTTGTACCAAGCCTCAATTAGATCTAATCCCATTCATCAATGTCTCCCTGTCATGAACCCTGCTTTGCAGCCTGTGACTCATGTTTGCTAAATACTGCATTCTGCTTTTTACACTAACGTATAGCTCTGTAAATCTTTTAACGTTTGCGGTCTTAAGCTTTTGATAAATTAGTTCCTCTGGGTAAAATCATTCAGGACACATGATATGACACATCAAAAGATGACCCCAGAAGGCCTGCCCATTTTTTAAGAGAGGGATTTTTAACTCATTAGTGATAAATTATCTAATCCCTTTATTTAAAGGAACCATCTGTGGAATATTTCAAAAAGTTATAAATAAAAAATAAATATAGACCCCTCGTACATAAGAAACTGCGTGAAAGTTGCCAGTTCATAGTTATGTTTTAAAGATTTATTTAAAGCAGCTGAAGACAGGGAATAGAATGATATTTCTTAATTCAATTTATTTAAAAACACTTTGAGAAATTTTGATGTAAAAAATGAATAATTATAGTAATATCTAAACCAGTTTCAATTTCTCTTGTTTCTCCCATCTACAATCTACTCTTCATATGAAAATCATCTTCCTAATAAAGTGCAGACCACTTCCTTAGGGGAGACTTCAAAGGCTTTCCCAGTCCAATGCCAAGCTGCAGACACACTTTTCTGCAGCACTTGGTGTCCCAACATCCTCTTAAACATGTTTCTGTTTCTTGCCTCTACACTTTCCTAGCTTTTCCCTCACCCTTGAATGCTGCTTCCCTTGCTCCATCCCACATCCTAGCCTATTAAAATCCTTATCCTCACTGAGAGTCCAAGTCAGAAACTACCTTCTTTATGAACCTTCCTTTTCCTGAGTCCTCTCCCCTTGGCCTGCACATACCCTTGCATTTCCACTGTATTTTTGTATTTGACTGTTAGAGTAATTACCACACCTCACCTTCCCTCTTTCCAACAAACTATAACTCCATAGGCAGTCTGAAACTGTGTTTTCAGTAATTCATTTTCAATTTTATTGCTCCTTTCACTAATATTTTAGCTTTTTTATTATCTTAACATTAAATGCTCATTTATTTTAATTTGAAAAAAGTCCTGCCAAAGGCAATAAGATGTCTTTCATTAACTTCTATTAATATTTTGTTCTAATAGTTGTTGGACATTTTTCTGAAGCATGCACATATAGGTTGTTTTAAAAAAAAATTGAGATCCATTATACAATTGATAACCAGCTTTTTCCTCACTGAACCACTTCTTATACATACATTTTCCTCTCAAATATGAAAATAAATCATTTTTAATAATTGTATATTTACCTAATCCCCTACTAATGAACATTTAGTTTGTTTTCATTTTTTTGCTGTTATAAACAACACTCCACTAAATATCTCTGTGTGTATTTCACAACTTGTCTTAATTATGTCCTTAGGCTAAGCCCCTGAAAGGTAGAATAGCTGGATCAAAGGATATATACTTTTTCAAAGTGTTTGATATGCACTGTTAAGTTAGTCTCCAGAACTATAATAGCTATAGTCTACCACTATACATGGATAATGAACATGCTTATTTTTAATGCGCTTTTGTCCAATTGTAGTTCATTCTGAATTAAGTACCTGTTCATTTCCTTTGCTTTATTTTTCTCTTACTTATAAGAATTCTTTCTCGATAGATAGATGGATAGATAACCAACCACATGCACACCTATATCTAACAGACAGACACATATACAAGAGCTCTAAACCCTTTGCCATGTATAATACTTTTTCTTTTATTCTTGATGATTTTTAATTTCTATGTAACCCAATTTTAAGTTATAAAAATACCTATATTTCATTCATACTTAATATTTTTCTGATGGTAGCAGTCAGAAGATAGAATCTCAGTTTGGGGTGATGAAATTGTGTATTTCCTCTATTCTTATTTTTGGATCTGTGGAGGAAATTTCATATTTTTAACTCTTCATTACTTTGTATATCTTGGTTTCTTTTCCTGACTTGTGTCTCTTCAGTAAGAGACTTCAGTTCTGTCAACAACAATTATGATTGATATTATGACTTTGAGCATGTGACTTTCTTGCTGTGAATAACAATTATAAAATAAGATAGTTTAAATAAACATAAGATAATCTAATACTCAGTGCTGGTTCTTCGTGAGATGATCCCAACTGTGACTTTCCTGGTGCTTTGTAGTCAATTGGGAATAAGGACCACCATGTTAGAGTGGGAATTCAATTAGACAATAGAGATTGCTAAAACTACGTGATTTCTGTGACATAGGAATATCACAGTTAAAGTAAGTAAGGGTTTATTTTACTTGGTTCTTTCATTTTTTGCTACTAGGAAATGTGTAAGTTTTCAATTCCTTTTCCTCTATAATCGGCATTTGGTTTACACTAATAATTCATTTATTTAAGGACATTTCTTATGATAAAAAATAATAGTAATAATCAAAAGACTTATTTAAAAGTAAAAATGTACCATGGTACTTGGGTAGCTCAGTCGGTTGAGTGACCAGCTCTTTGACTTAAGTTATGATCTCCAGGGTCCTAGGATCAAGCCCTCCATCGGGATCTGCACTCAGCAGGGAGTCTGCTTGAAAAATCTCTCTCTCCCGCTCACTCTGTCCCTACCCCCTCTTCAAGTACACACATGCTCTGTCACTCTCTGAAAATAAATTAAAAATCTTAAAAAAAAAAAAAAATATGCCAGCATTCTTGAAACTACCTTTAGGAAAATTGGCATATATGTTTTTCTTCTATTGTTCACTGAAATTCATGCCAGATGACTTATAACAAACTTCTCCAATTTACCTAATATTTCTAAACAGCATGCTTAAACTGTTATTTTATCAATTTATCTGTTTAGATTTTTTTCATCTTCTCATTCTGATTGATGAAGATTTAGCTCATTTTTTCTTCCCTGATCTGCTAATGTATCAGGGTATTTATATAATATGTAATTATAATGTAATGCATTATTATAGCTTATTATTATATATTATTATAGAACTACTATGTGCTAATTATTAAAATATTATTAGTGTGTAATATTATAGAACATATAATACATCATTATCTTAAATTTACCTGGCATATTAGCAGGATCAGGTAAGACGTGGCATATCATATATATATATAACATACCTATGCATGTATTAATATATGTAACATTTAATCATAGGACCTTCTTAAGGAAATTTTTATAATAAAATATAAATATTATTTTAAAAAACTATTTAAGATTTTATTTGTTTTAGAGAGCAAAAGAGAGTGCGAACAGGGGAAAGGCAACAGGAGAGAGAGAATCCCGAGAAGACTCCTTTCTGAGCATAGAACCCAATGTGGGTATCGATCTCACAACCCAAGATCATGACCTGAGCTGAAATCAAGAGTCAGATGCTTAACAAACTGAGCCACCCAGGTGCCCCATAAATATTATTTTAAAAATTTTTAAGTAAAAGTATGCTGACATTTCTTAAAACTCCTTTATGAAAGATAGATATGAGAACACTCTGTTTCTGCTTTCTACTGGAAATGTTTCAGATTCCTCAACAAAATCTGTAGAATAGGCTTCTTGGAGAAATGAAACATTTGAAAGATAGAAATAATGAAGAAGACTAGATTGTGCTCACAGGTGAACTTAAATAACTTAAAGGACAATACAGCCAATAAATACATTTTTAGATGTTTCTCTTCACATACAGCCATTCAGTTCTCTAATGTCTTTTGCATATACTTTTTCATGAGACTAATCCTATATATATTATTACCAAAATCAAAATATTCAGTGTATTGCTTTTATTACACTGCCATAGTTGATCATATTCCTTAAAATCCCAAAAGTTTGGGGGAGAAATAGCAAGTGGGACATTAATTAGTTTACATCTGAATTTTTTTTACTTCTTCATTAACCACTTAACCAGGGATCAAATATTTATTCATAATTTCTTTTAACCACTTAGCATATGTAATTTAGCGGGGCAGGCAAATCATTCCAATTTCATAATGATTTTCACTGTTGTTATTTTTATTTTTAAGCCATGGCTTATATTAATAGCATACTTTATTCTGTATAATACTGTACAAACTACACAAATATTAATGTATGTAAATTGTAATCCAGGTGATATTATGTTAGAATCTGGAAAATCACAGATGAAAATTTTATTTTTTTTTTCCATCTAATCTACAACTTCAGTGCTTGCGTTTGGAGTTCATTTTAAAAGTGGTTTTAATACATAAAAGTCTTTTGAAAGGCTTCTAAAACTTGGCAATCTAACAAAATGTTTCTGTCTGACTTCCTTTTTAAGTCTCTCTATGGACTTACAGTAAACAAACTTTTTGAAGCGGGAATCTCTAGCCATAATGCAAGAACAGATGAATAGAACACTAACCACTTTATCCTGAAATGCACATTTTCAGTTGTATATAAGATGCCTTAAAGCATCATATAAATATTTTAAGATGTTTCGTAAACTATTAATGGATAAGTATTACAAAAACTAGGATTGGACTCATTAAACAAAACCTGCTGCAAGTTTTAGAAGAGAAGCTCTTCTATATCTTTCAGTAGCCCTGTCTCTCATTACTTTTAAAATCCTGTTTTGAATTGTAGCATATAATTATTTTGAAAAGTTATGTTATTTAATCACATAACCTCCACCACCTCTTTCCAAACTAGAAGTTTATCAATAAATCTTTAATGTTGTATATGTATTTTTGTTAAATTTTACTTTTAAGAAAACTTTGTGATTCTAAAAAAACAGCAATCAGGTGCATTATATTATTACTTCATTAATAGGTACCTTCAAACTATGTGAACTGTTAATGAGCCTAAAAAGATCATCTTGAATATCAGGATAACTTTATTAGACCCTTCTAAGTAAACCAATTCCAAAGTTATTTTTCAGTGAACAGTTCCTCTCCAGGTAATTCCCAGACTGTGTTTTAGAATTTTATAAACTCTGGTTAAGTTGAAAATAGTCTAGTTGTTTTTTTTTTTTATTTTTTATAAACATATATTTTTATCCCCAGGGGTACAGGTCTGTGAATCGCCAGGTTTACACATTTCATAGAACTCACCATAGTACATACCCTCCCCAATGTCCATAACCCCACCCCCACTCACAACCCCCCTCCCCCCAGCAACCCTCAGATTGTTTTGTGAAATTAAGAGTCACTTATGGTTTGTCTCCCTCCCACTCCCATCTTGTTTCATTTGTTCTTCTCCTACCCCCTTAACCCCCCATGTTGCATCTCCACTTCCTCATATCAGGGAGATCATATGATAGGTGTCTTTCTCTGATTGACTTATTTCACTAAGCATGATACCCTCTAGTTCCATCCATGTCATCGCAAATGGCAAGATTTCATTTCTTTTGATGGCTGCATAGTATTCCATTGTGTATATATACCACATCTTCTTTATCCATTCGTCTGTTGATGGACATCTAGGTTCTTTCTATAGTTTGGCTATTGTGGGCATTGCTGCTATAAACATTCGGGTGCACGTGCCCCTTCGGATCACTACGTTTGTATCTTTAGGGTAAATACCCAGCAGTGCAATTGCTGGGTCATAGGGTAGTTCTATTTTCAACATTTTGAGGAACCTCCATGCTGTTTTCCAGAGTGGTTGCACCAGCTTGCATTCCCACCAACAGTGTAGGAGGGTTCCCCTTTCTCCGTATCCTCGCCAGCATCTGTCATTTCCTGACTTGTTAATTTTAGCCATTCTGACTGGTGTGAGGTGGTATCTCATTGTGGTTTTGATTTGTATTTCCCTGATGCCGAGTGATGTGGAGCACTTTTTCATGTGTCTGTTGGCCATCTGGATGTCTTCTTTGCAGAAATTTATGTTCATGTCATCTGCCCATTTCTTGATTGGATTATTTGTTCTTTGGGTGTTGAGTTTGCTAAGTTTTTTATAGATTTTGGACACTAGCCCTATATCTGATATGTCGTCTGAAGTACAGAGAAAAAATTGGTACTTGTAAAGAGGGGAAGTGGGTTGGAGAAGGGTAAAATAGATAAAGAGGATTAAGAATATACTTGTCTTGATACACATTGAGAAATATGTAGAATTGTTGAATTGTACACCTGGTATTAATATATCACTGTATGTTAATTATATTTTAATCAAAATAAAATAAATAAATTTAACTTTATCAAAAAAAAGAAAATAGTCTAGAAAATTTGCTGATCCTTAAAGTGACATCCTTTCTGTTTAGTAATCTGAATATTTCTCAACAAAAAGAAATTAAAGTATATCTTGTCATCATGAAATCTAAATGTGAAAGTAAAGATAGGTATCACAACTATGGTAACTAAAGCTGGAGATCTTAAGGACATGTAAAATATCTGAAAACAAATTGGTTAAATCCATATCCTTATACAGAGTCTGTCTTTTACTTCTTAGAGATTTTGCTATCCTAAACATTATTTTTATTTCTGCTATTATTCTTTATAAACTTTTGGATATATCAAAATTACATTTGTTGCCATTAAGATTTCACAGGCAGTTTACCTGTTCCCTGAAAAAAAGGAATTTTGCTTCGTTCTAGAACTCATGACTTTAAATCTATTTCACTCATTACTCACTATATTGAATGATTTTTTTCTGATGATTGATTCACATTTTTATTAACCCTCTTTAAATTTTACCAGTTGGTGATCATTCTCCCTTGTTTTTTGTTATATGCCAGGGAAAACAAGAGGTGGGGTGTGAGGTAGGGAGTAAACCTATAGGGAGTGGTCTAAGAAAAGATCTCTTCTACATTCCCTAGGCCTAGAACATTCATACGCTCTTCTCTTTGCCCATTCCGTTCATGTTATTTGCTTGCATTATTTCAGTTAGACTTTTGAATGTAAAGCTTCATTGCTTTGGCTAGACTTTGGTAGACTCAGAGTCCATAGATTTTGAGTAGAGCTTTCCCAGAATAAACAAGATATGTGTTTTGGTCTACTTTTTCCTTTATAGCCCCAGAGCCTATTTTATTTTCCTTAGAAGCTCGTAGATGTGTGTCCATGTGTGTCCATCAGCCTCCCCCTCTTCCTTCTCTCCCCTCTTCACCTGCTTTTAAAATTCAGTTTATACATTTATAAAAGTAATATGCATCCATAGTTGAGAAAGCTAACAGGTACTGACATATTTATGGAAATATTCTTGCCGTTTTGCTGTTCATTCCCAATTCTTACTCCCCTTTTAAAGATTTTATTTATTTATTCGACAGACAGATCACAAGTAGGCAGAGGCAGGCAGAGAGAGAGGAGGGAGCAGGCTCCCTGCTGAGCAGAGAGCCCGACATGGGGTTCGATCCCAAGACCCTGAGATCATGACCTGAGCCGAAGGCAGAGGCTTTAACCCGCTGAGCCACCCAGGCGCCCCCTCTTACTCCCCTTTTAGCTGTGTTTTCTGTTTTTTTCTTTTAATTTCCAAATTATATTTTTCCAATTTTAGATATCATCTGCAAATTTTTTATTTTGGACAATAACGACTTCATACCTTCACATGATACATACATTTCCTCCCCTACCCCATCTCAGTTTTTTAAAAGTAAATGTGTAGAGTGTTTTTAAGAAAATATTGTTTACTGTTATGCTAAAATAAAATATGTAAATTCTTTCCCTTTTTTTTTTTGAAGATTTTATTTATTTGACAGAGATCACAAGTAGGCAGAGAAGCAGAGAGAGAGAGATGGAAGCAGGCTCCCTGCTGAGCAGAGAACCTGATGTGGGGCTCAATCCCAGGACCCTGGGATCATGACTGAGCTGAAGGCAGAGGCTTTAACTCACTGAGCCACCCAGGCGCCCCTAAATTCTCTTTCTTGTATTGCTTTGTGGTTTCCATATGTAGTATTTGCTTTTTTTTTTTTTTTAAGATTTTATTTATTTATTTGACAGAGAGAGAGATCACAAGTAGGCAAAAAGAGAAGGGGAAGCTCCCTGCTGAGCAGAGAGCAGGATGTGGGGGCTCGATCCCAGATCCCTGAGATCATAACCTGAGCCAAAGACAGAGGCTTAACCCACTGAGCCACCCAGGCACCCCAGTAGTATTTGCTTTTATTCTCATCCTCTTTCTGATTCTCTCTTATTTTGTAGTACTACATCCTCCAGTAGATTCTTCCAGTGGGTCCACAGGAAGCAAACCTTTTTAAGATAGTGCATGTTTGGCAATATATTTTCTTGTTATTTGATTAGGTATAGAATTCTAGGTTGGAAATAAATTTTTTGAGACCTGTGAAGACATTGCTCCATTGGTTTCTAGATTCCAGTGCTGTTGTTAACTGACGTGCCATTTTTATTCTCCATAATTTATGTGTGACTTTTCCCTCCCAGGAAGATTTTGGGATTTTCCCTTTATCCTTAGTTTTCTGAAATATCACAATGATGTGCTTTGGTGTTGGCTTTTTTTTTTTTTTTTTAACCTCATTATACTAAATAGTCTGGGCCTTTCTCCCTGAAAAATCTTTATCTTTTCACTCTGAGAAATGTTCCTATATGAATTTATGCACATGTATATCCCTCCATATATATACGTTTCTTCCCTACTTTCTGTTCTGTCTTTGGACACTTACTAATCTGATATTGAATCTCCTGGATTGATCCTTAATTCTTTTATCTGCCTTCTAGTACTTACCTCTTTTGTTCTGGGAGATGTCCTCGACTTTATCATATAAGCTTTCTTTTGAGTTTTTTCCTCCCTCTCATATTTTAAATTTCTAAGAGCTCTTTTTAGTAAGTCAGGGTTTCTTTCCATAGCACTTTGTTTCTATTTGATGGATGCAATATTTTATCTTTCTGAAGATACTAATTATGATTATTCTAATATACTCTTCTATTTCTACAATGTCTATTTCCTTTCACTTTTTTTTTCTGTATGTAGTTCTATGTTCTATCATGTTGAAAGACATATCCTCAAATATCTGGTGACCCTGGTTATATTCTGTGTACATAGTTAGGTCTTTCAGCTTTGATTTTTGGTGATATCCAGAAACAGTCAGTTTGGGGGAGCCTGAAAATGTCAATACTTAGGTCTTTTTATTATTAGAGTTTATCTATAAAGAACTCTGATTTCACATTTAGGAGATGTATAAGCCCAACACCAGTATATTGAAGAAGTAAGAGGAAAATTTTATACATTCATTATTGAGAAATTATTAAAAACCACTAGTGTTAGCTGTGCATGTTGGCCATAAGTCTCAATTTGTCCAGAGAGTAACTTGTGTCTTCTAACAGGGTAACAAAGGAACAGTCACCTATCAGTACAAGTGATTGTGATGGGGTAAAGGGATTTTGGGGGCTGCAACTTCCTTATGCAGACTTTCAGTCAGTTCTGGTTTAGCTTCACCCTATACCTTCAAAGACCAGAGACTTTCTGAGGCTTGAGAGAGCTGGATTTTTATTCACTTTTGTCCCACTCCTTACATTGCTCATTTAAAAAAAAAAAATTTTTTGTTATTTATAATTTTAAAGAAGCAATATATATTTATTATTAAAAGTGGTCAAATGCTTAAAGAAGAAAATAAGATCACTCAGAATTTTTCCATTCATAATCTATGCTAATATTTTATAGATTATGCCATATTTTCTTCTGCTCTGTTTTCTGTGACTTTCCCCCCCTTTTTTGTTTACAGAATCTGTATGTGTATGCTTTGATTTGTTTTGGGTGAACTTTTTATTTGTTTTAAAAATTAGGACCATGCTGTAAGTAGAATTTACATACTACTTAATGAGTATTAATTCATAGATTTATGACTTTAAATAACAATGAAATTGTGAATGTTACATGTTTTATTTATCCTTACCCTAATTGATTTAATTCTCCCTATGGTAGAGACTCAGTCTTGTGTAGGGGTGAAGAACATGCATCTGGGTTATCAGAAGGCCTAAGTCTGTATGCCATTGTTTTATATTATCCTTTTACAGATCCAATGAAGTTCCCTCTACACTTATCATAAGTACTTAATATAACTGATAATCAGTAGAAATTAAGGTCCAGAAATGGGGTGTTGGCAAATGCATTCCTTTTCATGGATCAGCAGCCCAAGAGTATAGAACAGGAACCAGAGCCGTAGGTAGTCTAAGCTAGAAACTTCGCCTTTTTGCCTAAGAGATTCTCATCCGTATATGGTGTAGCCACCAATGCTGGGAGCAAGGCCCAGGGGTTTGGGCCCTTTCTGGTCAGTGTTCCTTTCAATACTGAGACAGCTGGGCCAGGACTGGATTTGGGGGCCTCTTAGTGCTACTGCTAGTATTCAGATATTACCATTTTACTGTATCCCGTAGCCTTGTCTCACCTTCTCCTTTTACCGCACCTACTCCCTCATCCCTATTCCTTACTTAGGGGCTCTAGTAACATTTAGCCAGTGTCTTTTTCTGAAGTCCCAGGGACAGCACTGAACAATGAAGTGGGGGGATATTTTTATGTTATTCTTCCCCCAAGCCTCCCTTTATTCCAATTCTAGCTACATAGTATCTTTCCTAAAGTCCCCAAATATCCTGGGGTGCAGATGATATTGTTCCCTTATTACCAGTATTAGAAAAAGTTTCCTCCTATTTTTGTTATAGTATATGGTGTTTTAATGGAAATCTGGAAAGGAAGCTAGATGTCTCTCCTCAAGTTACTATCTTGGTTAAAAATGATTCGTCTTTTGCAAAGTTAACCTTCATAGCCCTTCTTATACTATGGGTGTTTCTAAAGTAAAGTGACATATATAAGGCGAAGCCAACCAAGTAACTGTTCCAGTGAGAAATTTTTCCAAGTATTCAATTCCTTTCTGTCTTCCTCCCCTATCCAAAAGAGAAGGTTCTCATAGCATATGTATCATGTGTTATATGATCAAAATGCACTCATTACAGGACCATATTTTGCATTTTGAAGCCTCACTAATTATGGATTAGAAGACAGTGGCTGCTTTTTAAGGAAGAAAATGCAACAACTAACAAGATATTGAGAGTGGAGCAGCCAGTCTTTATATCTGAAATCATAGTAGATCTACGCCTAGAACTGAAGATAAATCCATGTCAGTGGTTTGAGGGTGTCTAGAGATGAATTTGCAGAGAAAGTAGAGTGCTTAACCTAAACAAGGGTGCTCTTTCTGTATTATGCTGTTAACTTAAATCTTTCCCTCCCTTCGCACAAATTCCTAGGAGCCAAAATCCATTTTCAGTAATTTCCTTTCTGCCACCCTTTTCTAGAACCATTTCCTACTTAGCCTCTCTCCCTTTCTTCCCTTTTCACCACTATCCAAGTATGATGATAACAGCCATCATCTCTGAATAAGTAACTGTATCCTCAAACCCCAGAGAGTATCTGCTGCTCAAGTCCGTGAACATGCAAACTAGACAGGGAAGGAAGGAGATTCCAAGACACCTACATTTACTTGGGTCAGAGCTCCTCAGTACAGGACCTCAAATGGAATGAGTGGGCTGGGGAAAGGGGGATGTCAGTAACAAGAGAATGTCAAATTTGAGGAAATGACATTTAGGACCTTTTGAACTTTTCTGTAATTGCACATATAAAAATGGTTCATGGTTTCACTGAAAGTTGTCCATTTCTGTTGATTAAATTATACAAAATACTACTGCTTTGTGTGAACTTATCTTTGGTCCTGATTGTTGGGCAGCTAATCACACCCATGTATGTCACTGAAAATGTTTTGAATCTACTTTATGTAATTTTAATCTGGTTATTTGATTATAACAGCCTTCCCACATCAATCACTACTATTACCAGTCTAGTCTAGGTTCTCATTATGTTTTGCCTTAGCTATAGCTATAATGTGTTACTGATTTCTTTGTTTCCTCTCTTACCCACTTATATTCTGTTCTCCACACCATAAGCAAGGCAGTCTTTCTTAAAAACATAAATCAGATCTTATCAAACCCATGTTTAAAATAATCTTCCACAGATATCCCTTTGCACTTGGAATATATCCAGATCTTTATCTTGTTCATAAACCCTAACACAGGCTGGCCCCTTTTGATCTCTTTAGTCTCTTCTTATTTTTCTTCTCTCTCTGACTCACTACACTTCAATAACATTAGCCTTTTTTCTTTTCCTTGAGTTCAACAAATTTATTGTTGCCGTCAGGTCTTTGCTCTTGCTATTTCCTCTGCTTCTTTCCCCAGCTCTTCATAGAACTGACTCCTCCACAGCCATTCAAGTCTCAGATCACACATCTCACCTTTAGAATCACCTTCCCCTGCCATCTAATTAATACCCACCTATCTCCCATCACTCCTCTATTCCATTTGTTTTATTGTTTTTCCAACTCATTTGTCATGATTATCTTAAGATAATTTATTTTTCTGCCTCTTCCCCCCAAAATGTAAATTCTTAAATGTCTTGTTTCCTGCTAGATTCTCAAAACCTATCAAAGTTCTGGAACACATGGCAGGTGCTTAATACTGAGTGGATGAACAATGACTCCTTTTATGCCGATATAATCCTCTTAGTTGTTTCTCTTGTACCACAGCTGATGAAAACTTTTTTTTTCTTTCATAATTAAACATTGTTCCTAGATTGAAATTATTAGTAGTGACTTCTTCTAAATGTATTGACAATATGGTTATTGTTATTAACTGGAAATGAATTTCAACATATTCACATATATGCCATGAATCATAATCATTTCAGGTCAGTAGAAATGCAGTATACCTACAATGTGTTAGAGAGTTAAAGTCCCAAAACTGCTTTTTCTAGACCATAAGATACATTACTACCCACTACCATCTATACTCAAATATATGATGTAGTGGGCTGTTTTTTAGATGAAAGACCCAGGAGAGAAGACTTGCTATGCTCCCAAGTGGCAACTAATCGTTTTATTCCACTTTTTAAGAGCCTACCTTTCAACAATGCACTTTAATTTTCTATACTCTCCTGTGTGACACCCACATTACTGAGGTATTTTGTTGACTATCATCATCTTTTAGAGTCCCTTGTTCTGAAAGTCTGTAACTACATGATTCCTTTTCTCATTTTATGAAGACTTTTTAAAGGAATTATAATCTGCCTTGAGGTTCCTTCTTTATCATTTCTACTCTGTAGGCCCAAGAATCATAGAATCTTGTTAGATAGTATTTTCTCAGGCTGAATCGGGGGAAACTACAACTACCCCAAGCCTTGTCTTCTGGAAAGTTACTGTACATCCTCTAATGGAAAAGTACAGCAGATCTCTTTTATAGACATAGAGCTAGCATACTCAATATTCCTGAAAGCCTATTAAAATGTACAGTACCCCTAACCCAACACTCCAGTTTGCCATACCCACTTAATGTACTTTATTGCCTAACTAGCTAAAGGAGAATGATTGTTTGTTATATAATTGTATTATATAATTGTATTTATATATTCTGGAAATCATATTCAAACTGAAATATCAGCTTCTGGTGTTTTTTTACTTTTCATGGATTAAATGGAGACATAATCCCTTTGTAGTTACAGTAGAGTGACTGTTGAGTTTGTATTTAAATCTTTAAATCTTGTTTTTGCTCAGGTTATCTTCTGAACCTTTCTGAGCAACTAGTCAACCTAAGTAATCCTGAATTGACCATCTGTTTTCTGCCTCCTTATTATTGTATGTATCTGAAAGTTGAAGGGATAAAAAGAAAAGAACCCTGTGGATTTGTGGGGGTTTTTTTAATTTTTTTAATTTATTTTCAGCGTAACAGTATTCATTGTTTTTGCACCACACCCAGTGCTCCATGCAATCCGTGCCCTCTCCAATACCCACCACCTGGTTCCCCCAACCTCCCACCCCTCGCCCCTTCAAAACCCTCAGATTGTTTTTCAGAGTCCATAGTCTCTCATGGTTCACCTCTGGATTTGTGTTTTGCATATGCTGTATTTTTGTAGCATCTCTTCTTCCAGGCTCAGGAAAACAATGGTGTGAATCTGTATTAACTACCCCATCTCCATGTTTCTCCTTCAAGTTACCAAATTTATCCTTCCTGGAGAGCAGAATTATGGCTAGAGATACATCATTTTAACTTTGCTATTGATTTTACTGATAAACTGTTAGTCTAATTATATCAAAATTTGATGTTGGATGTATATTCATACTATCCCAGAGAACAGGTGGATAGTTCTTCAGTGTCTTATGGAAGACCTCCATTTCCATGTTTGTTTTTTTTTACAAACAGTAGGGGGAAAGTGGCCCACTATCATGGGAATTTGCCCAATGCCACTCCAGGAATTATCCCTCTCTAGATACTACGTACAAGAAAAATAGTGACTCTGGATAATCCTTATGTCTTGAGATTTCATGTTCCATTATGTTTTAAGTTTAAAATACGGTTATGAAGCCTGCATTTTCAAAGAACACTTAGGTGTGTGTGATTTAACAATATGTTTGTTTATATTACAATTTATCATCAGCCTTGATAAACTGGCTAACTGATAAATGGAAAGTGAGACATTGTTTGAAATGTATCCTTTTAATGATAACTGTGGTTTAAGTATTGATAGAATACTGGAAAGTAAATTACAACTTTCTGTATGAAAGTATTCATGCTAACAGTTGAAGCATATTTACATTTCTAGAGCCTTTCTTCGAACCCTAAGTATTTTATAGATATTGTCCAATCCTAGAAAATTCCCTGTACAGGTGGTATCCCCTTCTTTTGGGGGGAGAGGGGTATTAATGCTCACACTGCTTAAATGAGTTGTCCAAGGTCACTCAGTGAGTTGTTGCTGAAGCCAGAAATAGAATCCAAGTCTCCTGACTCCTAGTTCAGCTCTCTATCCTGGATATAGTTTTCTATCTTCTATATACCCCTGCTGCCTCTCAGGGGAAAAGAAGTTAATCTTCCAGCTATTAATAGCCACCAAATTGGTGGTAGCAGCACAGTGGAGAAAAGTAACTTGTCTTTACACTGCAGCATTAGTATAAAAATATCTGGTAATGGAAAATTTGACAAATGTCATGTTAAAGGGAGTGGAAAATTATTTTAAGATCTGGATCTCATTTATCTAGTTCTCAGAAAAGTAAAATTCCTTAATAGAACAGGGATCATATTTTTCTTCCTGTTTTTCAGTTGTTTTTCCTAGAGGGTAATTGTCAACCTAGCCATAGTAGAGCCTGTCATGAACTAACATAATAATAATAATAATGCATGTTCTGTTGGTGATTGTTATTAAGTGTATTTTCTAACTTGGTTGAGAGTTTGAATTGCTTTATTGAAATACATAACAATTATTCAGCTTTCAATGTTATTTAAGTTAGTATTATATCATAAAGCAAATCTAACATCAATTGGGAATTCTATTGCATGATTTAAAAACATAGGCAGAAATATACATTGTAGTTTCTTTCCTGGACAGTACACTTGAAGCAAAGTTACTTCATGTCAGGCACCTGAAGTCACCATGAATGAAACAGGCAAAACATAAAAAGTTAACTAAGAAATACAAGATGAGCGTACTCGAGTTGATGAAGTTTATTGTTAATCTATGCAATCAATCATTGCTTTATATATTTTTTAAAAATGTTTGAGAGGTAAATATTTAAGCATGTCTAGATTGTGGGAATTCAAACTTAAGTTTAAACAAAACAATTTGTCTCTTAATTTTGGACCAAGAAATAAGAATTTCCCTACTGACGATCTCTGGATATCATGTTTATGTTAAAGTCACTAGAAGTTTTTAATCAGAAGAATGACATGATCAGAATTATGTCTTAATTTTAAGTGTAGGAAAGCTAGGATTGGTGGAAGTTGGAAAATGCGAGGAAATGGTAAAAATTGGTTATTTGGACCCACGTGACTGAAAAAGTAGTGGCAAGAGGATAATTACAAATAAGAGTGTATTTCTTTAGGGAAGTATATACATTTACTAGATGAAGGGAGATGAGGTGACATGTTGAAGAGGTAGTAGGGAAATCATTTTGAAAAGCTTCAGAAGTTGTAGGATAGGGCTAAGAAAAGTTCATTAAACTTGGTGACCTTTTGACATTGGGGAGACTTAACTTGTACAGAGTGATGAGGTTCATGCAAGAGTACTCTGACCTCTTCAACTTAGGTTCATTTATCTTAAGGTATTAATCTAATTTCTGAAAAATCTATGAATTGGGTATGGCATAGGAAACAATCAGAATGCTTAATTAACCACCGTACCTGAGGTCATAACAAATTTCATTTTTTCATCCACCTAGAATTTTATTGATCATTGTCATTCCTGATAATTTAGACTAGACTTCCACTCAATTAACAAATAACTGGTGATGTTTTTAATAGAATAAGTTACTAATCTCTATTCCTGTGGTTGTTGAATACTTTTTTCTTATCTGAAATCTAAAACATAAAAGCTTGGAAGAAATTGCTTATAAATTTTGTTAGAATTTGTTGGAAAATTGTTTTCATGATTACCCTAACCTCAATTTTGCTATATCTACAAATTAGTATTGATATTAGCCATTTATTATTTCTGTTCTAGAATATCTTTATAATGAGCTCATTAATGTTATTTGAAATTATTATCAATAATCTATGTTTTTGTTTTTCTTTCCAGCTTTCTTTTAAATTTTCATCAGTTGACAGAAAATGTACTTTATTATTTATTATTATTTATTGTCGTCGTTGTTGTTGTTGTTATTGTTGTTTACCTCATAGGATTATTGGAAAACTAGGTGCCATTATTGAGATTCTTTTTAATTTTATTGAATAGGCACATCTTCAGGTGAATCTAATCTACTTAAAATTCCTCCACAAAAAAGAACCCGAAGAAAGCTCATGCCTTCTCCCCTGAAAGCAAAACATCCGCAGAAGTCTGCACTGTCTGAAAGTTTACAGCTCAATGATTCTCTCAGCAAAGAACTTCAACCTATTGTGTATACACCAGAAGACTATAGAAAAACATCTCAAAATTCATCTGTAGTGACTTTATTAAAACCATCATCACATACTACAGGTTTTCAGACCATCAGCTCAAGTGTAAACAGTGATAATTCTCTGAAAATGTTATGTGAAGTAGATACTCCTCTCAGCAGGAGAAAAGAATATAGACAAGAAGATTTGGACTCTACATTTACTATATGTGAAGACACCAGGAGCTTGAAGAGTAAATTACCTGAACAAGAATCACTGTCAAATGATAACATTTTACAAAGGTACAAACAAGAGTATTTGCCAAGTATTCATTTGTTTTTGTTCTTGTTTTGTTATTTACATAACCTTTAAACCATAGCTTCCTTTTTCTTCTTTAGTTATATTTAAGGTCTATTTCATGGGTTAAGTATGCAATCTTCATTACAAAAGTCAGTGTTTTACCTTCATTTAATCTTGTCTTTATAAATATTAATCCACTAACACAGTATTTTAAGGCCTTTAATTTGATATCTTAGTTGATTGACTCTCAGTAGGCTAGAAGAAACCTTAAGATATACTTAGTTGTTCTGTATACTCCAAAGTTAGATGATATAAGCCATCATCGGAGTATTACTATGTTTATTATTGTTTATTAATATGTTCACTAAAGGAAATCTCACATTTTTATATTTCCAAGGTATGGTTGACTACACGTCATCCAAGCAAACCTCCTTCTCATTTTGTCTCACTTCTCCTTTCATATCCTGTACACTTCATCTGTATAGTAACAGGTATTCCAAATATGAAAAGAATGATACGTTGACCTTTCTATGCTATTGGGATGCAGAAATCTCTTTTGAGAGCAACTCTTTCTATGATATAAAAAAGAGAAAAGAAAACCCCAGGGCAAGTAAGAGAGGATCGAGAATAATACTTTTCTTTATATATATTCATATGAAATGGTATTCTAATTATAAAAGTGTATGCCCCCTTTTTCTCCATAATACAAATCAAAATTACTCTTTTTATTTTTTATTATCTAATATACAGGCTTGCCTCTTCATTCTCAACTAAACGTCCTCTACCTATACCAAGCATAGTACCATCCTACATGGCAATGACTGTTACTGCCAAAAGGAAACGAAAGTTCACAAGGTACAATTAACCATAAACAGTGCTTACATAAGATCATCTTTACACTTTGTTTCCTATAGCTCCTTTTTATTTCTTGTATGAAACTGTGAATTCATGTTTAAATGTACATATAATTAATTGCTCTGAATGCAGCACTGGATTTATATTATCAAAGGGAGATCTTGATAAAGTCCAAGTATTTTACTTGATAGTTACAAAAAGTATTCTCTATCTCAGATTATTAAAAATAAATTGAAAAGTCTTCTGGCCTCCAAAAATGTCATTTAATTTTAATTTTTTTTCTGGTGACAACTTTTACTCATTTGGTATTTTTCTTTTTGTACATTAATGAATTTCTTCAGTTCTAAAATTGTTTTACTTTAATGGATTTTGACATATGACTAAAATGTAATGAGTGAAGAGACTTATGTTTCTGGCTTTGACAATATAGCTTATATGAGACCAAACCACCTATCAAAAACAGTTACAAAACGTGATAAATACAACCAACAGCTGCTTTCAAGGCCCTGGAGACCAACCAAACAACCAGGACCTGAAGGTCTAAGATCCAGAGGAAAGGAAGACAAGCTGTAGAGAGCCAAACTTTCTTTGCCTCATTTTTCCATTTAATATTTGCCAGCTCATGGCTTCAAGTATAGAACCCAAGCACAAAATGGAAGCCTGCAGCTATCAGCAGTCTCACTGAGTTGGGAAAACAAAATAATTCTGTCTGTAGCTTTTGCCCTTAAGATATTTGCCACATTCTGAACTCTGGTATAAGAGGCCAAGAAACAAAGCTGAAAGAAGCTAAAATATTAAGCAGAATTTTAACATTCTCATGGGGCTAGGATACAAAAACTGTTCAGGAATTATTGAGAAGAAAAGATGCTGTTGAACCCCCAGGATTTTATCTGAGTCCCTTGAAGGCCTGTGCTCTAGTAGTAGGGCAAACCGGAAATAAACCAGTCCTTGAAAGCCTGAAAAAGACTTCAGATTAACTCAGTCGCTTTTGGATCAAGGTGATCTATCTCTGTTCTGCCTGCTAGCCAGAAGAAAATTAAATCACTTCTGGAGAAATATAACAACTAGAACATCTACAGTTTTGGGGTCTTTTTACATGTTTAGCAAGTAAGCAAAAATTACCAAGTATTTCAGTAGACAGAACCAAATGACTAAAAACCTATATCCATAAGTGATTCAGATAGTTAAAGTATCAAGTAGGGACTTTAAAAATTTAACTGTGATTAAGTTCAACAAAATAGTGGCAATTTCCCAAAGAATTGAATTGTATTAAAATAAATCAAATGAGTATTCTAGAACTGAAAAATTAGAATCTACTGAAATTAAGAATAAATAAATATTTAATAGATTAGATACAGCAGAAGAGAGTTTAGTGAACTGGAAGATAGGTTGACAGAAAAATATCTAAACCAATGTACAGAGTGATAAGACAGAAAATATGGAGAAGAGTTAAAAAAGATATATGGGACCCAGAAAGGTCTAGCATGTACATATTTTGAGTCCCAGAAAGAATGAGAAAAAGAATGAGGGAAAACAGTGTTTGAGGAGAGGCTGGCTAATAATTTTCCAAAATGACAGAAGGTAACTAATCACAGATTTGAGAAGTTCTGCAAACTACAAGCAACATTAATAAGCAGAGAAATATACCTAGGTACATGGCAATAAAGCAGCTAAAAATCTAAGACAAGGAAGAATCTTAAATATAGTGAGTTATATGATATGAAGTCCATTATATAGTCTTTGCATGCCACAACACTGAATGCAATGACAAGACATAGTGAGTGGTTACATTGTAAAATGGCTCTGACTTGCTTTAACTCTTTTTCTTTGACATGTGATTATGGGGAAAAGAGTACCAGATCCTAAGATAGAATAACTCTTATTATAAATTCCCTATTTTTCACCATGAACCTGTTCTCATCTGGGCTAGTCTAAACAAATTTGCAAATAGTCTACTTGTACCACATAGAGTATTATCAGGTGCATTTAGGATCTGTCTTTTCCTCCAAAGTACAGCAGAGTCTTGGAATGTAGATTTAAAATTAGTAGACTGATTTTTTCAGAATACCTCTAACTAATCCCATGACATTTAAAATTCTGTATTTTGCTATGGCACAAATTTAAATGATGCAATTTGTCTGGCTCATGTATGGATATCAGTCACTTAATGAGTGACCGTAAATAACCATCACCATCTTAACACTAATTTTCATTGTGTGGATTGTGTTATTCTTTCATTAATTAGTGTTGGAGACTTTTCTGGTTCTTCACAATTCTGTTGTGTTAACTAAGATGTAGCAAAATCTTATAGCTAATAGCAATTTAAAATGTACACATAATCATTATAAAAATCAAATGATTTTGCAAGAAATGTCTAGGTATGTAAACTGTATATTCAGAGTGGTTTTAGATGAATTAAAGAGCTTCCACATGAGCAACTAATATTGTGAAATAATATTAAAGGACATATAAAGAAAGTAGGATTTCTCACACCCTATTAATTGCTCTATTACATTCCCTCTGGTACCAATAATTAGATCCTGCCATTAACTAAGGTTAAAAGAGATTAATGCTAGAAGTGTACATAATTACTTTTTTTTTAATCTTCCTTTTCCCCAATTAAACCTACATGAGTTTGAGAGTAATAAACTCTGGTATTTTCCACTTAGCACCTTTATGTACATATTTGGAGGGGGGTGTATTCTAATACTTTTTTTTTAGAAGGGAAGTCTCCATGTGTATCGTTATTTTATTTAGTTTGTATCAGTTTTTCTCTCTGAAAAAAAATTTGGAATCCAAAAGCACTGGGTATTCTAAAAACCCACAGAACTCAATTTTTTAGTTACTACTTAAATTAAGAATATTAAATTTTTAATAATTTTTATTCATTTAATATCACTGTAACATACTATTTTAACTAAATCAGCCTACCCAATATATAAATATAATATATCTGTATGTAAAATTTTATTTATAAATTATATTAATCAAAGTTTTGGGGGGTTGTTTGCTTTGTGTATTTAGTTAGTTGGTTTTTGTTTGTTTCATAATCTTTCATAGCACCCAGAAATGGGTCTCAGACTTGTCACACATTTTTGGTTTGTTTTGAAAGACACTTAAAGGTTCCAACTAGAAATTATCTCAACTAAAAGAATATGAGATGCAAATGTTAATTAAGCAAAAACATACTATTTGTATAAGGGAACAAAAGGTTAAATCTTAACTTTCATTAATAGAGAGATATAATTTGGCACATTAGTAGAGAAGTCTTTAAATTTCTTCTTAATATAGTCTTTAACATAATTTGAATTTTCACTCATACCAATTTTAAGTCTTACTTTATGATCCAACATAAATCTAAAATAAATTTATAACATGAGTGTTAAACATTTCACCAGTGGATTATCTTATCTAAATCCTAAAAAATGTTTGCATGTATTTTACATATATATAAATATACAATTTATTTTATTAGGCTTTGTTTTCATTCCTAGAAACATGAAGTTTCTTTCAGATAGATTTATTCAAAAGCCTAACTTTCAAGTAAAAAACAATTTATTAGTAAACACTGATGTTCTAGAACTAACTAAAGTGAAAAAATCATTCCATAAAATAATAAAAATAATTTTAATATATATTGTTGGGAAAACTAACACCTATCAAAAGTAACTAATGACAATGATCTGTATTTTTTTTTAAGATTTATTATTTATTCGACAGATCACAAGTAGGCAGAGAGGCAGAGGCAGGCAGAGAGAGAGGAGGAGGCAGGCTCCCTGCTGAGCAGAGAGCCCGATGTGGGGCTTGATCCCAGGACCCTGGGATCACGACCTGAGCCGAAGGCAGAGGCTTTAACCCACTGAGCCACCCAGGCGCCCCAATGATCTGTATATTTAAAGAAAAATCACCAAATGACCAAAAAAGAATTTTTGCCTTAGCTGGTATATATGTTATCCAAAAAGGGTGTTTAGTATCCAAAACAGAATTATTGTAACTTAGTTTCGCACCATTTAAGAATAGAGATTTTCTACAACTGAATTTCCTTGCTTTCATAATACTAGTACTTTTTTGTTACCATTTTAGGTAGATATCATTTATATTCTTGAACAGAGTAGGTAAAATTACTGCTTGTTATACCTCATCATTTTTCTTACAGGCTCTAGAAAAGTTGAAGTACATAGATTGAATTATTTTTGCCAGCATTCATTGTGCTCATTCCTAATTTTTTTTTTTTTTTTTGCTATCATATTAAATTGTCATTTTCAACCTCTTTGGACAACCGTAGAACGAATTCATCTTCTCTGTATTCCACAAACACACCCACATCAGTTTACCATGTGGTTGGTTACCATAAGAGCTAATTGTTGCCATAAATGGGAACCCTCCAAGTGTTAATGCAACTGACAATCAAATTAGTGTCAACCTGTAAAATGGTATATGATATCTTTTTTAATCAGAAACTCCTTAAAATTAGATTATTTGAATCAGTATGGAGAGGGGATGCTCACTCTTCCCAACCCTACCTGTTAAAACTTGATCCTCTTTGGGTTAAGAAGGATTGGACTGTTATTTTTCAGGGCCCAAATAAAAGGCATCTCATCCACAAAATCTTTCAGTTGTTTTTTTGGTTTTTTTGTTTCTCTACTTTTAGAATCAGGAACCTATAGTTTGAAAACCTTTAGCATTGTGTTTTACTTTACATTATATTATTTTGTATATTTGTCTTATTTTTCCCCCTCCTCACCAAATTCATTATGTAAGTTTTCAGAACAGGGGTTATTACTACCTACCTTATTTGTATATCCTATAACATGAGACCATAGTAGTAGGTCTTTAGTAATAATATGTCAACTGGAATTGAGTTGGAAATTTGACCCTTTAGTATATGAGATTGATATAATTTTTTTAAGATAAAACAAATGGAAATAGGTCCTTCTTTCCATTTCATTTTCTATAATTGTAGTAATCAGAGAAAGATTCTAAGCCTATTACCATGCTTTGATTTGAAAACAAGGTTTCCAAACAATCTCACTTGTTTAGATTCTCCAGATTAAGATTCTCACTCCAAATTTATAATATGAGCTTTGGTTTTTCACCTCTTGCAAGATGCTCTTTATCTCTATGCTTTGGATAGTAGTATTGGCTTATATTCTAGCAGAGCAGCCTGAAAATGTTTTGTTACAGAATTGCTACATATACCTACAATCATAATCTCCAATTTGAATAAATATCATTAAAATCAAAACAAATTTCCCTATGCGCCAAAACTGTATTTTAGTACCTCCAATAATTTTTATGGGATTTTGTAACTTATTATTTTATTATTTCACTTTCTCTTTAATCTTTATTGCGTATAGAATATGTATTAAAACTTACCAAATAATGGGGAAAAAAGAACTTACAAAAAATCCTTTACTAAAATAAAAAGTTTTTCCTTACAGTTCTGCATCAAATACTTCATTAACTGGCGAGGTAAATTCTGGATTTGCCAAACGCATTCGACAAGATAATGCAAATGAAAAGGATTTACAAGAAAACAGACCAACAATGGGTATGTCTCAGCTCTTAATTTGATATTTAATAACATGATTACCAAACATACGTATACTACTTTACATTTTCTTACAGTGTTTTCATTAGAATCTCCTTTTATCCTTTCATCACATTTATTAGATGTTAAGTGTGATTATCCATGTTACAGATAAGAAGAGTTAAGACCCAAAATAGATAGGCACCTGGGTGGCTCAGTCGTTAAACGTCTGCTTTCCGCTCGGGTTGTGGTCCCAGGGCCCTGGGAGTGGGAGGCCTGGTTCTCCTCTGCCACTCCCCCTGCTTGTGTTCCCTATCTCACTGTCTCTCTCTCTCTCTCTCTCTCTCTCTCTCTCTCTGTGTCAAATAAATAAATAAAATCTTTAAAAAAAAGACACAAAATAGAAAATACCTGAGATCACACAGATAGTTCATGGTGGAGCCAGACTTGTAACTTTACATTCTGTATCCTTTTTGTTGTCCATATTGCCTCATACTGCAGAAGAATTCATAAATAATTTAATAATTGAAATAATTAGCTACATATATTATTTAATAGGTTAATGATACCTATATTTTACAGATAAATTTTATCTTCTTGAAATTTTCCTCTTACTATTTTTAATAATTTGCCCTCTGACTCATTTTTACAATTATGGCCAGGCTTCAGCCTGTACCTAGTTAGAGTCATATTGTAACTCCTATTATCAAGTTGAAAAAGATGCTGATGGAGATGACTACATCCTCTCAATTGCAAATGGCGGTGACATGAATCTATAGTAACAAAAGCACATCTTTAGTGAAGTTAGAGGTATATAGCACAAACCAGTTTCTGGGCTTTGGTGTCCAGACCTCCATCTCTCTGACACTATAATTCCTAAGACTTCATTTAAGAAATATTTATTTACTATGCACTGGTATGTGCTAGTTTCTGTGACAGATAGCAAGATCATTAAGACCCAGTTTGTTTTCTTCCCTAAAGGAAATTGTAATTACAGCACTTGGAATTTAAAGGGGTTTCATGAGTTAATGAGTGTTTCTAAGAATAACATGAAAAAACTATTGCTATTTTTTTCTGTCAATGCTCTTTCATTAGAGTAATATAAAATTTCTCAATAGCTTTGCCGAACTATGTCAATAAATCCTTACTACTTGTGGTAGCCAGTGGCATCCTTAAGTTCAGTGGAAACGCCTTTTGTGCAAATTTTAAAAATCAAATAAAAATGTCCTGAAACATAAAATTTACTATGATCATTTTGTTTAGCACGCCAAAGTTAGTAATGTTTTAACAGTGTGTATGTGCAGTTGGTATGGCTATGTACCGCCCCATTGGTCTCCTGAAAAAAAATCCTCCACTAAATCATAATTGTACAACCAAATAATAAATTTATGATACTTCTCAAATAGAGATTTGGTTTTTCTAACATGCGTATTTTCTAAGAATGGCGTAAAGTGCATCAAATATCTCATATATAAAGAGAGATGAATAAAATAATTCTACATAGAAAGAAGTAGGAGTTGATACTAAACTGCAATGCTTGCCAAAGGACAAAGAAGAGCTAAAGCTACTTTAAAAGATTATGTATTGTTGAGGATAATAGAGCACCTAGAAAGAGGTATTAGTTTAAGGGAAGGAAACAGTTTATGTATAATAGGTTATTCAAGTGAAAATGCCTATATATGCAAGAGGAATTACTAGAAAAAGTAGGAGAAAACTGAAACTGTCTTTCTTAGAATATGTTCAACTGAGTTCTCCAGCTAACAGTGTACAAATAAAAAAACAAAGGAACATCAGTGGGAAAGAAGGTAACTGCTATTTACTGAGAAATAAGAATACTGTCAAGAAAGTATGTGGCCCTAAAACTAAAACCTAATGTGACAAGAAAATGGATAACAGACAAGACTGAGCCATAAAGAAGTCAGTGGCACCTGTTTTAACAACACTTGATTGAGCAGACAATCATTGTGAAGCCTGAAGAAGAACCAGAGGAATGGACATTTGAGAGGTGGCAGTAAAAGAAATAAGAAAAGTGAAAGAAATAAGGATTAGCACTTAAGGAAGTACTAGATTCAAATTATACTCCTAAAAATAGGAAAAATATGGAAGTTTAGAAGCCTTAGGGAAGTAATCTGTAAAATGAGGAAAAAAGTGATGATGCAAAAAAGAAAGAGAACAATGCTAGTAGAATAGTCTTCATTAGTTCAAAGGAACTAAAATTAAATGTAATAGTTTATTCAGTGATGTTATTTGATACCTGCCAGGGTGGGGGTGGGGTGTAAACATGTGCACACTAAAAACTCAGTAGGGAATATGGAGAAATGAATTTCTACTTTTAAACCAATGTTATTAATGTTTGTTTCGTGTTATATTTTAAATCATGTTCGTTAACAACTATGAATTTCAAGAATAAATTTTTCTTCTTATGGATATAATTTTAACAAATTTTTATAACTTGAATGAATAGTGAGAATTCTTTTTGAATACTTTTACCATATTTATATGTCTTTTTATTTCTTTTCTAGACTATAAAAGAAACATCCATAAAGTAAAGCCAAACATGGTTAGAAAATTTGGAAGAAGTATTTCAAAAGGAAGTCTAAGATAAGTCACTTCAAAATCAAGGAAAATGGAATCGACAAATCTCCTTTCAAAAGGATTTGTTGCCAGTGCCCTTTCAGAAACTTATTTAAAACCTTTGACAGAAGACCATCTGAAACCTAAGTTTACCCAAATACCTTCAGCAAGCAGAAAATAAAATTCTTCGTTTCGTTCTTTTGTCTTCTAAGCAAATATTAAATTTCAGCAGAAAAGGTTATGTTTTAATAAAGTTACTAAAATATTTGTTACCCTTTATAATCCGTAAGTAGGCTTGGTGGCACGTCAGTTTTACTACGCTACAAATTGATTAGGACATTTTAGAAAATAGTGAGTTAAATTATCCTTATTGTTTTTTCTTCTTAAACAAAGAGAATTTAGAAGTGATAAAATTATGGCCCAGGATATATTTGGTCGTACATTATTTTAATCATATATATATATAGGACTTTACTTTCCAAAAATACTTTGATGTACAAATGTACATATATGTGCCCACAAAGTTGTAAAGATTATTTAAGTAGTCTTCATGAATAAAATACTAATATTGTTACTTGCTACTCAGTATATTAAAGATAAAGATTTTACAGTGTTTGCTTTTTTGTCTTTTTAGTACCCCTTACATACTTTCAACTGTTATTTTATATAAAATGTGAATTTTATAGATTTGTGTTTCAGATTAGATCAGGATATATGGCACTAGAACCAAGTCTGAAAATGATCCATATATTCCTACTGATAAAGTTTTAATCATTCCTTCTCCTATAGGAAGTACACAGAGCTGCAGTGAGATCATATTGTTCACCTGCCTTGTTTGACCTTGTTCTTCTTCTGAATGCAATAAATACTTGATTAAACGTACTTTGAATTTTATGTGGCCTGGGAACTATTCCACTTAAGCAAATAACCACTTAACAACCTAAACAGTTGAAACAACCTAAAAAGTTGGAACATTTTAGGCCTTTTAATTTAGTCATGTCTCTCAAGTTAAAATCTGGTTGGGAGATTATGAGATGCAGTAATGGTCTTTGAGTTTCCTTCTAAGTCTGGTAGTTCCATGTTTACAAATGTGCACAGAATCTGTCATAGGGAGAGCCACCATACACAATTTCCTTGGGGTCCCTTTGTCATTAAGCCATTAGCTTACTGTTGTCTTTTTTTCTTTTATTTTTTAAATATAAATTCAATTATTAATATATAATATATTATTTGTTTCAGGGGTATAGGTCTGCGATTCATCAGTCTTACATAATACGCAGTGATCATAACAACACATACCCTCCCCAATGTCTATCAGCTCGTTACCTCATCCCCCAACTCCCCTCCCCTCCAGCAACCCTCAGTTTGTGGAATTTAAGAAAGAAGGCAGAAGACCATAGGGGAAGAGAGGCAAAAATGAAACAAGAGGAAACCAGAGAGGGAGAAAAACCATGACTCTTAATCTTAGGAAACAAGCTGTGTTGTGTGTTTAACACCTGTTTTTCCTTTCCATCTGTTTTAGGAAATTATGTGTTTCAAAAGATATTCTTGTACCAGGTACTGATGAATCCGGCTAACAAGATTCAGTGACCATACCTCATGGTCTGCCTCATACCATAAGGTGTGAGTGATTTTTCCCCCCTTCTTCCACCCTCCTCCCCTCTGTCAACCACCAGTTTGTTCTCTGTATTTATGGGTCTGTTTCTGCTTTGTTTGTTCTTAAGATTCTGCTTTATTTTGTTCTTAAGATTCCACATACAAACAAAATCATATGGTATTCACTTTTCTTTGTCTGACTTACTGCACTTACCATAATACCCTCAAGGTCCATCCACGTTGAGTTGAGATGGCAAGATCTTTTTTATGGCTGAGTATGAGTGAGTGATTTTCTCACATGCCATTTTTATAAGCTAGCCATTTTGCCTTCTGTAATAATAATGCATTTGTAATGTATCCATGTTAAGGAAAAACTAAGGGGAAGAAATAAGGTGGAGAAATAAAACTGTTGAATATATGAATAAAGATAAAATATATGTATTTAAACTAGAACAATGCTATTCAGTAAGTCACCAAAAAACAGTTTTTAAGTGAACTTTATTCATGTAAAAAGTAGACTAAACATAAATAAATAGCTAGTGAATTTTCACCAAATGAGCACATCCATGTAACCAGAACTCCAATCAAGGAAGAGAAAAATTATCTGTATCCCAGAAGCATCCCTTGTGTCCCACTCCCTCTTCCTTCTAAGGGTAACCACTATTCTAACACCATAGATTGATTTTAACTAAAAGTCTATATTTTTATTAAAAAATAATGTTTGAGAAAGTGACAAGAGCTATAAGCAGTAAATATGTGCTCCCTCCTTATTCTCCACCAGTGCTCCCTCCTTATTCTCCACCAGTATCATTCCACTCGTAACCACTGCTGATAATTTAGGTGTCCTGACACCTGACATATTTTACTCATACAGCAATTTGTATACTTGGGTTTTTTTACAAAAATTGTATCATACTATTTATACTGTTTTGCAATTGGCTCTTTACTCACATTTGAAAGCAGCATGGGCACCTTTGTAAAATTTTTAAGTGTGAATTTCTCTTTTTTTTTTTTTTTTTGATGATTTTATTTATTTATTTGAGGGAGAGAGAGCATGAGAGGGGGAAGGTCAGAGGGAGAAGCAGACTCCCTCCTGAGCGGAGATCCTGATGTGGGACTTGATCTCTGGACTCCAGGACCATGAGCTGAGCTGAAGGCAGTTGCTCATCCAACTCAGCCACCCAGGTGCCCTTAAGTGTCAATTTCTTAAGTACTACTATCACGATTTGATTGCTTTTAGTAAGGACTGACAACTAATAAATTTTATGTGGGAAATTAGATCACTGATCAGAGAGGAACCCCAAGGATGTTCTATGTCTTTTCACTAACATTGAACACCGTTTCTGAGAATAGGTTGGAGTACTCAGTATTATTTTTATATCATCATGTCCAGAGAATGGGTCCAGACAACATGACTCACCTGGGATATTCTGCCAAGAAAAGGGCACCAGGTCCAAGAAAGTAATAGTTATAATATGTCTTTAATCAGTGTTCTTGATTATTAATTGCTATAAAGTTAACAGGATTAAAGAATAGAGTTAAATGGTAGGGATTTAAACTCTTAAAAAAAGGTATTGACTAGTTTGAAATAATCTCTTTTGGCACAATGCTAACTCCACTAATCTTTTCATTAATTTTTATTAAATTAAGACCTTATTAAAAGAGTTTAGTTTTATAAAGTAATATTTTAAAAGGGGAGTTTATGTTATGATTTCCTACTTTTTAAAAATAGTTGGAGAAGTTATTCTCATGTGCCAGGATAGTGTATTAATTTTGTATACCTGCCAAAAGGTAAGTACAATACACACCAGATATGATGACCAATAGTTCTGCTGTAGCAGGGCATATGTGTTCCTAAAAATCACTGTGCTGTGCAGAACTATGCCATAAAAACACAGGGCCTATGTGGGAAATAAGGTTAGGGGACACAATACTCGAAAGCATTGTCATTGACACAATGAAAGATTGGAAAATAATATAAACAGTAGCCCAGTTTCACACAAAAAATGTTTAAGATATGCATAAATAAATGTGGCACTTTGGAAAAAAAAAAGTTAAGTTTGCTTGTAAAAGTGGGTGTTGAAAAGTTGCAGCTTTTAAGCAAAATTAGATGGGTATTTATAAGACCAGATGTGGATGGCCATGCCTCATTGTTCTTGTGAGGTGTGTGCATTTTTTGGTACTCCTGTATAGCATGGTTCAGCTGGATAGTTTTTTGTGTTCACCTAGTATTTCATCTGGATGAAATATCACATAAACATGAAATTCACACTATGCTTCAATTGTTCCCCTGATCTCTCAGTGGTGTTGGAGCAAATTCATATTTTCAAGACAGTTAAAGCAGAACTTATGCATATAAACACTGAATTTATGATTAATAATCTGAAAAAGGATTAGTGTGCATAAGAAATATATTTTGTTTTAAAATTATCCTTTGGGTTTTTTCACATTTAAATACTTAGAAATTAAAAACTTAAAAATTAAAAACTTAGAAATATCTAAGATAACTGCTCAATTAGAGCTTTGGTGTTATTAGTGATACAAGTTGTAGAATCCAGACATTTTACCATGCCTTGAGAGAGACTTCTAGTCACAAGCTTTATAAAGTATCCCATCTTTGAGAAGGGGCCTTCAATCAATAACTTTTAATAATAGTCACATTTTGGGGGACATATCATGTGATAAGTGTTTTAAACACATTTTTCACTGATTCCTTACACAAACTTTTAAAACAGATGGTACAAATCCACAACCCCCCCATACACAGTTCTAAAACTTAATAGATTTTGAAAATTAGTTTTTTGTTTTTATAATTTTGGACAATAAAGCCTGACTTCCACTAAATGTGAGACTAATGACTGTATGTATTTATCCCACTCGGAGTGAACATTGAAAGGTTTTACTGCATTATGGTGTGTTGGCCTAGAGCTCACTGAGGGTGTTATATATAACCATATTGTACTATATTGCCTTTCTAAAAAAAAAAAAAAAAAAAAAAAAAAAAAAAAAAATTCTTGAATTCCCAAACTCCTAGCCACAAGTATTTCAGATGATGGTTTATAAACGACATACATTTATTTTTCTGCTTAAGAAAAAACAAAAGGGCACCTGAGTGGCGCAGTCAGTTTAAGTGTCAGACTCGGTTTCAGCTCAGGTCATGATCTCAGGGTCCTGAGATCAAGCCCTGCTTCAGACTCAGCGCTGAGCACCACGTCTGCTTAAGGCTCTCCTTCTCCCTCTGCCTCTAGCCCCCGCACTCAGTGTCTGTCTCCCTTTCTCTCTCTCCCACCCCCTCCTTTCTCTCTCAAATAAATAGTTTTAAAAAATTTAAAAGTCAATTTTTTTTTTAATTTTATTTATTTATTTCACAGGGAGAGATCACAAGTAGGCAGAGAGAGAGAGAGAGAGGGGAGGAAGCAGGTTCTCCGCCGAGCAGAGAGCCCAATGCAGGACTCGATCCCAGGACCCTGAGATCATGACCTGAGCCGAAGGCAGAGGCTTAACCCACTGAGCCACCCAGGCGCCCTTAAAAGTCAACTTTAAAAAGAAAGTGGCTGAGTGGCTCAGTCAGTTAAGTGTCTGCCTTTGGCTCAAGTCAAGATCCCGGTGTCCTGGATTTGAGCAAGTATGAGGCTTCCTGCTCAGCAGGCAGTCTGCCTCTCCACCTGCTGCTCCCCCTGCTTGTGCTTGCTCTCTCGTTCGTTCTCACCCTCTCGCTTTTAAATAAATAGACAAAATCTTTTTTAAAAAATTGTCAAAAAAAAAAATCTCACAACTGGATGGTGGCAGAATTCCGATTTTCAACCAAGGTTGGTGCAAAAGGGTTGCTGGACAGTGAACACATTGCCTTCATCTGTAGTGGGGCTAATACTCTGCATATGGATAACTACAAAAAACATCTACTATAGGAAACAAATTCCACTCCCATGGTCACCTGTGATGAGATAATTTAATTTGTGGATGAAGGTCAGCAAATTGATTTTACCACAGATTGGGTGGAAAGATTTACTCAATGCATTTTATAATTATAGAATTATAATTTAGAATTTTAAGTAAATTAGATTCAGCTCAGTGTTTATATCAAAAACAAAATTTAAAGTATCGTTCGTAAAGTATTAATAAAAGTCTTAGTATCACTGAAGGCATTTATGGATTGATTTTTCAATCAACTGCATGTTGTTGAATATTCACAAATTGCTCCTGAGTTTTTGGCAACTACTTAAGGTAAGATATGTTACAAAATCACTGGTAATATCCTGAATCATTTTGTGTTAAGATTCCACATTCAAAGTCTGAAGACACCCCTTGGACACTAAGACCAAATATAATGTATGTTTCAGGAATCAGCACAGGACAACAGGTTTTTAACTGTCTATGTAGAGTACTAAGTTTTCCCTCTCCTGTAACTTCCCCCAAAAGGCAGTAGTTGACAGATAGTCCATACTTCTCAGAGTGAACATCATTTAACAAACCACTCAAGCCTTGCAAATGGCAAGTTCTGCTGAACAGTCACTATAGGGATTAGTCCGTCAGGTTAAGAGCTGTCAAAAAAGGTTAGTTCTGAGATAGAAGACAGAAGAAGCAGATAGAAGACAAAATAAGCTAGGAGTTATAATTTAAAAACTAGTTTATTCTCATACTTTCCAACAGATGGATTGTGAAAAATGTCTTTGTTATAATTAAGAAAATTAGTGGCATGAGAGGAAAACAGTTCTATGATCAGGACTTTGGGCACAAATACTATGTCCTCCCCTTCATTTCTCATCCAGGCAAAATGTTCTTACCCTCTGTAAGCCAATTCTCAAATACAAAATGTTGGGGATCCTTTCTAATATCACCACTCCCTGCACATATCCCTTTCCCATTCTCCTTTTATGTGATTATTTCGGAATCCCAGGTTTTTTAATTTATTATTCCCTCCTGTTCTTCCCAATAATAATTAATAATGTAGGTTCTTAATTCCCACCCTAATTCTTACTTAGTTCAAATGCTATTTGAAAATGTTCTTTCATTCCAAGTACATCCTCCAAATTTTTCGTATCAAATAAAACAATCTGCTTAGGGGCACCTAGGTGGCTCAGTCTGTTAAGCATCTGCCTTTGACTCAAGTCATGATCCTGGGGTCCTGGGATTGAGCCAGTTGGGTTCCTTGCTCGTGGGGAGTCTGCTTCTCTCTCTGCCCCCACTCATGCGCACACTCTTTCTCTCTCTCTCTCTCTCAAATAAATAAAATCTTTAAAAAGAAATTACTCAAACTAAGTCTGAAAGATCACCACTTGACTGCTCTTACATTTTCCTCTTTGCCTGCTTCCTTTGCTTTCTCCAAATAAGTCTGCCAGTTTATTTCACTTCCCCATTCAATTTCAAGACAGCCAGACTATTTTGTTAGTCCCCAATTAGCTCTGCCCTACAGTTTGAAGAGAATCTCCTCACTCAAAGTACATCCCTGGCAACCAACAACTCTTTTACTGTCTTGTGCTCTGTAGCTACCTAAAATGGCCCCGACTCAAAAAAGTCCCCAGCTACCACTGAGCTTAATAGATAATCACAGTGGGGTTTTGCCAATAAAAAAGGTATTTTCCAGGTTTGAGAACGTAAGTGGGTATTTTTAAATCCTGGAATCAGTGTTTGAGGGCTTCTTTTTTTTTTCTCAAAACTTCAATTTAACCTATTTCAGCTATTCATCATTTTACCTATAAAATTTTAGTTTTCTGTATGATTTAGAGACCATGGTAAATTTCTAATTTTTTGTTATCAGCTTCACTTCTACTGCAATGTTGTTGAGATTCATTTTGCCCATCTTGACATCATGTTTCTGGTAGGTCTTTAGTTAATTACTGAATTCTGTTCAGTCTTTCTAGCCTTTACATTTCTCTCCCCCAAAAATACACAAATTTAAACCTATAACCACTCCTCATTATACTATATGAATATTCAAATGTTTTGCAAGTTAGATTTTCAAGTATTTATACCTATCCACAGAGTTGTCCTTGTAACCTTTTAGTAGTATAGCAGAAATCTGTATTTTGCCTGGCCCACCCTAACCTATGTTTGATGAAACCATCTCATTTTTTCTCAGGGAAACCACTCTTCCTCAGTAAGGTCCTAATGGAGCTGTTTCTATGCATATGTGTGCAGGCACACATACACAGACACACACAGACACACACATTCTCTCTCTCCCTCAGGCCCTCACAACCCATCAGTTTTCCATCTTCCTGACAACAATGATCTGTTCCAAGAGGACATTCGATCCAAAATTTAGAGTTTTCCCTAAGAATGAAGAATTTGTTTCCTCCCTGGTTTACTATTAGACCATGTAAGCATAGATCTCTGACATCTTCCCCAGCTTCATGGAGAAAGCTGTCTACATAATGAAGTTAGCACAGAAAGGTAAGCAAAACTGAAAAAAGGAGAGAGAGAAAACTCCTTAGAGGCATTGCCTGAGCTCCTTAATCCAGGTTTACCTAAAGGTAGATGAACCCTCTGGACTATACCCAATTCCATAAACTGATGTATTCCCTTTATCACTTGATCCATTTTTTTTTTACCTTTTATTTTTAGATATAGATTCACATGAAGTTGCAAAATGGTACAGAGAGGTCCTGTATTCTCTTCACCCAGTTTTCTCTAAGTGTTCTTCCTTAACTATAGTACAATATCAAAACCAGGAAATTGACATTAGTACAAAATGTGTGAGTAGTTCTATGCCAGTTTATCACTTGTGCATTTTCCTTTAACAAAGACATCATCAAGACCTCACTTAAGTTACCCCTTTATAGTCAAACCCATCCATCATTCCTTACCCTTGGCAATCACTAATCTGTTCTCCATCTCTATAATTTTGTCATTTTGAGGATATAATGTAAATGTAATTAAATAGTATGTCATCTCTTGAGATTGGCTTCTTTCACTCAGTTTTACTGTCCTTGAGAGGGACCCAAGTTGTATGTAGCAATAGTCTATTCCTTTTTTATTGGTGAATAACATCCCATGATGTGGATATACCATAATGTGTTTAACTATTCACTTCTTAAAGAACATTTTGATTGTTTCCAGTTTGGGGTTGTTAAAAATAGAACTGCTATAAACAATTCAGATACAGGTTTTTGTGTGTTGAAACACTTTTAATTTTCAGTCACAACTAAAAAAGTTTTGAATAATAGAGGCAGAAAAATGACAGAAGAGTAGAGAAAGAAAAATTTTCTCCATCTTTATGTATTTATTTGCACATAAAGTAGAGATTTTATGCAACATTTTCTCTCTCTACAGGGAAGTAGGGAAGTTCTTCTTCCATATTCTTAGTTCTTATTCCATATTCTGATCTCCCTGCCCCCACCACACTCCAAGGAGAATTCGTTTATCTAATTGGAATATAGTAAAATCCCAATATCCATTGTTCTACATTGCTCGACTGTGTTGGGTTAAAGTGCAGAATGTTTTTACTCTGCTTCATTTTTAGCCTGGCCTCTTGTTACATGCAATAAACAGCCAGGGTTGGGACACAAGCCAGGAGCTTCACTGTCCTCTCAGGATTTCCATTCTTGCTCTTTTTCATTCAAGTAGCTTTGCAGAGATTATGTTCTTCATGGGACTAGCTGGTTAAGAATTCCAAGATTTAAACTTTGCGGAAGTTATAGAAAGCTCAATATACTCTATATATACTCTTTATACTCAATATACTCTGTATACCTTGTATACTCAATATGTATATTCAACAATACTCAATACTCTTGTACCCCCATCCAGATCTCATGTCTACTTCTTAATTGGTTTTGAGCCTAGCGAAGAGATGTGAGGGATTAGTTTCTCCCAAACATCCCAACATAAAATGGTTCCATGTATTATATAACTTCTCAAAGACATTGACATACTTAAGTGCTTTCCATAATTAAGCTGTAATCTCTTTTTTATTATATCATAGTGATCACTTAAATTCTAATCTATGTTTACTCTATACCCTCTCCCTCTTCTATAACATATAGATATGAATATGGATATACACATACATATAAAACTTCGAGCATGGTCTTCTGAGTTCCTGAATTAAATGATTCCCATACATAGCTGATCCATAACTCTATTATTCAACTCTACTTGACTTCATCTTTTGAGTACCTATCTTCAACTTTCCTTCCTCAGTTCAAACACATTTACTCAACTTCATTGTAATGAACAGTGTTGCAACCCTTTTTACATTTTTTACATTACTGAAATGTACAATTTTTGCATTAATGTTTTTCATCTACTTATTATAAAATTCCATCCATGTTCCTTCATAAACATTCTTTCACCTTTTCCTAATATGCTTTAAAAAAAAAAAAAAGCCAAGAACTGATAGCAACAAAACTTGGTTTTCTCTGCCTGGCCATCACTGACACATGAGCAGCAACACCAGGAGATAAAAGATATCGAAAAGAGATATGTGTGATGGGGAAAGGTAGAAAATCCATTGATAATTATAGTAACATAAGCCCATGTATTTGGCCATCTTTCACATGGATTTTTCCAAAATTAGTATTAACTCTGAGCTAATGCTTCTGCCAAAGTCATCTATTTGGTTGTTAATTTGATAAAGCTAGCCTAAGGCTCTCCCACTAGAGTATAAATCATTCAAGCAACTAGGCACTTTCACTACCAAAGGCCAGAAGTTCATGACCTTAGCACTTGCTTTCAAAGCCTCCAATGAAAGAGGCTTCCCTCTTCCTTACCTTTTATTTGTTTTTAAGCAGTGACCAAGCCTAATTAGCTCTGTGTGGTACCCAGACAGCCAATGATCTTGACTCTGGAAGAAATGTATTGCTGCTATTCCCCATTTCATGGGAAGACTGAAAAGCCAAACCTTGAGAACTAATTGAACTAGATAAACTCCTTGGAAGTGAATTTTAGTGCTTCTTTTTCACCAACACAATACTTTTGGATTCATGTAACAGTGATTTTCCCTGGGAGACTGCTTCCTTGTGACTCTAAGTTTAATTTTGGAGGCTGTACTGTGTGATGAACTTTTGGTTTTATTTGGTAGTCATCATAACTCTCTAGATCAACTCATGCTCCCTTCCAAAAAAGAAAAAATGGATAACAATTCGTGATATTAAACATCTTTTGTAGGTATCAAGTAGGTTTCATCATCTTTCTTTCCCACTATTGGAAGTTAATTTTTAACTAAGAGTGGTGGGAAGTGATGGCTGTCAGAATTAGTTGGAACTCATTTCAAAATTCTCCATCTGTCAGTAGTTCAGCATCATTGCTCATAGGCCCAAGATGATACAGTTGATTGCATAGAAATGACATTTCCAGGTGAAACTCATTTACAAAAAGTAAACTAATTCCCAGCAATGACCTTAATGACCATTAAAGAGAGTCCCTCATCAACTAAGAGTTAGCTGCAAAGAGAAGATGAATGCAATCAGTCATTTGGCATGAACTAGATATGAAATTTTTCTAGTTTTTTTCCCCAATTCATTTAATGCTCATTTAGAAATACGCACCCAAAAGGACTTGATATTTAATTCTTTTATAAACTGTAAACACATCACAGTGGTATTTGGATATCTTACAGACTTTGTCTGTAAACAGAAGTTGCTCCAAGGCATATTCCAGATACTTGCTGGTACAAAATTTTAGATGCTTAACAAGTTCTTCAAATGAATGCCAATAATTTTTAACATTTGGATAGGAAAAGCACATGTGGTACAATGAATGTTATAAATGTTTTCCTTTTATAGTGGCCGTTACAAAGGCTATCTATAGAATTCAAAATAAATCCTGAATTACAGTTAGTTTCATGATGCCTAGAAAACTACCTGAAACATGTATTTAAATAAAGACTCAAGATTCTACATCCTAACGTATTATCTAATGCCAGATGGAACATAACGTAATATTGCACAACTTAGCATGAATCAGCAATCCAAGTGGCTTGGATTTAGACTATTTTTCAATTAGAAGTGTCATTAGAAAGAAAAATGCTGGTGTTGGGGGAGGGGAGAAAACATGTTCCTGAATAACCAATTCCTCAGACCATTATACTGATGAAGTTAGTTATAGCATTAGCACACATGTAGCAAAATGGACCCTTTGTATTCAAACATGTCTATTTGTGAAAGGGCCAATTAGCCTATCCACAGGTGTACATTAAGAAGCATTCATAACTGCTTGAAATGTCAAAGTAAATTAGAAGAAGTCATTGATGCAAACATGAAACTACCTATACTTAAATGAAAACAAAAAGCGGGGTAGAAAAATATCCATTGTAAATATTCATGAGGCAGACTTTGAAACCTTGGGTTTGCTGTTATAACATTAACTGACATAAGGTTCAGAAATGTCATTTAGGTTTATTTCACTTATCTATAATCAGAGCTATAGTCTAATAGGTTTATATATCCATCAACATTGGGCAGAACCCATTGACTTATCTCTAAGTAAGCCTGCATTTCTTGGGAATGAGCTGTTTCTATTTAGAGTATGACAATCAGGAAAGAAATTATTTCACTTAAAAAGAATAAATCAATGTTTCATTTTAGGCATGTGATGTTCAAGGCAACGACACCCCAAGCTCTATGAGATTCAAAATCCTGTCACTTTTGTTCACCCTCTACCTAACACAGTACCTGATCCTGCGTTTTCCTGTGCTCAAGAAATCCAACAGGAGGCTCTATTATGGTTCATGTTTGGCATTTCCCAGAGGGATGCAGACTGTTTAATTTAAGGAACGCAATTCCAATGCTGTATAAATGGCACAGCAATTTTTTAAACCAGCAATACAAAAATGATTTCTTACAATTATCTTTTAAAATATGTTCTGACTTCTGCAGAGTGGCCTGGGTCATATGTTCTATATCTCTCAGGTATTGAGTGAGTCATATAACCTGAGAAGTGTATGCCATTTTTTCCCCTCTGTGTGGGCAGAGGGATATGTGGCTATGCCATTCTTGGCAAGGCTTTCATTTTAGTCCTAAACACTGAGATTTTTTTAATAATAACTTCTGTTGAAATTTTTAAAAATTACTTCTTAACATATTAGACTCCTCTAGAATGTCAAGATTATTAAATAATCACCTAGAATTATAACTGTAATTGTTTACAGGGTATTTTTAGCTAAAAGTATTATTTTCTTTTGCTGAATTAAAAATCATTCTGCACATCTAATACACGTCTTTTATTAATCCTGTATAAATTTACCACTTCAATTTGTTTGAAAGTCTAGGTTTTATACTATAGTTCCATTGTCCTGGAAAGAAAATAAAATCACAATTTTTATATGTAAGTGAAATGTTTTATTTTTTTGAGTAGGAATTAGATGAAACTACCATTTTCTCTAACTGCCTGGTATAACCCCAATCAGAATTAAGGAACTGGAGTGCTCTCGTTATTTGAATTTGGGATTTCACAATTTCAAAGAAGTTTTTGATTTAAAGCTTTTTGTTTACTTTGACACTCATTGTTGAAAATTGATATTACAACCTTAGAGTAAGAAAGAATGTGAGGACTTTCTCCTCTAGGCTTCCATACAGTGCTGGAATCCCGGCTATGGTGTTTCGGCCTCTTCCTGAACAATTTAATAGGAAGTTAATCTCTTGGTAAGATAGTACACTCCATTAATGGAATACTTTGTTAGAAAGTTCTAATTTATGTTGCATTCAATTTGGCCCATTGAAACTTTGGTCCATCAGTTCTAGTTCTGTTCCTGGAAGCAATAAAAATATATCCTTTCCTCCCATTTTACCACTTATATGTAATGTAAAATCTGTTGTGTGGTATCATTAACCATTATTACAAGTACTTGATAACACCATTGTGAAACATCCAGTTACTGATTATTTGCATATGTTATGTCAGTCAAAAATGTCTTTAGCTGCAAGGAAAAGAATACCCAACTATTATAGTTTAAGAAGTGAGGATTTACTTTCTCACCTAACTAGAAATCTAGAGATAACTACTTGCTAATGTTTATTCAGCAGTTCGGCAATGCTCAGGAATATTCTCCGCAATCCTCTAGGTCTTTCTTGTCATTACCTATGTTCAAGGCAAGAAGAAAAGGAAAGTGCAAGGTTTTCCCCAGATGCATCTCTCTTTTTCTCAAGAAAGCAAGAACTTTCCCAGAAATACTTGAACCAGACTGTATGGCTTATTTACCATTTTGTTTCCAGCCCTTAACAGAATGTGGCACCCCGCAAGCGATCGCTAATTGTTATGAAATTAGTACATGAATGAATGTCTTACATCAGCATCACATATGAATAAAACTCTGGCCTTCAAGGAATTCAGACTACAGGGGAGATAAATATAAAATCAAAATACAAAGCAAACCAAAAGCTCTCACTCCTCTTTGAAAGAGAAAAGGAGACAACCTTAAGGAAGAATCTAAAGTGAAGCTTGTTTAACTGTTATTGCTTGCTTGCCAGTAATTTCAGTCTGACAAAAGGGGCTCCAATGGTACACATTTGATGACAACTGGTCAATCAATTACATTGACTATTGATTGGAAATATTTTTATATCAAAATAATAATAGTAAACATAAGGTAAATGATCAATAAGTTCTTCTTGTAGAGTCTTTGCTGGTGAAACCTCAAAACATAAAAGATAAAAAGAAAATATTAAATATTTTCACGGAGAAAAAAATCCTGGGATCTTGTTAAAAATGCAAAATCTCAAGCCTCACCCCAGATCTCCTGAATCAAAATCTGTATTTTAACAAGATCGCCAGACAATTTGTAATGTGCACATCCCTTCCATCTTTCCTTCCTCCACCATTAATTTTTCTTCATTATATGTTTTATTATATATTATTATATTAAATTATATAATTGTTATAGAATATGTTCTGTTCTTTTGCATAATCCTACTAAGGACTCCCAATATTATTACTATAGTTATGTAGATACCATTTATAGAGAACTGAATAGTATGACTTGATCTAAGGTGAAGGAAATGTAATACTCTATATCAGAGTTTACACTATTCTATCTGAAGCACAATTGACATTTGAAGCCAGATTGTTCTTTGTCCTGTTCATTACAGGATGGCGAGCAGCGTTTCTGGCCTGTACTCACTAGATGCCAGTAGCAATCCCCACTCCAGTTGTGGAAGCCAAAAATGTTCCCAGACATTGCCAGATTTTCCCAGGGAGCAAAGTAGTCCCCCATTGAGAAACAATAGTCTACAGGAAGACCTTGCCCTTTGACAGAGAATCTTCCCAGCAGCTTCTTTTAATTTCTTTCTACCTCTTCCTTTGCTTCTTGATTCATATCTAGCCACCACTATTTATTATATTCCATGTATTTTTATTTAGCTGGATTTTTTTTTTATTTTGCTATTGTACCTCCTTGAGTAATTTTTTTTTTTTTTTTAAGGAAACAGTGTGTGGACAGTAAACTTTCTGAGTTTTTATTAGTCCAAAAGTGTCTCAACTTCGCTCTTTCTACTGATTACTAGTTTGGCTGATCATTCTATATTCAGTATCCTTTCCTCCCAGAACTCTGAAGAAATTACTTTACTGGCTCAAACCATGTTGCTAGTATGAAGTCTGTACCAACGTTTATTATTATTCCTCAGATATTTGTGTAAATCTACCTTACTATAGTTTGACTGATTTGATATTGCCAATATTTGACCATTTTTTCCCACCAAGCAATAATTTCATATGGTTCAATCTAATATTTGCTTTCTATTTGTCTGGCTCGTTCTATGCTTCTCTTTCCCCTCTTGGTCTCCTTCCTTTGGGTTATTTTTATTACAATTTTCTTCATTACTTTGAATGCATACATTCCTTTCCTATTGGTGACCACACTAGAAATGACACACGCATCACTGACTTACCAAAGTCTAGTGGTACTTGGAATCTACCTCCTTCCAGACTAGACAAAGATCATCACACACTTTTGCTCCTTTTACCCCCTCCTGACTTACATGCTTTCATTTCATATATGAATTTGTATATGTTAACTCTCAAACAAAATTGTTATTATAATATACAATGTTTATTTAGATCTATTCCCATCATTTTATGTTTTAGTTGTTTTCCTTTCCTCCTGTATCTTGCTCCCACCAGGGATTCTTTTCCTTTGGTCTGAAACCCCCCTTAACACAATACCCCCTGTGAATCTATGAATTTTTATTCATCTAAGGCTGTCTTATCCCACTATGCTCTTTTTTAAAAATTTGAGATATAATTGACATACAATACTGTAGTAGTTTTAAGGATATGTATGTACATAATGATTTGATGCATGTATATACTATGAAATGATTGCCATAAGTTTAGTTGACATCCATCACCACACAGTCACATTTTTTTCTTGTGATGAGAACTTCTACGACTTTTTCAACTTTTTTTTACTTCCTTAGCGACTTTCAAATGCACAATACATTATTGTTAACTATAGTCACTATGCTGTACATTAGATCTCCACAATTTGTTTATCTTATAACTAGAAGTTTGTACCTTTGGATCACCTTCACCCTTTTCACCTTTATTCTTGATGTGCATTTGACTAATGCTAGAATTCTGGGTAGACTAGTAGTGTTCTCTTTCAGCGCATTAATGCCCTCACTCCACTGGTTTCCGTTTTAGCTCAGGAGATCCTGATGCTGCTCTTTATCTTTGGCTTTTTACACTTTTACTATATTTGGGTGTGGATCCCTTCCCTTTCTTTTCTCTTCCTTTCTCTGTTTGGAAATCACTGGACATCTTGAACCTGTGGATTTTACCTGGGAAGTTTTCAAGGAAAAATTTCTAACTACTGTATTTCATCATCGTCATGACACCATCAATCATAACTTGCACCATTAATTTATGTCAACAAGAAAAGAAAAAACAAACTCACATCCAATTAAACTCTGACATACACCTTTGTCATTTAAACTGTTTATCTTATATTTGTAGAAATTCCTTTTATTAAACAAAAGGATATGTGTTACATTCCATTGTTCATCCTTGTATTAATCAGGGTTCTCCAGAAAAACAGAAAGAGTAAGATGTTTTTGGGTGGGGGAGGTAGGGTGGGGAGTGTGGATGTGTGTGTGTAGACAGACAAATTTATTTTAGGGAATTGGTTGTGTGATTATGGAGGCTTATGAGTCTCAAATATAATGGCAGGGGCCAGCAAACTGGAGACTTCTGAGAAGAGTTATAGTTTGAGTCCTACGACAGTCTGCTAGAGAATTCCTTCTTCCTTGGGGGAGGTAAGACTTTTCAGTCTGTTCTAGTCAGACTTTCAGTGTTTTGAATGAAGCTCATCTACAATATGGAGGACAATCTGTGTTACTCCAAAGGGTAACCTTTATCCAAATCTTATCTAAAATCGCCCTCACAGAAGCATCCAAAATAATGTTTGACCAGGTATCTTGGACACTAAGGCCCAGCCAAGTTGACACATAAAACTAACCATTGCAATACCCAATAAGAAATATATAAGCAAAATAAATTAGCCTCCACAAGTATTCCTAAAACTTTTTCCCATAAGGAATCTGAGTCTTCTAAATCACTTTTGGGCTACTCCATGTGCATAATTTTCCCTCAAAGATTCCATTAAGAAACTAAAAGCATTAATGGTGGGCTCCTAATCTGGCTTTGAAATTATACAGAACTAGCCCACTAAAGACTTCTCCTTGGAAAATGTCACTAAACATGCCTGATCAATCTCCTTCATCCCCTCCCCATAACCATTTGTTGTCTAGTGGGTGGAAGGAGTGCTCCAATATTGTCTCTGGGACTTTCCACCAAGCCACTGACCCCCTTTCTGAAAGTTTTTATGTTTGCACTTTTGATACATATGCACAGGCAATGATAATTGATAACTGCTGCCTAGCTTCAGTAAAAACAGTAAGATGCCATCAATTATATGATACATCCTGATTTCAGAAAAGGTAAAATGTGGGGGCAAAATGAAACACAGCATCAGTGCAATAACTGATCATCTCTGTCTTTTCTTTGTCTACTCTTCTGGGACTCCAGTTAAACCTATTTATTTAAGTATCTTTCTCCCATACTTTCCATCCTTTCACTGCTGCTACATCAAAACTTGGGTCCTTACCTTTGATTATATTTTGGTCCTAGCATTTCTAGTTGATGCTTTTGCAAATAAACAATGTCCCAGTTTTTATAGTCTCCAGTTACTTGCTGAAATCTTTGTTTGTCTTCTATCTCCAGGAGTATTACAGACATTGTTTTTTGCACTTACATTTTATGAGAGGACAAGGGGCCTTTGATAAGTGACTGAAGACACTCTGTGGAATAAAAAACATATTGTATGACTTGTAACTACATACAGTATACTATAAATACCCAGAATAGATCATAAAGCATTAGTGCTATGAATTTCCTGATCCTCTCTGACAAAGAAGTAGTAGAGAATAGTGGTTACAAGCAAAGTCAGTTAGACAGACATGTGTTTGAATTCTGGCCATGAAATCTTCGGCAGTTCCTTTACTTCTCTGAGTCTTTCTCTGTTTATTCATAATAGTGATAATAATAAAAATAATTATTATTATTATTATGCTGATAATAACAGTAGTGATCTAAAAGAGTTGTGTTGGATCAGGTTAAAGGAAATACCAATCGAATATGTAGACTAATATGGCACCGGGCTCATAGTTCATATTGAAATAATTCACTGTCTCATTATTAGGGAATTGGTGATAATCGACCCCTTTCCTAGGAAAGTCTGTGTTTCCTTCAGGAATTCCATACTCCAGCTGCACAGGCAGCACTGGTACTAGGAAGTCTGCTGTTTCTTCTGGAATCTTTCCACCATGTCTTGAGCTTTGTTGTGCATTTGTCCAAAGGTTTGTATAGAAAGTACATCTTTAACTTCTAGGGCTTTATCCATTGATGCGCAGCCTGGAAAGCCTTCCTTTATTCCATCCTGCTCTGCAAAATGCTGGCCATGCATCATGCTGCAGCTTTCTATCTCTCTAATGGAAGTATTCTCATCTGCAGGAACCTTGGCAATTGAGAGGATGGAGAGAAGGAAGAGAGACTTGTGAGAGAAGTTGAAAAAGAACATAAAACTTCCATCTGGCAATAAAAGTCACTTCCTGTGCAGGCTCCAAATCAGAAACAGATTTTCCAATGCACAGAATCAAGGGTGCTGAGATAACTCCTGAGTCATTCCATGCACCTGACCCCCAGGGGAACTCCACAGGTGTTTCTATTGTGCTTTTTGTTTATACACACATTTCAAATCCCCAAGAGGAGGGGAGCATGTGCCCACCAGTGTAGCTTGAGAAGATTATATGGGAGCGCTAGGCCATCACAGAAACGGAAAATGTCAGCTGCTGTGTGGAAGACTGGGCTTAATGCTGACTAGCCCCAGGAGATGCTTTACTTGCTGTAAAAAAAAAAAAAAAAAAAAATGCAGAATCTTCAAAGATGATGTCATCCTCCTATTTGCCTACTTTCTCCTTAAACTGGACTACAGACAAGTTCCAATTAGTTGGGTTTAGGATAAGAAAAATGTAATTTCTATGATGATAGGGCTTATGCCTCATTTATCTCTGTGTCCCCAGGGCTAGCCGTGTGCCTGCAACATTATTGCTGCTGCTTAATGCATAAACAATGGTATTGTTGAATTTGGTCTACTCCATATGACTTAATCCATGACTAATCCATGTTGGAAGGGAAGTAACAACTCATGCTTTGTTAACCCCCAATAAAACTTTCAATGAAGAAAAAAGTGAAATATTTTTTAAAATGCTACTCAATAGTGTCAAGATATTTATTACTGTTATCATTTATGTGACTTGGGACCTTAAGCAACTCATTTCTCTTCTCTGTTGGACCTGTTCCATTCCCAAAATGTTATGTAGTAAAGATTAATATTGTGTGAGAAAATTGTAATTCTCTCTTTAAAAAATCATATTCAGTTTAATCTATAACATAAACACAGATACTGGTTCCAGCCCTCTTGGAGAACAGTTCACTGTGATATTTCTTTCTGTTACAAATGTTTTTTCCCAGGTCTTGCTTTGGTAATAATCACTGGGAAATACTTAGTGCCTGGCTATGTGCACAGCTCTAAAAGGAATGTGACAATGGTCATTTGGGGGCAGAAATCAGATCCCAGTTATTATTAGCCTTCCCCCATCAAAGATTAATCCCCCTATCTTTGCTCTGGGCCTCTCCCCTTCTGCCTGCTCCTGAAACCTCTTCTATCAGGTAGACTAACACTTGCCTCCAACAGTTATCACTCTCCTCCAGGCTCCTTTCTCATAACATGGTTCTTTAGTTCAAGGATCTTTAATGAAATACCTGCCATATGCCTGACACAAAGCTGGGCACTTAGAAAGATATGAAGAACGCTAAGACATTGTCTTGCCTTCTAGATTCTAGAAGTTCACAGTATAGTTCAGGAGCTTGACATGTAAACAAAATATCAGAGACAGTAACAGAGACATCTAAAAGTTGCCGTGGAGGTAAATATGATCGAGTATTCCACAACAGACCTAAAGCAATTAAGTAGTCTTAAATCCTTTGTAGCATGTGGTGGGATATGAACACAAACAAATGTGTGAATGAGTCTGTGCTCTGAGCACAATCTAAATTCTTACCATTGAATGCAGCACAGTAAGTCAGTTAAATTCAATAAACTTCTGCTGAATGTTCGTGGTTTCCAGATCTATACATGACAAAAGACACTGGTGTGGCCCCAAAATGCTCATAGTGCAGGGGAGAGAAGTGTGGAATCCATGTGTGTTTTCTGGCCAGGAATGGGGCATTGGGTGTAGTATTGGGAAATTAAAAGGAGGAAATCAAAGCTACCATTTATTGAGGGCTAACAAGGTTCCAAACATGATCATTTAATCCTCACATCTCTATAAGGAAAGTACAAGCACATTGCTCCCCAGGTTCCCCCCAAAAGAGATCAAAGCCAAACCTACACTTCAAAAAGCTAAATACAGTTTTTATTGCCTCCCAATGCAAGATGTTTCTAGTACAATCTTTTCCTTTCAAATATGGGGTGACTAACAGGGGGTGTTGTTTGGACAATGTATTTTTATTTTGACATTTTAGTTCAGACTGGAAAATTGGTCAAGAACACACTTATTACTTAGTGTTGTGTGAAATAATATCTACAGTGTTCAAAGTTGCAATTAAAAGCATAAAATTCTTTCAAACTCAAAGTTAAAACAAAAATACAAAAACAAACAAACAAACAACCCTGCATTTCATGCTGTGTTAATATTTCACTGTGTGGCCATAGATGAATCTCTCTCTCTCTCTCTCTCTCTTCCCCTCTCTGGACCTCTGTTTTCTCATCTGGCCAATGAAGAAATTGAAATAGTATCTTAAATCATTTCTAAGTTCCCTTCATGTGATTGAATGTTTCGTTTGTAAGTAGTAAGTGGTGTTGTTTTGTTTTAAGTAGTAGGTGGTGCTGAAGGTTTCTGATCCCCCCAGTTGTATGCTGTAACAATTATGGTAAGATATTAGACATTGTTTCTCAAAGAAGTAATCTGATTGTGACCAGAATAAGGATGCAGTGGCAGCCCTTCCTAGTGAAGAGGGGAGCAGTGTGCACTCACAACCAAGTCCTAAAAGGAATAGCAGCTGCCATCATACTGAATGACAACCACGTGCCGGGCACTTCGCAGACTTTATCTCATTTACTCATTGTAAGACTCTCTGAGAGGGCTGTCTCAGATGCAAAAACACATGTCCAGACAAGTTAAATGACTTGCCTTAAGGTAACACAAATGGTAATGCACAATCATCCACTAATAATTCGTACTCATAAGACATTCCAAAGGGGCTGCCTTCAGGGGTTTGCCAGGGGTAACCCTGGCACCTCTCCCCCGAGACACTGTGCTAATGTGACTAATTCTGAAATCCTCTAGGAGGCAGGGATTATACGTACCCTCACCTGTGACCCTCTGCCTGCAAGCTTGTACACTAGCGCTGTGCCACCTCCCCTAATCACACCGGACGGAGCTCACACACTGGGGCCACAGAGCCTGCGGACATGGATTCACTGGTCTATGCAGGGTTCTACAATATTTGAGCCACCACTTAAAAATTAGAAGATTATACATAAAGATGCAGATTTACAGCTTCTCTTTAAAAAATTCCGAAGACCTAGAAACAGAGTGTACTTTGTAGCCTGGCAACAAGCTGGAATCAGGGCTGCTCTCTGCCTATACTGCACCTTCGCATAAATTAGAAAAAGGTGCTACACTGGGCAGATAGGGGCCAGTGGGCTCACAGCTTGGTAAGAAGAGAGCAGCTGGATTTCACCCACCTCCCTCATGTCCAGCACCCTCTTGCACCATTGTACGTGGCAATTCTAGCCAAGCAGCTCCTCCTGCAGATGGGACACATCCTCTCTGGTCAATACAATCTCTAACATTCTCTTAATCCTCCCCAGCTCTGAAGCCCAGTACCAATTAAACTCTGAAAATCTATGGATTCTCAGTATTTTATACCCATCCCACCTCACTCGTTTCTTTGATCTTCTAGCCCCTGCAGATTTTTTTTTTTTCATTTGCAACACTTACTCTAATGAATTATGGCAGGGTAGCCTGGTGGCTTTCATATGTATTTGCAAAAATACTCAAAAGACATAGAATGGTGAACAGGGAGGTATAGGCTAGAGTTGTCAACTAGAGAAGAAGTTGTGCCCAACCATTTCAAAGTTTCCAGTTGTGGACTTAAGTTCCTCTATTCCATTGGCTTACTTGGACTTGCAAGACTTATTACAGTGTCTGTGAGCCAGAGGCATCTCCCCTGTTCACCTCATCTGCTTTGCCTCAGACTCACAGCTCAACCACTATTGATTCATTCTTACCTTCTCATAAATGCCCTAGTGTTTCCTTTATTACCCTCTCCTCATTCCTCCTGTAGCACTGGCTCACACATCAGTGTCAAAGCTGCCACATTTGATTATTCCAACTGGATGCTGTCCTTTCCTCAGTGAAGGAAGAAAGCTTTTTGCTCAGTTCTGAGCCCAGAGCACCCTGTTACGGGTTGAACTGTGTTCTCCAAGAAGATATGGGGAAGTCTTGTGCTCCAGCACTTTAGGATGTGAGCTTATTTGGAAATACGGTCATTGAAAATGGAACCATCAATATGAAATCATACTGGAGTAGAGTGGGCCCTTCATGCAACATGGCAGGTGTCCTTATGAGAAGCAACAGAGAGACATAGAACACCATGATGACAGAGGCAGAAACTGAAGTGATGCTTCTATACACCAATAAATACGAAGGGTTGGTAACAATGGCCAAAGCGAGGAAAGACAGCCATGGCATAGCTTCTCCCTTGGTACCTCCAGAAAAACCAACCCCACCAACACCTTGATTTTGGACTTCTAGCCTCCAAAACTGTGAATGAATACCTTTCTGTTATTTTGAGCCACCCAGTTTGTGGTAATTTGTTGTATAGCAGCATAGCAAACAAGATATTCGACTTCATCAGAATCAGTGTAGGTCTGGCAGCCCAGGCTGGACAGGTAAAGAACGTGGTTGGCATTTGTTTCAAAACGACAAGGTCTGTCAGAGACCCCTTGGCATCAGCCTTTGTTTGACAATCTAGGTGAACTGAGCAGATTGGAGATGGTAATTTTTTTTTCCTGTGTGTTAAACATAGAAAAGTGTTGTATTTTTTCCTAACTCACTGTGTGCCACCTCCATTTCCCATCCCTTCAGCCCCCAACATCTTGCTGGTAGTGTGTTGAGAGCAACATTTCTCTGCGTGGACATTCTGACTCACTCCTTTTCAATAACACCCTCTTCCTTGATAAATCAATACTCTGACCAAAGTGATGGTGCCTTTAGGTCATTAAGCAAAGTAGTCATGGTAAGAGAAATGAGATGCAGCTTTGTTTCCAAGGTATTTTTTCTTTTGGTCTTATTTACCTGGATAATGCAATAAAAGTACAGCTTCTAAAAACCAACTAAAGAGAAAACTGACTATACAGAGCCATGATGATGGAGCACGAAACCAAGAAAAGGTACAGAATGAGCTCTTATAGGAAGACATAGGTTGTCTTGGGCAAATCACATCCCCTCTCAGAACTTCAGTTGTCTCAGGGATGGAATACATCTTCTCTTTCCTGAATCTCTGCTATAGAGTTCTATGACTCTCTGGTCTTTAAAAGAAAAAAAAAAAAGTGGCAATGTCCAAGTAATATCCCAAATCCTCAAGCTTCAGGTTTGTACCTTTTCAAGGGGTCATTCACTGAGGATATGACTCTCTTTGGATGATGACTTTTGTAATTCTTCAGGCATACTACGGACATTGACTTACCATGCCTGCCCACCAGAGATACAGAGAGGCTACAAATGGCATTGTCACCAGAGACACACAGAGTTTCAGGTAACATTTCAAGGAGGATTGCAGAGAAAACCTATTAGGTAAAGAAATTTGAATATATATTTCATATTCAGTCTTTTCAATTCTGTCTCCTCTTTCTCCTATACTTTCTTGGTAAAATTTATTTTATCAAATTTTATGGAAAAATTATAAAATGCAGGGATGCCTCAGTGGCTCAGAAGTTAACCGTCTGACTCTTGATTTCAGCTCAGGTCATGGTCTCAGGGTTGTGAGTTGGAGCCCCATGTCAGGCTCCATGCTGGGCATGTAGACTGCTTAAGATTCTCTCTCTCCCTCTCCCTCTGCCCCTCCCCACTGCTTGTTCTCTCTCTATCTCTCTCTCTTTCTCTCAAAAAAAAAAATATATATATATATATATAAAGTGCAGAAAAGCAAAGAGGAAAAAAATGAGAAACATGCATAATCTCATCACTGGAAATAAATACTATTAGCAATTTGGTATTTGCTTTTAGATGTGTCTCAATGCACTTGCATGAGTATATGTGTGTGAAATATAACTTCCAAATCAACCTTGCAGAGGAATATAAGAGTTTTTATGAGCTTTTATGAACCCTCAAAAAGGTTTCAGGAGCACAGATCCTTCCAGTTAGAATATACTCACAAATCAAAATAATAATATATTTAAATTAGTGCCAACAGCCCTATATTATATTGGGAGTTTTGTCCAGCAGCTAGAGTTGTCAACCTATATAGTTATAGAGCCAAAAGGAGATTTTAGTTCTATCATTGCTTGGACATTTTTTGAACATCATAAATAATCTCATAGTCTACACTGAGGAATGACCAAAAAAAAAAGTATAATAGATTTCCTCTCCCCCTATGAAACTTATAGTGTGGTTTTCAAAAAATATTAATAAGTTTTAGAACTCACTTTTTTTGAACAAAAATCTTATGCTGAAATTAGTGTATAAAGTACATCAAAGCAGACTGTTGTGAAGGACATGAAGATAGAGGCCTAGAGGTCCATCCATAAGTTTTTTGTTTTTTGTTTTTTGTTTTTTTTTTTCAGATGACCTAAGGATTCCACAAACTACAGTGTGCAAACCAATAACTCCAGAAGATGTATGAAAGCATAGACCAGTCAAGGCTTGAGATTATGACTGTGGTTGGTCATAGTGTGGAAACCATTGCTAATATGTTCCCCTGTGTGCTGGATACACTTACTGGGGCTTTGCCTCTATTGATTAATTTAGTCATCACAATAATCTGGATATTTAGGTATAAGCATTTCTATCTGATCACTAAGAAACCTGAGGTTTGGAAAGATAAAATAACTTACCCAATATCTTCAGCTATATTTGGCAGTCCTGAGATTCAAGCATAAGTCTCCTGACCCCAGCATCCGTGACAACTTTTAACATCTAAATAGAATGCAAGAGTTGAGTTCTACACACACACACACACACACACACACACACATGCACACACCTGTACATACACATGCACGCACGCATGCATGCACCTAAGAGACACAAATGCACAAGGGCATACATGATTGATTGTGAAATGAGAAGTAATGCCTAGATCCAGTGTGTCTTGACCATTAGGATGAAAAACAATAGGATTATAGGTAGAAGTCTGGGCATTACATAGCCATTGGACCATGACAGAAAAGTGAATGCATGTTTCAGGTAGATCATAGTAAACAAAGATTGATATGTGCTGATATACACACTGTGTGTGAGAAATGCCAAAGATAAAAATCCTGGTTGTTTGGAAAATCTGCCTAGAGGAGGAAGAACTTGATTTAGAGTTAAAATAATGCTTGGTAGCCTCAGAAGTTCTCCCTCCAAAGATAATTGTTAATTACTGTGTTGTTTGAACATATGTCCACAAATTCTTTGATACTCCTCCCTCCAGGTGGTAGAACTTAATTCCCCATTCCCCAAAAGTTGCAAGATACAGGTAGTAAGATAAATACCATAATAGGACCCTAAATTAAGATTTTCTGGCTATTAAAGAAAATATATTTTTTTCTTTAATAGTTATATTTAATATATAATTATTATATATAAATTAATAGTTATATATGAATTGATATAGATTTATAATATATAATTATATATATTTATGTATTAGATTTTATTGTTGTCATTCCTCGATGAAAGAAAACCAAATCATTCATTTGCAAAAGCAAAAAAAATTCTCTGTTACCACTTTTAAGGTAGAACAATCATGTAGGTCTTTTATTAACTCATTAGTGACCAAACAAGAAAGGTTTCAACTTTAAAACATACAGAGAGGCTGTCGAGATAGATGATCCTTATAAGGTTCTTTATAGAAAAGGTATCATGGGGCACCTGGGTGGCTCAGTTGGTTAAACATCCCACTCATGATTTTGGCTCAGGTCATGATATCAGGGTTGTGAGATTTAGCCCTGAGTCAGGCTTTGCTCTGGGCATGGAGCCTACTTAAGATTCTCTCTCTTCCCCAACCTGACCCACCACTACCCTGCCCTGCTCATGTTCTTTCTCTTAAAAGAAAGAAAGAAAGAGAGAGAAAGAGAGAGAAAGAAAGAAAGAAAGAATGAAAAAAGGAACGAAAGAAAGAAAGAAAGAGGAAGGAAGGAAAACAAAGGAAGAAAGAGAAGGAAGGAAGGAAGGAAGGAAGGAAGGAAGGAAGGAAGGGTTTCATGTCTACAACCAAATTCTCAATGAAGGCATTCCTGTAAGGCAGGAGATAATGTGAATCCACTAGTTTGTTTCATCACTATCTAAACTGATTCTGAGAAAATTGTCTTGAAGAATGGTAAAGAATGAGTAGTTAGGAACCTAACTTTATCATACCTCTCTCTTACTAAAAACATTTCAGTGATTATTACCTACAGGTTCGAAACTGAATACTCTATAGTAGAAGAGCAATGCCTGAGAGGCCTGCTAGAGGAGTCCACCATAAGTTATCCATTTGCCACCATTTGCCAAGAGTTTGTCTTTTACTGACTTTGGCTATTGGCAGGCATCTAGTAGACTTTTTCTTAATTTTTAATTTTCATTCCAGTTAGTTAACATATAGTGCAATATTAGTTTCATGTGCACAATATAGTGATTTCACACTTCCATACATCACTCAGTACTCATCATAACAAGTGTCCTCCTTAGTCCCTACCACCTATTCAACCCATCCCCCTCACCTCCTCCCCTCTGGTAACCATCAGTTTGTTCCTGTCATTAAGAGTCTCTGTTTGCCTCTCTGCTTCTTTCTTTCTTTTTTTTTTTTCCCATTTGCTCCTTTGTTTTGTTTCTTAAATTCCACATACAAATGAAATCATATGGTATTTGGCCTTCTCTGAATGACTTCACTTAGCAAACATAATACTCTCTAGCTCTACCCACATCATTACCAATGGCAAGATTTCATTCTTTTGATGGCTGAGTAATATTCTAGTGTGTGTGTGTGTGTGTGTGTGTGTGTGTGTGTATATATATATATATATATATATATATATATATATATACCACATCTTCTTTATCCATTCATCAGTTGGTAGATATTTGGGTTCTTTCCTTAATTTAGGTATTGTTGATGATGCCACTATGAACAGCAGTGGGCATGTAATCCCTTTGAACTAGTATTTTCATATCCTCTGGATAAATCCCTACTAGTGCAATTGCTGGGTCATAGGATAGCTCTATTTTTAACTTTTTGAGGAACCTCCAGTCTGTTTTCCAGAGTGGCTACACCAGCTTGCATTCCCACCAACAGTGTAAGAGGGTTCCCCTTTCTCTGTATCCTCACCAACACCTGTTGTTTTCTGTGTTGTTAATTTTAGCCATTCTGACAGGAATGAGTTAGTATCTCATTATAGTTCTGATTTATATTTCCCTGATAATAAGTGATGTTGAGCATCTTTTCATGTGTCTGTTGGCCATCTGTGTGTCTTCTTTGGAAAAGAAAGGGATGGAAGGAAGCTCATGGGACCTGAAAAGGAACCTAGGAAGGCCTGCATGGCAGAGAAATGACTTGGGATGCTACTAGGATCCTCTCAGCACCAGATGATATGAATTTGACCTGGAAAGGTAACAACAGGAATAAAAAGGTTAATGGACATTATGCAACTTCTTTATTTATTTTTTAAAAATTACCTATTGAGTTCTAGCTTCTTGGGATGCCTCAGTAAACAAAACACACACACACACACACACACACAGATTCTACCTTCACTAATTTATAGTCCAGTGGAGAGAGACAGATCATAAACAATTAGATGAATACATTTTATGGTGTTTTAGAAGACAGGAAGTGCTTTGAAAAAAGTACAGAAGGGTATCGGAGATTGGGAATGCAAGAGGGCATATAACACTTTTAACTGAGTGGTCAGGGAATGCTTGCTACAAAAGTGAAATCTGGGCAAAGCCTAAAATGATGAGGTAGTCAACCACGTCAATATAAGGGAAGGCTCTGGTCATTCAGAGGGAAAGCCCAGAGCAGGGCACAGCCAGGAGCTAAGTGAGCTGGGGGAAAGGGGTAGGATATAAGTTTAGTGGGGTGATGTGGGGTCTGGCAAGCCACTGTCGGTGCTTTGGCTTTTACCGTGAGGCTAACCAAGAGTCACAGGAAGGTTCTGAGTAGAGGGATGACTTGATCTAACTTAAGTTTTAAAAGAGATACTATATCTGGGGCGAGGATAGATGTAGGAAGCCAAGTTTATGAAAGAAGACCCATAGAGCCATTTAGTTAAACAGAATCAAGTACCAGTAACTGCTTTGTGAATGGCTTCATCTGAGCTGGCCAGAGAAGATTGTCAGAGCATGAAGCTGTTGACAGAATGGCTCTTTCCTGATTTTCCTGGTTGCACGTTTTCTTCAGTGGGTCAGTTGGATGACAAAACATTTCCTGGATGTACTGGTGACCAAGGAGCTGGCTGTCTTCTGTGCCCAGGTCTCAGTCCTATGGTCATGTGTGTGTCTGTTGTATTTTTACTTTCTTTCAAGACATAGGAGTTTCTCAAATCTCTTCTGCGGCTTTTTTCTCAAGGCAGAGACATTCATAGTGGCCTCCTTCCTTTGGTACTAGGACTGGAGAAAAGAAGCAATAAGGCATTTATCTGGACAACTCCAGTCTGTCTCCTGGATTCTGTTAAAGTAATTCCCAGCACTGTCATGCTAGGGAGAGGCATGTCCTCTTAACAGTTAAAGAGGAGTTAAGGAGGTTCAAACCAGCTCATCCGCAGACGGGCCTTCAGAGCAATACAGTCCAGTAGTAGAAATATAATGCAAACCATACATGTAACTTTAGTCTAGTAGCTTCCCTCTCTCTCTCTCTCTCTGCCTGCCTCTGTGCCTACTTGTGATCTCTCTCTGTCAAATAAATAAATAAAATCTTTAAAATATATATATATATAAATAAATAGTCTAGTAGCCACATTTTAAAATGTAAAAAGAAACAGGTGAAATTAATTATAATAATATATTTTTTTCAAGTCATATCTAAATTATTTCGGTATGCAATAAATACAAAAATTATTAAAGAGATTTTAAAATTCTTTCTTTTTTTATAGCAAGTCTTCAGATCTGGGGTGCATTTTATCCCTCCAGGACATCTCAATTCAGACTAGCCCATTTCAAGATCTCAGTAACCACATATAACTACTGTACTGGATAACACAGGTCTAGGCAGACAGATCCCAATGCTGGTATTTCTCTAGGTTGGCTAGCACTGCTGGCAACTGTTTCGTGCATTAAATGCTAATGATCTGTAGAACTTTGACTTATGGAATTGGAATTTGGTAATATATGATAGAAGGGAAACAGAAACACCTTGATTACATCCCACTCCCAACCTCATTCTGTCTCCTCTCCACACTGAGAACAAATATAAGTGAGAAAGGGCATTGTAAACAGAAAAGAGTTTTGCCCAAGCTTATTACTATGATTACAACTACTGGCTCTATCTTTGGAGCATACACATTGTTCCTGCCACTACGTGCTTCAAGAGTGAAAAGTACATGAAGAGCGTAAAGTCTTATGACAAGGATGACAGGCTCATTCCAGGGGGTGAGCCCCAAGAAGATATGAAACTCCAACCCAGGGCAAATGGAACTTTATTTGAACCAGGTTCTCTTTAGCTGCTACCATCAGGGTAATTTATGGCTAAGGGTTGGCATGATTTTCACCAAGGCAATTTGTTTCCAGCCCCCTTCAAGGGTCTCCATAATTCCTGTCAATGATCACTAGTTCCGGCTGGAGAAAATCTCTCCAGTGAACACAAACAGCAAAGCTTCAGCAGATGTTGGCACTAGGTGAGGTGAAGTCTGGGGTAGAGGAAAGATAGCAGAGAAGTGTCTCTCTATGACTTGTACTTCCCCCTAAAGTCAAATTCAGGCTGTTGAATAAATCTGAGAACAAAGTGTTAAAATTGCCAAGCAGGTCTAACAAATACAAGGATGTTGAGGGCAGTAGAGGAAAGAATTAAGGATTTATATAGGCATTGTATGGGGCTATAAGCATCTTGAAGACAGGGCTATAAGCATCTTGAATCAGTTTTGTCACTCCCTTCGGTGAGCGAATGAATGATAGAACTAGTACCTTTTTAGTATTCCGTAACCCAAGACAACAATTGGTCTAAGCCCTTGTACCTTTCACAAAACCAGGTTTTAGAATTCTGAAGATTGTGTAATTGGACCAGATGAACTTTAAAGTCTTTATGAGACGCTAAGACTCTGTAATTTGTCTGGACATGTGCTAGTGAGTATCAAATATTATTCAGCTTAAAAAGTGCTTTAAGTTTTGAGGTAGCTACTCCAAACAACTCTTGTCCATTTTTTCTCAGCCCATGCTAGCCCAAATGCTGGGCACAGACTAGTATAAATATGACTCTACAGAGTGAGGACAATTGTTTGTGGTTATTGCTGGAAGTTAAAGCACTGAATGAGGGAGCCCATGATATTGAGAACAAGCCTGGAATCTTTGTTCCATAAGCACTCACTAGATCTCCATGGGCCCTGTCATTCATTACCAGACTAGGTGATCTGCCAAAGACTATGGATTCTGACTTTTTACATGAGCTTAAGTGGAGAAGCTACCCAGGGCCACATCTTTGTCCAAGGGCTGTGACAAATATCTTTCAGTGCTATAATTCCCCAGGTATTATGTGGGCTGCTTTTCCACATAATTTTTCTCACTCCAGGTTCTCTAGGCACAAAGTAAATATGTGGGGTGGCTCATATCTATAGCACTGAAGACCATCAAATTCCAGAATGTCCAGAACACTCTGAGAAGCTCTGCAGAGAAACCATTGGTTTGAAAAGTGAGCAGTTGACAGGCTCAAGGGCAGGCATCCCCAAAGGTGGGCAGGGGGGATAATTTTTCTCTAAGCTCTCTCTCCCCACCCAATCCACCTCCCCACTAGAGTAATTGCCCTAAAACCAAAGTCAGATCTAGTCACTCCCTAATTCACAAACCCTAAATGGCTCCTAACACCTGCAGAATGAAATATAAACACCTTCATGAGGGATTTCAGGCTGTCACTCTCCAACGGCAGGCCACCATTCCAACCTCATATCATGTTACATCCCTCCGTGCACTCTGGGTGATACTCCAGTCCACTGGACATCTCATCATTTCTTAAATTCTTTGTGTATTTCCCTGCTCCCACACCCACATCAGTATTTGGGGCTACAATGCCTGCCCTTGCCTTTCTGGTCCACCAAAGTTTTTCTTATCCTTCACTGGCCCACTCAAACAGCAGTCCACCAGCAACCCCTGTCCCTGCTTACATTTTATTATTGCTCTAATTCTGCCTTTGATTATAATTCATTGTGTAAATGTCTGTTCCTCCCTCCTTTGTCACTTTATTTTTGAGGACATGGACCATATCTTATTAATTTTTGTTTTTCCAACAGCTCCCATTACATAGTCCTGATCACTGGAAGTGGGCAGATAATGTTTGTTGGATAAAGGAATGGGGAGATGACTTATGTCCTTACTTAAGCTAGCACTCCGCCTAGCATTGGTGGGATAGGATTTGTAATAAATGCTTCACTGCTAAACAAGAAGGAACTGTTTGGAAGAAGGTCTTTGGGGAAGAAAGAGCCCTGGAGCAAGATTCAGAAGACTTGTGTTTGGATGTTTCCTGGGAAGGCAAGGGGGTTGTGGGCCGAGACTGCAAATGGTTGCCCACTCTCCATTCTCCCCTTCTCTCTTCTGAATAGAACATTCACATTTTAACTGAGCTCTCAGCTGTCCAGCTGAAGACTACGTTGCTTAGTCATCCTTGAAACCAGGTATCAAAATTTGGGCCAAAGGAAAGTGAGTGGAAGACATGAGCAACATCCGATATGTTCTTCAAAATGAAAGGAAAGCCCTTCACCTCCTCTCCTCCTCTCTTTCCACATGTAGAAATGTGAAGTCGGAGTGAAGTAGCAATGTGCATTTGATCACACGGATGAAGGCAACTGCCTAGATTCTGATGGTGTCACCTGCTCCATCCACAATCCTCCCTACTCCACAGTAGGGAAATCTTAGAATTATCTTTGATTCCTCATTCTATCAAAGAAAGATATCCAATCCATTAGCAAATCCCATTGGCTCTACATTCAAATATATCCGGAATTCACTGACTTCTCATCACTTCTACTCGTGCCAGCCATCATTAGCTTTCCCTGGATTATTGCAATACCTGTTTATGACCTCACAGCATTTATCCTACTCCCCTCTTTCCCCACCATCAGTTTGTTTCCACAGAGAAGCAAGAGTGATTCTTTAAACTGCTAAGTCAGATTAATCCCCCCCTTCCAAACCCTCCCTATGCTTCCCACCCCAGTCAGAGATGAAAAGTCCTAGCAAGAGCCCATAAGGAACTCCATGATCTGGGCCTTGTATCTCTCTGTGTTTGTCTGCTACTTCCTCCCCCAGTTCTCTGCTCCAGCTGCTTAGCAGCTCCTTGCTGTTCCCTGTATGCTTGGTACACTCTTCTCTCGGGGCCTTTGCATGGTTGCTCCTCTGCCTGACATGATCTTCCTTCAGATAGCCACATGGTTAACTTGCACACCCGATGTTGTTTGAATGTTAGCTTCTTAACTAAGTTTCCCTGAAAATTCTATTTAAAATTGCAAACCCAACTCCACCCCCATCCTCCTCATTACCCGCTCGCTTGTTCTTAGCACTTACGCTTTCCAACATACCTTACAATTTGTATTTTTGTCTATTGTCTATTCCCCCGCACAAGAATATAAGCTGGATGTGGGTAGGAATTTGTATATATATCTCCATATTTTTCACCACTTTATCTCCTGTGCCATGGTATATAATAAGCACTCAATAAATATTTGTTGAAGGAGCAAGAATCACGAGGATTCTGCAGTCCCGGCACCGTGGAGCTGTTATATCACTGGATGGTTCTACAACACAGAAGTACATTTCTGCTTTTGTCAAGTTGGGTCTTGGCTATGGCAACTGACTCCATGTCCTGATACAAAAGTTAGGAGCTTGGGCTTTGGATTTGGGAGACTCCACTCAGTCCTATCACTCCCCTGCCTGCAACCCTCATATAGCTGTCTATCACAATGAAAATAATTTCTGATTTTCCTTACCAGTCAACAAATCAAACCAAATCAATCTGATCTGGCCTCTGACTTCATCTTCCACTTCTTCACATACTGTTCTCACTCATGTCTTGTTTCTTCATTAGGGCCTTTGCACCTACTGTTCCACCTGCCTGAAAGACCCCTCCTCAGCCCCTGTCCCAGATCTTTACAGGACTGCCTCCTTGTCATCCATTCAACATCCACCACCTCAGAGAGGTCCTTCTTGGACATCCCACCTACAAAGAGAACCTTGGCATCCCTGTCCCAGTATCCTTCTCTACCCCTTCACCCTGCTTCTTATTCATGATAGTGCTTAACATAATTGCTCATTAAAATTCTCATTATTTGCCTGTCTACATTGGGAATTGGGAGTTTTGTCCAGCAGCACCCATCTACTGTTGGTTGAAAGTTTGCATCCATGAGTGATAATTTCTTGCTCACATCTGAGATGCTTCTAGGCCAAAAACAGAAAACAAAGATGTTTAGGTGCACCTTTGAGGTGAGACACTATCAGTGCCAAGTGATGGAAACCCTCAGGGAGCAGTTCAGCTGAGAAGTTGGCTGAGTGGCCATAAAGGAGCATTAGAGGCTTCTGATAGATAACATTCTCTCCCCATCCTCCCCTCCCCATAGATGCGTAAGCTTTGTGAGAAGGGACTTTGTCTGTCTAGTACTCTTTTCTTAGTGCATACAGCAATGCCTGGCCTTAGCAGGTATTCAGCAAATGCTAGCAGAATGAATTCATTAAATTCCATAGACTTTTCTTTGTCTTTTTCCCCACCTGGAAAAGGTGAATCATAATCCAGTTGATCTTGCAAGGTTGTTGTGAGAGTCAAATCTAATAAAACATGGAAGATGTTTAGCACAGGAAAAGACCACAGAAAATTCTAAGCTGTTATGATTCAGCTGTGTGATTTTGATCTAGAGAAGATCACTTACTTCCTCTAGGCCTTGGTTTTTAAATAATCACAGTTTTACCTTTCTCTAAGTTGGAATAAGAGCAAAATGTGATGGTATGTATGAGTGACAGTATTGTATAGATATACACTGTGATTCTCACTCACTCATCCTGTTTTGTTGCAGGGATTAGTCCCGGGTGGGCAGGCAGGCAAAAATCCCTGTCCTCATGAGGCTCTGAGTCTAGTGGGAGAAACAAACAATAAAATGAATATATATTATTAGGAACCAGCTCTGAATCTTTGTGTCCTAGGCAATCACTTGACCTCTGTGAGCCTCAATATTTATAACTGGACTCGATAATCTGCCAAACCCTATGGGCTCTGACTTTTTAATGTGAACTTAAGTGGAGAAGCTACCCAGAGAATGCAGTTTGCACAAAGACTTTACAGAGAAGGCGGGACAAGCTGAGTATTCTTGTTAAATTATACCGTTTACAAACCAGGATACGCTAAACAATGCTATGACGGCAAATACCTCCAGGTTTCTAGACATTAAAGCTTTATTTCTTGCTCACACTACATATCCACTCTACTTTGTCAGGGAGCTCTTTGATGTTGGCCCCATTCAGGGAAAAAAGCTCTACCACTTGGAATGTCTTAAGTTACAGAGGTGGGGAATAAAGAGGGCTGGAGAGTCACATACTGGCAATTAATTGCTCCCACTTGAAAGTTACATGTCACTTCTACCTACGTCTACTGACCAGTTATATGGTTTTACTCAACTGCTAGGGGACAGGAAAGTATAATCTTCCCATATACTTGAAAGGGGAAGAAAATGCAGATGAAATGGAAATTTCTACTACATTTAATAATCTGTTTTTTTCACATAAAATATCACACTACTATTTATAAGATGGTTAATATTTTAAGATATTTTGGGGGGGTTCCTGGGCAGCACAGTCAATGAAGCATCTGACCCTTGGTTCTGGCTCAGGTCATGATTTTGGGGTCCTGGGATTGAGCCCTGTGTCAGGCTCTGTGCTCAGCAAGGAGTCTACTTGTCCCTCTCCCTCTGTCTCTGCACCCCCCTGCCAAATAAATAAAGAAATCTTTAAAAAAATAAAAATAAAAAACTTTTATTATGGGAAATTTCAAATACACACAAAACAGGATAGGATAATGAACTCCCAGGTGTCTATCACCCATTAGCACGCCACTATTTTTAAACACTGAAAAAGTTTCCATTGTACAAAGGAGCTTCTTATTTATCTAAACTCTTGTGTTGGACATTTGGGTACTGCTAAATTTTGCCACTATAACTCATACTGCAATGAACAAACTTACTCACAAGTTGTCACTTACTTATTTCTATATGATAAAATCCCTTCTAGTGACAACTTTCAGACCTATCTTTCTCCCTACCAACTGACTTCCTGGGTCACAGCTCATTCCCAAAGTAACGCAGAGTCCCAGGATAAAGGGAAGGACAGGGCAGCAGGTCCTATCCAAGCAAAATGTTTTAGAATTTTGTTTTAAAGATTTTATTTATTTATTTGACAGACAGAGATCACAAGCAGGCAGAGGCAGGCAGAGAGAGAGAAGGGGGCAAGCAGGCTCCCTGCTGAGCAGAGAGCCCGATGTGGGACTAGATCCCAAGACCCTGAGATCATGACCTGAGACAAAGGCAGAGGCTTAACCCACTGAGCCACCAAGACGACCTGTTTTAGACCTGTTTTAATAAAACTCTAGACATAAATAGTTCAAGGAAAATATGATTAATACATACCTTATCAGAATAAACTAAAATATTATTTAGTGTTCATTGGGAGCTCACATACTAAAACTGGACCGATACAGAGAAGATTAGTACAACCCCTGTGCAGGCTGACATGAAAATTCATGCAGTGTTCCATATTTTAATAAATAAATAAATAAACAGATAAACAAATAATAAAAGACTTGTGGTTGAAGACTTTGACATCTCTTAAATGATTATTCAATGAGAAAAATTCTTGAATTTCTCCCCAAAGCTTCCATTCCCTAATAGATAGCCTCTTATTGGAGAAAGTACTTTGAGTCAGGACCTTGCAGTTTGACAGAAAGACATGAATCCTGGTTTCAGGCACACACTATCTATAAGCTGCCCTAAAAGTTATTTGACTTTTTCCAAGCCTTTATTTTTTCCATTTGTAAACTGGCAATTCTAACTCACAGGTTTGTTGTGAAATGTAGGTAACATGGTGTTTATGAAAGCATCTATGACCAAGTCTGGCATACAAGGAGTGCACAATAAAAATTTCATTTTCTTTTTTTATCCTTTTTTTCTCTTTTAAGGTTATACTCAAGGTATGAGAGTAGCAGTGATTTTGAAGAATTTTCATTGTATAGTTCTTAGTGAGCATGTACTTCTTGAGAGTATGTCCAGTAATCAATAACACTGTGTTGAAATTAGTGTTTTTCCATAATACCAAAACCAAATTTTGGAAAATTCTTTCAGGTAAGCCCTTTCCTTGGAAAATTCCCATTCCCTCATTTGCAGCGGCCAAGTGCTATTTACCCCAGGACCAACACCTTTCAAATTATTTTCAATGTTAATAAATGATTTTCATTCATTTCCTGTTTTCCTCTGTTCACCAACCTGCCGGCAGTAGTCACATGCTGACCTTAAAATAACTGTACTGGTAAACCACTGATTCTGATTATTAGTCGGATGTCTGTAATTGTGTTACATAGTCAACCCAGTTGGAAATGAGCAGAAATGCCTCCCAGCATCTAGCTGTGTGAATTGGAGACCGCAAGTAAAGAATAGGTTTAGAAGGGCCTGAAAAGAAGGGTATCATAAAACTTGAAAAGAGGAGTTCAAGTTTGGTGAGAATAGAAGGCTGTTTTACTCTTGTCACATTCTCCAGAGTGGCTGGCACACGGCAAGCAAAGAATAGGAGTTAATAAGTACATCTGGGTTGAGAGGATGCCAGGAAGGGAGCAAGTGTTATCCTTCTCCAAATTCAATTTTGCTCCAATATTTTTTTTTTTCAAGAACCTTCCTATTTTTGGTAATTTTCACCATCTGGGTTTTTTTTTTTTCTTCACCTGTCAAAATTCTCTTTGTATTTCTTACTCTACCGAGTGACAAAGCTGGCCTTACGAGAGTTCAGGAAATGTTTGTTGAATGAACAAAAGGTACAGAAGATCTTCTGCAAAAGATACAAGAAGCTAAACTTGGAATGTTTTGAAAGAGAGAGATTGAGAGGGTGAGAGAGAAGGATGAAATGCCTGCCTTTGTGTGTGGATACTTACATGTATGATTTTAAATTTCTCCTCTGCAAGGTGAGACACCAGATCACTGTTGAACTAAGATGTATACTCATTATTCATAGCTTTCTGATGTTGAATCTTAATTAAGAAAACTCTACAAAGCATTCAAATCTGGTTCAACAGTGATTTTGATTACTTGAGTTGTGTTTTTTTTTTTCATCCTTATTGCTTTCAGATATACATAAATCTTTTCTCTCTCCATTTTCCCCATGTGTGTGAAATGTGATACTTTTCAGTATTCTTGGACTCTTTTGGAATCCAGACTTTTCACTTCCTCCACATCTGCTACGAAACTGAATATTGATTAATGTGACCCATAAACCTAACTGGTTAATTGGGGCCAATGACCAATTCCTATTCTTAGATTTTTTTTTTAAGAGCTTCTTTCATTTTGTCCATCTCTCTCTTCACTGTGCTTTGTTGTTGTTGTTGTAGTTAATGAAAAGATTAAAGGAAAATTATATCAGCAGTAAAGTTCTCAAACACATCTGAGGCATAAATTCCAAGCCTTTTGACCAACATTAACCAACATTAACATTAATATCAGATTATCTCACTAACTTTAAGATAAAAATGTTTCTAACCTTGCCACTTTTGCCCTATAAAAATTACAGAGAAACATGAAAACATATAATACCCAAACACCTCCAGAAGGTAGTGCCTAATTCTTTGAAAGTCTCACATATGACAGAGAATAATTAGTAATAAAATAGAGCTTTCACTCAGTGATTCCATAGGACAAAAATGCACTTGAGAAAAAAATTGAAACCCTCAAGGGTCTGATATTCTGACTTAGACTGGTAAAAAGATGGTATAAAGGGTAGATGCCAAGAGGACTGGGAGACCAATTCAGGTCATATTATTACTTTTTCCCAAGCAGAGTAGGATAAACAGAGTCCTTGATTACAAAATCCCAGGGGGTGCTATTTTCATAGAATACAATGGAACCCTCCATAGTTTGTACAACATAGAGACCTGAATGTATGTAAGCAAATGAGCAGAGGCTTCCTCTAAAGTAGCCACTCCCATAGAAAACCGTAGTCCCAAAATTTCACCTTGTTAAACTTTGGAATTACCTTAAAGGTCTGTGTTACGTTCTTTGGAATATCCTTAATAACTGCAAATAATCCTTCAATGGTGGACTTGACATTTGTAATTATTAAAAATCTTTAGGTACCAAATCTTATATAAATCACAGAACCCGACAAATATCATTTTTTTGGTTAAAAAAAGAGGCATTTAGATTTAATTTTTTAAATTAAATTTAGATTTAATTTTTAGATTTAATTTAAGGCATTTAGATTTAATTTTTCCATGTGACGGAACTGATTCTAAATGTTTTTTTTTTTTTTTCCCAAGCAGACAGAAGAAGGTTAGGAGCAAAGGAAGCCTCAATAAAATAAGCATGTGGCCTCCTAATGGCATAACTTTGAGGATGGCAATGTTAATTTGGTTATTTTATATTTTTTTCTAAGTCTTGTTTTGTTAATATTACATACAAAATCTAGTTTGAGTGCCCATATTAGTACTTGCTCTCCTCAGAGATGAAATGAGAAAAATATACTCTAAGGAGACTGTTTCAGAGAATGTGTACATTAAAAAAAAATGCTCTGGAGATTTCAAATAACAATCCAGAGAACTTCTGTCTTGAGACAAAAGACTTGATCCCCTATGCTGACCCTCTTACAAGTTTATCAACACTATGTGAGACAATTCAATATAACCAATTGAATTCACAGAAGGGATGACAAAAGAGCAATTAAAGAGTTAACATGATTCCTAAGCAAGTTGCATTTTACACTTCACCTGTTGATTATAGATCAGCAATTATGCACAAGATTTCCATTATGGGCAAAATAATCCATCAACCAACATTTTCCTCTTGATCTTTTAGGTTTCATAATGAACCCAAGGACTAATAAGGCTGAACATGTTAGACTTCCCCCAAAACCAGAATATCACCTCTGCTTTAGAAGGAAAAACCACAAACTCAGAAAATAAAATCAGTCTTTGCATACAGCACAATTAGTTCTGCCAACTGAGAAGCCTCCTTACTCCCCATTTGCTTCTATTGCAGGTAGAATCTATTAAGGTTAATCAGAACCCCGGGGGATGGAGTGGGTGGGGTACATGTGTCTGTCTTGTGTTGGCCTGTTATTGTTATGGTGCTCACAGGACCATGGGAGGCAGTGCTGAGTGATCCCTTTTATGTCTAGACAGATATTCATAATGAAATAGATGTCTGGCTCTTGAAGTTAACTTCTTAGACTGGAAGTATTTTGGTGTACAAAGGCCCAAATAAGAATGGATGACATTGTCTCGGGTGAAGCCATAGAGACTAAGAGGAAAAACGAGCAGGGAATGGGGAGAGGGTAAGGAGATCTCCTGCTGAAAGTTAAAATGACGCCTATGGCAGAGTAGTGACTATAATAGGAATCTTGTGTGTTAAATCATATTGACCTGGAAAGCATTCTTCAAATCCAACTTTCCCAGACACCAAATAACCTGCCTTGATCTTCTTAATGCCCCCGAATGATTGTGAGTTTGCCTAAGGGCTTGTTTTCCTTTGGCATTCTTAGGACACTTGATTTTAGCAGAAGTTAGAGCAAGGCTCTGGGGGTTCACATTACACAGCTTCCATGACAATTTTATGAGTTTCATCATAAGCAAAGCTAGTTGGACAAAGAATGGGCTCTTGTTTTTTGTTTTTCCATGTCCCCCTTCCCAATTTTCCATACTGTGGAATGACATTTGAAGGAATTTCTCATGACTAATCCATTAATTGATTAGTCTATCTGTTAATGAAAGTGCATCATCTATTGGTTGGCCAAACTTAATGTCTCTGCGTTATCTAGAAATGAGGTTGTGATAGAATAGAACAAGTTAAAATAGAACGTGATGAGGAAATACTTTCTAAAAACTCCTTTTTTTTTTTTCTGTTTTCCTCCCCCCTTTTAAACATTACCATCATCTGCCTGCCAGGTGGAACTTATTTGGTAATAGAGCACAGATGTACCTTGTTGTACTCAACAGATGAATTCCTGAAAAGCTGTATTTGATTGAAATTTTATAAATTAAATCATATTTTCCTGTAGACTTGCATTATAGTAACAGAAGCCATTATCCACATTTGACTGATCTTCAATTGGCAGAGGCCTCACACTTGGGCTTCAGGTTTCTCAGCCAAATCTCTTATGTCAAACAGTTAATGATCTGGAAATAATAAGCACTTATGTGAGCTAGGGGAGCACTATACTTAGAGGAAATGTGATTGTAGTCCTCTGAAAGTAAAGAATCTTTATTTCATGAAGTGAATTTTCACTCATGGAATCTTAGACTCTCAGGAACATTACAGATGATGCAGTGCAAGCCTCTCTTTCTTGCAGAAGAGGAAACTGAGGCCATGGGTGTTTATTCATCTGTGCCGGTGTGCAACAATATATGGAGAATAACATTTTGATTTTGGCAGCCTTAAATTCAAATGTTCTCTTCCCAGTCTACTAGCTGTTTGGCTTTGGGCAAGCTATCAGAACTTGCCTATCTCAGTTCCTTCATCTTTAAGACATAAATGGTATTACCCACCTTAAAGGGTTGTTGTTAAAATTAAACTAGGTAGTGTGTATAAAGGGATAACATAGTGCCTGGAACACAGTAAAACCTGGATGAATGTTTGTCTTCTCATTTCCATTTTTTGGATTTTTTTAAATGATCGTTTTTTTTAAAAAAAATGCATTTCTTTTGAAATTGTAGTGATAGTAATGCTTGTTACTAGAACTTAAAGAAATTTAAAGAATATAAATAAAAATCAAGTGATCCCTTCCCCATACCCTGAACTCCTTTCCCCAAACCTCTTTCTAAACAAAAGTACCATAAACAGTCTGGTTTGCTTTGTATACTTCCAGATTTTTTTTTTTAGGTGAAGCACATCCTATACTAACATCAATTTGAGAAACTTCAAAGAGTCTTTGTATCAGTTAATTGCCATAAAAATGCTGTGTAACAGAACAACTGCAAAATCTCAGAGACATGCAACCATTAGTATTTATTTCTTACTCCTACTTCTGAGGATCAGCTGTGTGGTTCTGCTGATGTTAGGTGCACTTGTCCAGCTGGATACTTAGCAGGAAGTTCCTGCCCAAAACTGCTCTAGAGGTGCTGGTTGGCTGTGGTTTCAGTTCTGGTCTGTTGCATCTGTTTCTCATTCTTCTGAGACCATCAGGGCATATGGCGCATGTTCTTCTCAGGCAGAGGTTGGAAGGTCTCTGAGAGATGAGTGGAAACTACTGCTGTCTCCTGAGGACAATTTCCCAACAGGCTCACTTTTACTCAGGCATAAATTCCATTAGCCAAGGCAAGTCATCTGGTCAACCCCACCAAAAGTAAGAAGGGAAGTAACTCCATTCCTAGAGAAAGAAGCTACCAAGTCACATGGCAAACAGCATGACCAGAGGAAAGAGTGAACAGTGGGGAACAACAGTGCAGTCCTCTACAGTCATAGTAAGGGCAAATCCATTTGAAAACAGAACATATAACTCTTATCCCTAGAGCTCAAGTGTATAATCTCCTAGTGGGCAAAGACCATGATTGTTTTGTTCCTTGTTCTACTTCTATCAAATTTGGAGATTGGCGGTGCAGGGGTGGGGGGGGGGGTTGATATTGAGTAACTCTTTGTTGAATGAAGATAGAGAATTCCAGTCCAGGAGAGTCCAGGAAACAAAACCAGGAATATTAACCTCAAATATTATTTGTAAGTGTTTGTGAAGCTCTCTCTTTTCCTTCAGACATTAACACCATTTATCAAAATGGGAAGCTGGCAGCCAGTATTTAGAGCAGGCCAGAGGTTCTGCAGAAGGCCCTCTGTCAGTCAGCACAATTTTTATGCCAGTATAAGCCTTTGCTTAATTGCTCTGGCCCGACCATCTAAGAATGAATGACAAGCCATCAGTAACATGTGGAAATATAAAATGAACACACAGCTTGCCTTTAAATGTCAGCAGTGTGGCTATGGTGTTGGCCTAAAATTTAGATGTGGTTCCAACCCAACTGTCCTTTATAATTTGTTGTGTTAACAGACAGAAACAGTAAAGGGAACATTGTGGGGTCACCTGAAGGGTGACCAGCCCACTGAGGCTGTGGAAAGGACCTGTTTCTGAGCAGGGAGGAAGGGAGGCTGGCTGGGAAGGCTGGAAGCTGGTGCCTTGCCTCTAGCACTTGGTGTTGGGATCCCAGGGAACTGCCTTTATCCTCTTCCATTCCTCTCCCCCACTCCCCTCAGGTTTACCTCAGGGCCATCCAGTCCTCTTTGTGTGTTATTTCACATTATATTTCAGATAATCATAGTGTATTTATATAATTGGGCTAATTGTGGGTAATTGTGTGCTGGCCACTGTGTAATTATGAAACCTAGCCTCCAACACTGTGGCACAATCTGTAGGCAAGAGACACTGTACATGCAAAGCTAGCCACTTGATCCTTCTTCTCATTCAGGGACTTTTTTCCTTTCATGGTGCCAGAAAGGAAGAACAGGCCTCTTTGTAAACCCATTATCTGCAAAACAAGGTCCCTGACAAGCACTTCGCAGAGTTTTGGCACTGGACTGGAAGTCAAAACCATGTGTATGGGGGATGTTATGTTGTCTCTGGAACTGGCAAAGCTTTCCTTCCTACACAGAAGCAAAAGGGTCAAATTGCAATCTTGGGGCTGATGCCCTCACCCAGGGCAGTCTCATTGAGGGTGATTTTGAACTAAGGCTTTTTATGTATATATTAAGCCATTCTTAATATAGGCTAATTAGCATGAGTTTGAAGATGACTAGAGGGTCTGTCCTTTCCCAGAACATGTCTGGTATCAGTGCCCACAAATGACATTGTCTAGACTTCATACTGGCCATAGTAACAACTCTGTGTTGAGTGTTTAACATCTGCCAGGCCAAGCACTATGCTGAACATTGGCATGTATTATCTTATGGAACCTTAATACTACTCTTGAAGGGTAGGTGCTATTGTTATTCTCATTTTACGGATGGGGAGGATGAAGTTCCAAAAGTTTAAGCAAGTTGACCAAAGTCCCACAGCCAGTGGGTATCTTCACAAACATTTGCATCTACATTCTCTTGAGCCCAAAGTCCTTGCTCACACCACGCTTTGGGATGGAGGGTTATCCACCTGTGCACATCTATTTTTAATATTTACTCACATGCTTACTTTACTTGGCTGCTTGCAAGGTGGTTGGGGATGGAGGACTGGTGTGAGTGGAGGCAGGGATCACATTGAGAGGACACACAGGTCCTGGTGAGCACTGGGTAGCAACTGGGGGAAAGGATGAAAATGAAGCTTTCAAGGAGAAGGTAATGCAGGTTGAAGAAAATCAGTTATACCAGCAGCCAGACTTGGTGTTGTGTGTACCAGACTAAACCATAAGCTTACCCAGAAAGTCTTCTTCACTGGGGCAGCACACTTCAATGTCTATCACCAACTGTCGGAAAACTCCTGGAACTCCAAGAGATACTCAATGGATATTAGTTAAATAAACAAAACTCCCAGGTGGAGGGTAGAGTAACAAAATCAGATCACCGTAGGGTCCAAGTGGTTATGAAAGTGAATGATGCTGGCCAGATCAAAGACAAACAAATAGCGCAAAGTAACAAATCTGATTGGGATGAAGTCCCAGAGGGTATGTGTGACTTTCAAAAGTCACAAACCTAGTGAGTAGCAGAATTATTAATAGCACCTGGGTCTCCTGACCTTCTGTCCGGTATTTTTTTTTTCCATTACCACTGCTATTTAAGCTCACAGATGTGTATTTCTTCCATCCACCATCACAGATCTGTCGAATTTAATCCACTGCTTTCATTTTACTATGGGGAAACCAAGCCCCAGAGAAGGAAAGTGGCTTGCCTAGGATCATATAGGAGATAAGTGGCACAACCAGGCTTCCTGGCTATCAGCCTAGGGCTCTTTCTATTAATCATGGGGTCTCATATGTACCCAGAAAGTACTCTGACTTTGAGGGCAGCTGAAACTCTGTGAGAATTCGTGAGGCTGTTTTTCTGCCTGTAAATCGGGAATTTTTTATTACAATGGGGGAAGTAAAATACTGTTAACCCGAAAGTTATATTTATATTGAGGACGGTTGCTTCATAGCATCAGAGAATGTTAGATTTGGAAGGGCCTTCGGAGAGCAAGATCTGCCACCCTCATATTACAGATGAGGAAAGTGAGGTTTTTTTGTTTGGAATTAATGAGGAATATTTTTGTCATTTATGTCATGGTCCTTTGATGCCATTCAGAAACTAGAGAGGATGAGACAAAGAACAGAAGCCTAGAAGACAGAAGCTCCTCTTCATCCCCTGCAATGAAGTCCTTCTTACTCACCAAAGCCCTTTTCCTCTGGAGGACTTAGGGGAGAGTAATCACCAAGCAACAAAGCTTCCAAAAGTGGGACGCCTGGGTGGCTCAGTTGGTTAAGCAGCTGCCTTCGGCTCAGGTCATGATCCCAGCGTCCTGGGATCGAGTCCCACATCGGGCTCCTTGCTCGTCAGGGAGCCTGCTTCTCCCTCTGCCTCTGCCTGCCATTCTGTCTGCCTGTGCTCGCTCTCTCTCCCTCTCTCTCTGACAAATAAATAAATAAAATCTTTAAAAAAAAAAAAAAGCTTCCAAAAGTAATGCTAACAGGAGTAGATGATGCCCACTGTCTTTGTTCCTGTGTATAGAGGCAAAGAGATTGTCCTCATAGAGGATGTTCTTCAATGCTTAAGAGAAGGTAATCATTCCAGGAAGGCAGAGCCTTGAGCTACACTTTGAGAAGAAAATTAGAGAAGGAGGCAAATTAGTAGCAAGTGCTTCTGCAAGCCCTCTGCATTATAAAATGGTCAGCTGAGAATCTTGAATGGTAAGACCTGCACTGGAAACTCAGGAGCCCATGGGCCCGAAGGTATAAAAAAGAAGGAAATTGAGAGTATTTATCTCATCCCATTGTAAGATTCAGTGATCTTAGCACTATCAGCTCTTCTTTCTTTTTTTTTTTTTTCAAGAGAAGCTAAACACCTGACTTTTAAAAATTAAGACCTAATTACATTTTTAAAAATGCAGCGTAGGGCAAAAACCAAAACGAAATCCTGTACCTGAGGTCAAAGTTGGCTGCTGGCTTGCCGTCTTAGAATCTCAGTTTTAGAGCTTAGCTGAGCTTACCAACCAGAGCAGAGGTGCAGTCCTGGGGTCCTAAGCTGGGACAACAGAGCGAGATGTGGGGGAAGTTCACTTGAAGCCTCCGTAGACAGACAAACTGTTTTGAAGATGCAACTCTTCATTCCTTCCAGTAAGAAAATATAATATCTGTGCTGGAGACAGTGTTGTTATACAGAAAGGGCCCTAGCTTAGAAGACAGGAATAATGGTCTTAATGTTCCAGGCTTTGCTTGATGACCTTCAGTAAATCATTCCCCTCTCTGACACTCCAGTCCCTAAAGTGAGGCCCTTCCGGGGCCCCTGGCTGGTTTGTTAAACCTCTAACTCTTGATTTGGGCTCAGGTCATGATCTCAAGGTTGTGAGATCGAGCCCCAGGTCACTTAAGATTCTCTTCCTCTCCTTCTGCCCCTCTAGCACCCTTCTCTCTTTCCTTCTCTAAAAAAATAAATAATAATAATAATAAAAGTATAAAACTTAAAAAAATAATGAGGCCCTTCATCCTGCCTTAATTGCCTCACAAGTTTATTGGAGATCAAATCAGATAATGCTATAAAAGTACTTGGTAACCTGTAACATGCTATACAAACAAAAGAGAGCCTTAAAATTCTGTGAATTAGCTTTTTATATGCAAAAATGGGGATACAATGAAAAAAGCACAGATTTTGCGTCAGATAAAGCATGTGTTCAAATTTTGGATTCCCCACCACCAGCTATACTGTCTTGAGCAATGTTTCTGTTTGAAGCTCAGTTTTCTCAACAAAATGGGATAATAGTGTTTTTCTATATAATGCTTTTATGAGCATTAAATGACACTATATATGTAAATAATAAACATAGTATATCAGTAGGTGTTTGATAAACATTACTTCCTTTCTAAATATATAATTAGAATTTACTCACTGAATGAGTTAACTAAAGGGTAAAGGTATTTACTGGAACCCATGAGTTGGAATATTTTTTGCTTTAAGTGTCAGAGAGTAATTCTTGAATGATTTAATCTCTGATTTGTGAATGTATATAGTCATCAATAAATATCCATCAACAACAACAACAAAAAAAGAATTCACTGACTGATAAAGGCATAGCTTTATAAAAGAGAATTGGTCATTGGTAACTTACCCTATTCTGAAAGGACATGATGTTGAACAAAGTTAAAAAAAAAGAAAAAAGAAAAAAGGATTTAGTAGATTAAAAAAAATAAAAACTCAGAAGGAAATGAAACGTAGTAGGAGACTCTTGTGGGGAGGCAGTTAGAGAAAGCTTTAGCCAGGAGGTGACATTTAACCTAGTTTCTTGAGCATGTGATGACACTGGCGAGGCTTAACTGTGGGGTGATGGCAGTCAACATTCTAAGCAGAGGGACGGGCAAGGGCAAGACCCTGGAAGAGAGATAGAGCAAGCTACTTCCAGAAAATAGAAGGGTTGGGATCTAAAATATAGACCCTGGGATAACTGAAGGGAGTAGGGACAACCAGAAAGGTAGCCAAGACTAGTTTGCATTCCTCAGGAGTTTGCTTTATTCTGTAGAACATGGGATGCCATCCAAAGGTTTGACACAGGGAAAAAACATGATTAGACTCACTTTGTAGAATGAACTTTCTGGTTAGAGCATGGAGGACAGAAGGGAGAGGAGCTGTAGTAGAGGCAGAGAGACCCTCTAAGGAACCTGTAGAACTAGGGCCATGGTTTGGAAAGGAGTGGAGTCAGGGAAGATTGGATAAACTAGACTGGAAAGACTAATGCTGCCTTTGAATTATACCTCTGTAAGATGGAAATTTTTGATATATTATTTCTGGGGGAAATATTTCTTTTTCCCAACTGGACTGCTTTAAAACCATCATTATTCTAGTCAATGAAGAAGAATGTAGGAGGCTTTAATCAGCTTCCTGAGTAGACTAATTTTTATTATTAAGATGGTTGACCAGGGAGGCCAGTGGTAATAGATCCCATCTTACAAACTTCTGTCTGTATCTCTCCTTCTGTTAGCCTCTTCTGAAGTAATAGTATGTGACTACAATATGTTCCAACACTCTAAACAAAGTCAAAATGATTTTATTTTACTATGAACCTTAAAGCAATCAGGCATCATTAGGAAGACCAAAAGGGACTATATTGAAGTTTGATATTAAAATGTTAACATCTGTTCTGGTCTCAGGCTTTCTTGAACTTTCCAAATTTTCAGATGAAGAAATATCAAACTAAAGTGAAAGACCCTGAATGAATAAAATAACTTTGTATCCTTGGAAATTCTGGGAGATAAATTCTGTCTTCAGGGATAGATAAAAAGAGAAGCGTTAAGGAGATTTTTCTATACTACATATCTGAAGGGCTCCATTTAGGGTTGCTCTGTGCCACTTAATTTTGTTTTAAAGGGAAAAACTTTGCCCACCTCGTTCTTAGGTTCCAGTTCCCAAGCTGTAGCAATCAGAATCCAATACAAAACAGATGGCAGCTCAATGGAGTAATTTAGGAGGGTTTAACAAGGGGATTATTACAAAGGTTTGATGGGATTAAGGAAAACCAACAAGAGATGGTGAAGCACCTTGCATCTAGTAACAGCACTTGGCACAAATGTTAGGAAGAAGAAATAGATCCAAAACTTCTTTCAGTCAAAACAAGATCAGTTCTTCCACTTTAGTATGTGAATGGTCTCTCACATGGACAGAGTGGGTTGGTATTAATTAACTAATACTCAAGATATTTGAGACCAAGCAATAAAGGTCTTCTAGGTGCTAGAGCCTGGGCATACCTTTGGATTAGTTAATATATTGTTTTATCATTATTCTTTAAAGCCAACAGCAATCTTTACTTTGGATGTTTACCTCTTAATCTTTTTCTAGTCAAGAGTTGAAGGGAGAACAGAGCTAAACTATATTTTCCCCAGGAGAATATAAGCTTCACAAGGACCTTTGTCTTTATTGTTTCCACCATATCTCCAGCTTCTAGCTCATAATAGACCCTCAATATGGATTTCTTTGTGGTAAATGAATGAAAGATTTACCTGGAAAAAAAAAAGTATTAAGAAGTCAAGAGACCTCTTGGAACCATGGCAGTTGAAACTTTCTTATTTACAGTTCCCAAAAATGTATGTTGAATTTTTTATACTCTTTTTGGAAGTTTAAGGAGCTATGTCCAGATAACATCTAGAGATACTGAGTTTTTCTGAAATTGCCTCCAAAACTTTGGCCCTGACCCCTATCAGAGATGTGCCTGTGGATGTGCCATCTGGAAGGCAGAGACTGAGGCCTTGGCTCTGGGGCCATGGCTCCCAGGGGAGGAGAGTTGAGCATTGTTCACCATGTAAGAATGCCAGTGTGTCTGTCAGCTCCAGCCTGAGGGAAGTGTCCTGCCTCAACAGTTGGACTACCCATCTTTCTGGGACCTCAAACTACCTTCCCTTTGTGCAGATACTATTTTAAGGTTCACTGAAGATCACATTATGTGTTTCATCTGAATTGATAGTTTAAAACCTCGTTATTTGTTTTTAGTCTAGTCAATGATTAAAAAAAAAAAGAGATTGGATTCAGATGGTTGGATTTGGTTACCAATTCATCAAATTACAGGTATTGATTGCAAGTTACTACACCTTAGCATCTGATACCCTTAAGATGTTTAAAAAGGCATTATCTCATTTCTCTAGGGGCTAGCATTCCATAGCAAATGTATTTTCCAGCTAGTTGCTTCTCAGATAAGCAACATTAGAAAAATATTTAATGAGAGTCGTTTACTTTTATTTTAATAATAATATAAAATATGGTGAAAAGGGCTTTAAAGGAAAAATAACCCACTGATAGTTCCCAGACTGTGTTTTTTCTTACATCATGTTTCTAAAATTTGTTGACCTACACGAGTATTTTACATAATTAAAAATCATACTGTTATAAATTTTCTCTTTTCTCCCTAAACTTATGCTACAAATATCTTTTATAATCTTATGTGTATTTTAATTTATTTACCTAACCTTCTGTGTTGGACAAGTAGGTTCTCTCTCCTTTTTTAAATTTTAATTTTTTTAATGTAACCTGTACCGCCAATATGGGGCTCAAACTCATGCCCCCAAGATTAAGAGTCACATGCTCTACTGACTGAACCAGCTAGTTACCCCCAAGTAGATTATTTCTAATTCTTCTGCTACTGAGGTGAAAGTAGAAAGAGCATGTTAATTCAAAGTTAAACAAAATTATTCTGTTAAATTATTTCCAAAAGTTAAATATACAGAGGAGGAATTGCTATGCCAGATGAGAAAGATTTGAAATTTGATAGTCTTCTGATTGCTAATGTTATTCTGCTCATCTGGCTATCTAGGTAGTTGTCCTCTCTCTCCCACTGCTCTAGTTGTATGCTATGGGTAGATCTTACTTGGGTTCAAAACATCTGCCACTGAATAAATGTTATTAACGTTTTCCCATATTTGGTTTGAGTGAGTGAGAGATATATTGTTGTTAAGTCTCATGTGTTATATTAGAATAATCTAGCCTGTGCTGACTGATGTACGTGCAAATTTGTCTGAACAAATTCCCAAAGTATATTTGGAGGAATAAAGAGTATTAACATTGTTAATGACACTTGATATGTGTACTGGCTGGCTAGCCCTTCAAACATACTGTGTAAAAACTTTTCAAAACCCAGTGACTTAACACAATGATCGTTTAATCTCATGGATCTGCTGCTGGATACATCCCAGCTGGATTCAACTTGGCTGACTCTACACATCTCTCCTGCTCCTCCCAACAACAGTAGGTTAACTTAGGCATGTTTTTCTGAGATGGCAAAAAGCATCATAGGTCAGGATTACTGCCACTAAATCACTCTGCTCTGAGTTTCATCCACTTCTGAGCACACTCCACTACTCCCGTTGGCTGCCCTGGCCCTGGGCCTGGCTGTGAGCCCCAGGACTGGTGGAGCAAGTCTCCAATGGTGGGCACCCCATGGAATGCCAAAGTCAACAAGGAGGGTATGCAGCAGGCGCTAAACTTCACCCATACCACAGACTGCAGGAAGTGCACACCTGTAAGCAGGCAATGACTGAGATGAACTACTTCATAGACATGGAGATTGGCCAAACCAGATGTACCAAGTTCCAGCCCAACTTAGACAGCTGTCTCTTCTATGACTAGCCGCACCTGATGAGAAAAACGCTCTGCTCTTTCCAGATATACACTGTCCCTGGCTGAGCAAGACCTCTTTGGTGAGGCCCAGTTGACAGAATGCATAGAGAAACTGTGATGGGCTAAGCCCCTCTGGCCCCATTCTCCCACTTCCCTCCCCCTTGTAGAGCTCCTAAGCCTTGGAAGTGTGGCCCTGTCCAGGTGGACATCCCCTCAGTATGCTGATCCAGTAGACAAAAAGAGAAGTGTTCTTGGGCATTTTTGAACAGCTAAATGACCGTATTCCTTTCTTTTAATTGCTTTCCAGATGTACCAGTATGTAGTGCAGTTGTTCTCCTCTTTCTCTTAATCAATAAAAAGTAACATGAGCTAAACAAACAAAAAAACAACAACAAACATCATAGGTCATACCCAACTACACAAGCACATTCATTGCAAACCCCTATTCCTATCATCCTTGCTAATACCCCATTAGTGGAAACAATTCACAAGGCTGACCCTAACGTCAAGATCAGGGGCATGCACTCCACTTTTAGAGGGAAGGACCAAGGAGAGGGGAGAAAAATTGGGACTGATCATCCAAAGTACCAAAAAATGTAATGACATAGTGCTTAACCAAAGAGAGTATCAAATCGCTTTTCCATAAGTCTGGGATTTTCCTACAATTTTAGTATCTGTAGATGCTATCACTAATGATTTCTTCATGTTCATTTAATGGGTGTAAAATAGTATTTCTGTGTTAATTTACTTTTTATCTCTTTATTTTTTTTACTTGCTATTTTATTATTTATTTTTTTATTGTGTTATGTTAGTCACCATACAATACATCATTAGTTTTTGATGTAGTGTTCCAAGATTCTTTGTTTACATATAACACCCAGTGCTCCATGCAATACATGCCCTCCTTAATACTACAAGCAGGCTCACACATCCTCCCATCCCCTCCCCTCTAAAACCTTCAGTTTGTTTCTCGGATTCTATAGGCTTTCATGGTTTGTCTCCCCCTCCAATTCCCCTCCCTTCACTTTTCCTTTCCTTCTCTTAATGTCCTCCATGCTATTCCTTATGCTCCACAAGTAAGTGAAACCATATGATAATTGACTTTCTCCACTTGACTTATTTCACTCAGCATAATCTCTTCCAGTCACATCCACATTGATGCAAAAGTTGGGTATTCATCCTTTCTGATGGCTGAGTAACAGTCCATTGTATATATGGACCACATCTTCTTTATCCATTCATCTGTTGAAGGGCGTCTTGGCTTTTTCCATAGTTGAAGGGCGTCTTGGCTTTTTCCATAGTTTGGCTATTGTGGCCATTGCTGCTATGAACACTGGGGTACATACGGTCCTTCCTTTCACTACATCTGTATCTTTGGTTTAAATATCCAGTAGTCCAATTGCTGGGTCATAGGGTAGCTCTATTTTTAATTTTTTGAGGAATCTCCTCACTGTTTTCCAAAGTGGCTGCACCAACTTGCATTCCCACCAATAGTGTAAGAGAGTTCCGCTTTCTGCACATCCTTTCCAACATTTGCTGTTTCTTGCCTTGTTAATTTTTGCCATTCTAACTGGTGGAAGGTGGTATCTTTAAATAACAATGAGAATCAATTCCCCATGCATTAGGATATTTAATTTGTACTTCAATGGGGACAGTTCTGGAATGAAAAAATGCCACTTTCTTTTTAAAATGTTGTCATTATAGCTCGATATTTCAAATGTTAGTTATCCAATGGGAGGATTGCAGCTTTTCTTATTGCTGGACTCATCTGTGGCCATAAATCCTGTCTGAAGTCTCTTTTGAACTTCTTAAGAACCAACCTGACCACGAAGTGCCCTCTAGGTGGGATATTTCACCATCCATGGCCACTTAATTCTGAGTTTCTTGAAGCAAAAATTCATAAACTTCATCTTTATAGAGATACTGATAGTGCCCGACACATTGTGGAATGGAATAAAATGGAATGGTTTGAGCTATAGTGGTCTTGACCAAATTTAGAAAAATATATTTAGGTTAATTTTGAGTTATTCAAACACCAGTCTTCACTCATTGACCTCAAGGAATCAATATCTCAGTGTTCCCAGCATCGTAGTATAAGAACTACTTTTGACTCTATTGGATAATTTTGTTTCACTACAACATTCTGCTTCCTTCTTATAAACTCTAATCTGGTAAAGACTAGTATAAACATCTACAGTGTAACTAGTTCACCTTATGAGTTACACAATGCTTTTCCCTTAGCTATATATACATTTCCAGCCTGCTCACATCCCAGACATCTAGACTCATATATCCAGCTACCTACCTAATATTTTGACTTGATTGTCTAATGAACATTTTAAATTTCACCTTTCAAAAATTGGGTTATTAACATTTTGCATTCCAGTAAATGACAATTCCATCCTTCCAGTTGCTCAGGATGGAAACCTTGGGATCATACATTACTCTTTCCTCACATACCATATCTGATCTCATATCAAAGACTCTGCTTTTCTTTCAGAGTAGAACCAGAATCTAACCACTCATCATATACCCACTGGTACTACTCTAGGCCAATTGCAATTATTTCTCACCTAGAATAGATACAAGGAATCTCTTTGTTTTCATTCTCTTTTGTAAAATAACTTTATTTTTTTTTTATCATGATAAGTGTACTCTGTAATTCCCATCACCTATTTCACTCATCCCCCACCCACACCTCCCTTCTGGTAACCATCTCTATAGTTAAGAGTCTGATTCTTGGTTTGCCCCTCTCTCTTTTTTTCCCCCTTTGTTCCTTTGTTGTTGTTTTTTTTTTTCTTAAATTCCACATAGGAGTGAGATCATGTGGTATTTATCTTTGATGAACTTATTTTGCTTAGCATTGTATTTTCTAGTTCTATCCATGTTGTTGCAAATGGCACAATTTTATTCTTTTTGATGGCTAAATAATATTCCATTGTATATATATACCACTTCTTCTTTATCCATTCATCTATCAGTGGACACTTGGGCTGCTCCCATAATTCAGCTATTATAAATAATGCTGCTATAAACATAGAGATGCATGCATACCTTTGAATTTGTGTTTTTTTAATTTGGGGGTGAGGTAAATACCCAGTAGTACAATTCCTAGATGATAAGGTAGTTCTATTTTTAATTTTTTGAGGGAGCTACATACTGTCTTCCACAGTGGGTTCATCAGGTTGCATTCCCACCAACGGTGTGAGAGGGTTTCATTTTCTCCATATCCTCCCCATCAACGTTGTTACTTGTATCATTGATTTTGCCATTCTAACAGGTGTGAGGTAATATCTCATTGTACTTTTATTTGAATCTTCCTGATGATGAATGATGTTGACCATCTTTTCATTTATCTGTTGGTCATCTGTATGTCTCCTTTTAAGAAATGTCTCTTCATGTCCTCTGCCCATTTTTTAATTGGATTCTTTAGGTTTTGTGTATTGAGTTGTATTTTTTTATGTATTTTGATGACTAGCCCTTCATCATATGTTATTTGCAAATATCTTCTTCCATCCTGTAGGTTCCCTTTTAGTTTCATTGATCTTTATCTTCATCCTTGAAGGCACCCAATTCTGTTCTCAACATAGCAGTGAGAGTCATTCTTCTGAAATCTAAATCCCATTATAGCACTCTTTGCTCAAAATCCTTCACCAGCTTTCTACTTCTCTCTGATTTATAGCAAAAATCCTTACAGTGAAGAGACATTATCTGTCTCCCTCTCCCATTTCTTAGAAATATCTCTTACCTCTTTCCTCATGGCTTACACCTCTCTAGCCATATTGACCCACACTGTGGTTCTGTGAACATTTCAAGGATGATTCTGTTCCAAAGCTTTTTGCTCTTGCTTTTTCCTTTGCCTACTCTTAGTTGTTTTCTCAGATATCCTTCTTCATTTCCTGAATATCTATTATGTTAGAGGCCTTCCCTAACCATTCTTGGAGTCCCTCTGTTCCTTACCCTACTTTATTTTTATCCCTGGCAATTACCACCATCCAATGCAATATATATTTACCTGTTCATCGTCTGTCTCCCTCACTAGATTGTCAGTTCACTGTGAGGGCAGGGACTTTGCTTTTTTCACTACTATATCTTCAGTTCTTAAGTCTGGTATACAGCACATTCTTAGTAAGTATTTGATCAAAGAAAGACTGAATAAATACATTGAAATTCATCAGTGAAATATTATTTTCTGGAGCTTCTTATTCTTCTGATGCAAGCCTATGGAAGTTACCTGGTGGCCCTATAAACTGATAACAAGAAAATCTTAGATCAGTTAAATCCCTGTTTAGAAGATGAATTCAAGTAATTGCATAGGGCTTGGTTTACAGATATTTTAGGCGGTCACTCAGAGAGATCACTTTCCTCTCTTACTTTCTTGAATTCTGATAATTTCTTTGTGATTAATGGAGGTTAAAACTTTTTTCTAAAGTTCTTTGTTGAGTAAAGTATTATAATAAAGTCATGGAGTTAGTATTGAAGAAATTGCTGAGTATTTTCATAGCCATGTGCTCACACAGTAACTATGATAAAATCATTGAAAGAATACTGGAAGAACAACTAAAAGTCCTTGAGATAAAATAAGATTGGAAAGGGCACATATCTGATTTGGGTGAGTGAATGAATGGTCAACTGATTTATTGAAGGTTGTTTCTTTCATATGAGAGATGTCTACGATATTTTAAATCCTACAGAGATGACTAAGGATTCTTTTTTGTTCTTCCCCACCCTTCATTCTCCATTATGTCCTCCAAAGTAATATTCTCTTCTTTGCCCTCAAGCTTTTCTTCCTGTTCTTCACCCTGCCTGAAAACTCGTGTTTTCCTCAACCTCATTCCTACTCATCCTTCAGGTTAGACATTATTTCCTGTGCACAAAGGAGAAGTCCTGGACCCATTCTGTTTGGGTAGAGCTGTGACTGGATTTAGCTAAAGTGTTCTAATAAGAAGTAATATGTATCATTTCCGGGCTATAGCATTTCATTGGTAGTTCAAGCCCCTCCTCAACTGTATTCTCTCTGTTATTACTGGTGGTTCCATTAGCTTGGATCCCTCACCAGCCTGCTTTGGACTTGTATTATGAATAAGAAACAAATCCCTATTGTCTTAAGCCATTGAAATGTGTGGATTTTTTTTTTTCTACAGCATAACCTGGCCTACCCTGACTGATTCACAGTGCTATGTGCTCATCCTATGCCTCTCCATAAGACTGTGGGATTTTTCCATTCTTTGTGGTTATTACCTTTTTTCTAACTTGGGTATGGGTTATGTCTATCATGTTTCCCTTTATATACTCAGTACAAAATATGCTCAATAAGTATTTGTTGAGTTGACTTTCATAGTTTTTTTTTTTAATATTTTATTTATTTGACAGAGATCACAAGCAGGCAGAGAGGCAGAGAGAGAGAGAGGAGAATGCAGGCTCCCCACGGAGCAGAGAGTCCGATGCGGGGCTCGATCCTAGGACCCTGGGATCATGACCTGAGCTGAAGGCAGAGGCTTTAACCCACTGAGCCACCCAGGTGCCCCAACTTTCATAGTTTTATGAAAAAGTAGCAATGCTGTCAAATTTGTAGAGAATAGAAAGCTCCCCTTTGATCTTTGATTTGAACTAGATCTTCACTCATCCAGTCAGCCAAAATCAAATTGGCCTTAGTCAAATTCTCCTTCTCTCCTCTCCATGAAACTTCTGCTCTTAGGAAGGGAAAGAAGTCTCAATACAGATGGAAAGACCCAGAGGGAAAGATTGAAATCCACTACTGTTCAGCAAGGAGTAAAAGACCATAGACTGGCTCCAGAAGCGATGGACAGAACTGGGAATTTGCATAAAAGTTCTCCACAATTCAGGAGTTTAGGAAGAATGAATGATTATTCTCAGTCTGTATCACATGTCAGAATCTCAGCATCTTTCTAAGAAGTAGAAAAATAAAAACAAAGTAGAGAAACAAGCTGCCAGCTAATCTGAGAAAGTTTTGCTAACTACCGTAAGAATACTCAGAAATGAGATGGTTAATTTTATGAAACTTGATTTATAAAACCAGAGATGACAAATGGCAGGATTAGAACAGGTTAATTACCAAACGTGTGTCCTTCTTTCATGCCTTTTTTCCTTCTGTCAACAAATATTTACTGAACAGACATTGCAGTGAACATTTTGTAGGGAAAGGAGGAATAATTCACAGTTTAATGAAGGAAACAGATAAATAGGAAAAATCAAAACAATTTTATAAAAGCAACTAAGTGGGAACTACAGAAAGTGAAATCAGATAGAAAGAGTCTTCAGCCCAGCCTAGAGGAGCTCAGCTGTCCCTGAGTGTTCTCTATTGTGGACAACTTTCATCCTAATGAAATTTAGGATAGAAGATCAACATGTTGGAACCAGAAAAGTATATTAATTCTCTCCTCCATCACCCCTCTGCAACCCCACTGGCATGGCTCCTAATATGTCAACCTCTTTTCCTTTGTACTTAGTGTTCCCTCTGTCTAAAATGACCACTTTTCAGCCTCCCATAGGCTGGTTCCTTCTTATCCAGAAGGATCCTGGTTCTGCTCCAGTATCCCCTCCTCAGAGAAGGCCTTTCCAACAGCCTCTTCCCATGCACACTAAACTGTCTTCTTGCACTTCCTTTTCTTGTTTTTTTTTCACTTATCATAAGCAAGCATAATTTTGTTTATTTATTCATTGTCCCCCAGACTTGAATTGAAAGGTCATGAAGGCAGGATACATGTCAGTTTGGTCTCTATCACATCTCCAGTGACTGGAATAAGACCTCAGACATGAAATCCTCGCAATAAACAACTACTGACTGCCCAATGAAGGAAGGAAGGAACAAATGAATGAAAGAACAGATCCAAGTAGACCAGAAACAGAGGGCTACCTGATTAAATGGACATGGGTCATGTTCATCTGCCTCAGATAAAGCAGGCAGGTAGCTCAGGTCTGGGCAAAATCCTACACCTTGGAAGGGCCCATAGTAGGGATTAAGGATGTAGGTAAAGATGAGAGCGGTCAAAGACTGGGAAACCTGGGCAGTAGTGGTCAGGATCTGACCAGGGAGCTGAATTCACAGGCTCAGGACAGCAGCGAGAATACACTAATCAGAAACAAATGTCTTCTGCCCAGAACCTGAGGTCATCAAAAGCACACAAGTGTAGGCTGGCAGGAACCCAGGATGGAAAGCCTGACAAGCCTATAGCGAAATCTTTTGAGCATGTAGCCACATTCACCCTCCACATCCTTGGGCTCTCAGGCAGAACACCAACAGCCTCAGCTTGGCCAAATGTGGTTTTTTACTGTACCAGAACGATAAGAAAGAACAACACTGTGACTTGTGTCTGTGTATATGAGAAACAAACAGATTTTTTGTGCAGGCATACAGATTTTAGTTTTAACCCTAGCTCTATCACTTACTAACTGGATAACTTAGAGAAGTTTACTCAACCTCTCTGGTCTTAGATTGTTCATTTGTAACATAGTGGTACTAATGACCAACTTAAAATTTTTGTGAGCCTAAAAGAAACAGTGATATAACCCATTTAGCATTGTGGCAAACCTGTGGTAAACACAAAACTAATGGCAGCTGTATAAAAAGATGAAAGTATACTTACATAAGTTACATGGTTCTGTACTTGTTTATAGTGGTGGTTGTATATGGTGTAGTAGATACTCTCCAAAGCCGTTTTCCACTGAGTCAACCACGCGGTATTCTTACGCTTGTAAAATACTGCCTGAAGGTGGGCTGGCCCTATGACCTTAACCAGTGAATGCAGCAGAAGTGGCATGGTGCCAGTTCTGAGCCTAAGCTTTAAGCACTGACAGCTTCTACTTTCAGAACCCCTGGGCCATGACATAGTAAGTCCAGCTACTTAGTTAAAGACACTTTATGAAGACTCCGTGTAGAAGAGAAGGCCCTGAGATTATACAGAGAGATGGATCTTACCTACCCCAGCGTCCCAGCTGAGCCTAGTCTTCCAGCTCTCTCTGCAGAGGCACCAGACATGAGAGAGGCTTGATCTTGGATATTCCAGATGACTTCATCTCAGCTGAAGTCTCATGTGATTGCAGCCACATGAGAGACCCTAGGTGAGACAGCCGATGAACTGCTTTGTTGAGTCCAGTGGACCCACAAAAATGTGAGAAATAACGAAATATCTGTTGTTTCAATCCTCTAAGTTTTGGGTGGTCTGTTTTGTTTCCTAGTAATAGATAACCAAAACATTGAGGGACCCGAGATTAGTTTTTAGGAGCTAGGTTGTCTCTTGGCTCCTTGCCAGACTTAGGATAAAGGCAAGGGGCTACATGCAGACATGCTCTAGTGTTGGATCCATATTTGCCAACTGCGTTAGCTGGTCTAATTCACCGAACCCCTCCATCTGGTCTCCAAACTCAAGCCTGGAATGATTTGAGCCAATTGCCTCCTCAAGGTCAATCAGTACCAGCTCAAAAAATTGGGTTCCAGCTAGAGTTTGCAACTCCTGCTCTCAGCCTACAAGGGAGCCATATGACCCTATCCTGAGTTTAGGAGCCCTGGGATGTGAGGAGCAGGAGAGAGATTAAGGAGATGTCACAGACTGTTCCAGATGTCCAGCAACTGGGTAGTAAATTCGAGACTGGGGGACCTTGTTGAGATGAAAACCAAGTCGTAAACTAGGACCGTCTGGCTGATATTGGATTTCAGCCCTCAGACAGTAGGGCTAGTGTTATTGGTGTTGAGCCCTTTCTGAATGGCTTCAGGAGCTTGTGTTGCTGAAAAGATAGTGGGGGAGCTATTACATTCATTAGACAGCAATTAGACTAAAAGTGGCAGGGAAGCAGATGCCCACAGTTTACTCTGTTGGGGCAGGTTTTATTTCATCAGGCATTACGCAGTTGCTCAGAGAAAGGGTGGAAGGTGGGTGGTGCCTGCAGCAGGGTCTGGAAGGAGAGCTGGAAGGCTCTCCTGTTAGCAGCTGCCCCCTCTCGGCCCAGCACTCTTCACACCACAGTGATCAGCCAGTGAGACAAGCTGGCAGTACAGTACAGACAGACTGACAGGCAAACTCTACAAATGGCTGGATCATTGGTCCTAACGTGTCAAACTCTGATATGAGGAAAGCTGCCTTTAAAAATTGTGAGTAGGACAGAGAACCCTAAAATATAGCTTAATGGTGTAAAAAGTTTGTTTTGACATCAAACGTCATCCTGATGTTCAAGTCCTACTTCTGTCTGTCACATACAAACTCAGTTGTGTGGTCTTGGGTGAGTTATTTAACCTCTTTGTGTCTCTACTTTCTCATCTCTCAAATGGTAAGAACAGTACCAGTTTCATGGAATTACAATTGAGAGAATTAAATGAGATAGTCCATGTCAAACACTAGCACAAGACTTGTGGCATTTCACAGTTTTGATGCAGCCTCTGTCTCTCCCATCCCTGCATCCCACTTCAAACCTTCCTTTTCAAAAAGGGTGCTGGCTCATGCACATGAAAAATGCTCAACATCACCAGTCATCAGGGAAATGTAAATCAGAACTACAATGAGATATTACCTCACACCTGTCAGAATGGCTAAAATCAACAATACAAGAAACAACAGGTGTTCACAAGGACGTGGAGAAAGGCCTCAGGGGTGTGGTGACAGGCATTATCTGGTGTAATGGGGTGTGGTGACAGGCATTTTCTGGTGTAATGGGTATGGTGACAGGCATTATCTGTAACCAAGGAGGAAACGAGACCTCGATAAACTTTGGCCCAGGGAAAGAAAGTGTAAAACTAACTATGGCATCTGAAAAAGAAATGAGAATTATTGTAATAGTTAATAATTATGTGACTTTCCTAGATACCAGGCACAGTTTTTAGTATTTTAATCCACTGAATATTCATAGTCATTTTCTGAAAATAGATACTACTATCATTCTCATTTTATAGGTGAGTAAACTGAGGCACAAAGAGACTAAGTGACTTGCTCAATTTCCTATAGCAGTGATAGAATTACCATCTGAACCTTGGGAATATCCTTGGGGTTGTATTGCTGGTCTCTGCTGTGCTTCCAGACAAAGGAAAACTGTACAGAGTTTGGCATCAGTCAGGCATATCAGATCCAGCAGCCTCCATAACCTCACCAAAAAGGAAAATTATGTCTTCCTTATCTCTTCTAAAGAGATAATAAATGCAATGCACTTTGCACCAGTCTTGGTGGTTGGGAATCTTGCAATAACTAGTGATTCTTGCCCTGTTCTTTGTGTGTTTCTTTCTCATTTTTAAGAGCAGGATTTTGTAAAGAAAAATAGAGAGGTAACATTTTCTACTGGACACTAGATCTGGTTATACATCAATGTATTCTCCGAATAGAGAAAATAATGCCTTAAATACTCCCCGTATATTTCTCTTGTGAAATTTCTGGAAACATTGTTAGGACAATGAATTTTCCATTTCCATTTTTCTTTTTGAGAAATGAATACTTTGATTATAATACAAAATTTGGTTACTACCCGAAAGATAACTTGTATCTCAGTGGTTTTCATTGGTGGTAGTTCTGCATCATGAGGAGTATTTTGAAAATTTGTGGGGGGGGGGGGGGGCACCTGGGTGACTCAGAGGGTTAAGCCTCTGCCTTCCGCTTGGGTCATGATCTCAGGTTCCTGGGATCGAGCCCCACATCAGGCTCTCTGCTCAGCGGGGAGCCTGCTTCCCCCTCTCTCTCTGCCTGCCTCTCTACGTACTTGTGATCTGTCAGATAAATATAAAAAAATCTTTAAAAAAAATTTGTGGGGGTATTTTGGTTGTCAAATTACTGGGGGATGGCTTTTAGTGGGTTGGGACCAGAGATTCTAAGTGTCTTGCATTTTATGTGGGCTACCCTGCATATGAAGAATTTTTTCCTGTCCTGCATGACTTTTGAATGTCCAAGTAGGATTTCATATGGGTAAATCAAGCAATCTGTTTATGATTACTGGAGCTTAAAATTGAACTGAATCTTACATGTAAACACAAAGTATGGAATGAATTTTCCTGCAAAGTAACTATCACATAAATAGAGAGGACTGTCCTTTCTCCAGTGTAGAACTCTACCAAGAGTAGTTGACACTTTGAAAAAATCACTTCACTGATGGCAACACACCCAGGGTGTTTGAGTTAGCAATACAACACCTCCTTATCATTCTGTATTTGTAGCTGTCACATTCCTGGAGATTCTATGCATAAGCGCAAGGGTCTGATTTTCTTCAGTAGATGTTCTAGTGTAGTCATAGCTCAATAGTTACATATTGCTATAGATGTTAATTTATTCTAAAGTGGTTTCCCTTTATTTCTATTATATTACAGTTAAGGTATCATTGACCTTTTAAAAAATGTATATGGACGTAGGCAACATCATCTATGAATTTCATTTTATGATGATAAACGGAGTATTACAAAATGTTGTTTATAGAAAGAATTCTGTTTGACAACATTGGAGCGCTCTGATGTAGTAAAGCTAGTTGTGAATCTTATTTTTTTGCTGTAAAACACTATTATTTCAGGCTATACCTATTACAAATTATATGACTTGGCTGAAGTGTACTACTAATGACTAATAAAAGAATTTGCCGGTGAATTGAATGGTATAGCATTTCCTTCAGTGAGCTTCGGAGAACTCTAGTTCTAAGTGAATTGATAGTTATATATAAAGGGAAAAATCCATAGTAAAATTACTTTGGAAAATGGTTTGGTGAATAAGCTAAACAGGTTTCTTTACTGCAGGACTTTTTAGAACCTTCCATATGCTGTTCTGCAGTGTCTATCGCCAAGAAGAAAATTAGCATGTTGTGTTCATTCAACTATGGAACATATGCAATTGTAGAATCTTTAAAAAACAAACTTTCTAAGGGTGCCTTGGTGGTTCAGTTGGTTAAGTGTCTGCCTTCAGTTCAGGCCATGATCCTGGGATCCTGAGATGGAGCCCTGTGTTGGTCTCCCTGCTCATCTGGGAATCTGCTTCTTCCTCTCTCCCCTCCCCCTGTTTGTGCTCTCTTTCACTTACTCTCTCTTTCAAATGAATAAATAAAATCTTTTTAAAAAAACTTTCCAAAGGACATTTTTATTTTGATACTAACAGCTTTTGCTAATTACCAATGGAATTTGTTAAAGATTTTGTTTATTTATTTGACAGAAAGAGGGAGAGAAAGAGCGAGAGAGCACAAGCAGAGGGAGAGGCAGAGGGAGTGACCGAGGGTGAGGGAGAAGCAGGCTCCTGGCTGAGCAAGGAGTGGGACATGGGGCTTCATCCCAGAAGCCCAAGATCATGACCTATGCCGAAGGCAGATGTTTAACTGAATGAGCCACCAAGACACCCCTACCAGTGGATTTTTATCATAAAGAGAATACGTGTAAAAGTGTCTTGAAAGTTATATAGTTCCTATAAATGGGAAATGTTATGTGGACAGAACCCTGTGGTAGATGTAGGCTGTTCTTGTCTGGTCAGTATCCTCTCCCTTTCTTCTAGTAACTGTGTCCAGCCCCCAGCTCCTTGCTTTAAGGATCTACATCTCCGGGGCGCCTGGGTGGCTCAGTAGGTTAAAGCCTCTGCCGTTGGCTCAGGTCATGATCCCAGAGTCCTGGGATCTAGCCCCACATCGGGCTCTCTGCTCAGCAGAGAGCCTGCTTCCTCCTCTCTCTCTGCCTGCTTCTCTGCCTACTTGTCATCTCTGTCAAATAAATAAAATTAAATTTAAAAATCTAAAAAAAAAAAAAAGGATCTACATCTCCTTCTATTCTTCCTGTGATTCTAATGGGGCTTCTTGGTTAGGCATGTGGCCCAGGTCTGGCCAGTCGTAGCTCCCCATACACTTGGCTATAGTGGTAGGTCTACATAGCATGTTGGTATGTATCCATGGTGGGCCGATCATAATCCAGGGCATCTTCTGGGATTCCTTTTGTATTAAAATTGGGTAGAAGAACTTGGCTTAATCTAAGCCACAATACTGCTGAATGTAAGGTTTGAGCTACTAATGGAGAGGTTTCCCACCACGTGGAAAATGACTTCTGCAAAATGGGAGAGTCTTGGTAGCCCTGCACTGAATCATTTCTTGTGAGCTTGCTACTTGAGCCAGTCAAATCATTTAAACAGAAGGTTGCTGATACACAACTCAAAGTCAGTCTATGTTGATGGACTACTACCCATGTAACCTTCACAAGCTCCTCTAAGACTTAAGCATTTCATTCATAAGATGCCATAGACTTCTGACCTGCTTACCCCTTAGACTGTTGGAGACAGTATATGTGAAGATATATACTAAAACAGTATATGTGAAGTACCCCCAACATATACTGTAAAATCTATTATGTCATTAAAGCAAGTCCATTCAGACCTCAACTAGCATTTATTTTTCAAAGTCACATACACAGATTTATTTCACTCTAGTCAATTAATTGGAGTTTCTGAAGTTTGGACACCAAAACAGATTAATTCTTTCCAAACTGAGGAGGATTATACTGCCAAGATATAAAGAGGAAGGATAAACATTTTTGCAAAGTATGGTCTCAAAATCATTTGTATCTAAATCCTCTGGAGGAAGAAGTTCTATCTATAAAAAATACTAAATTTCTGGGTTTGACTCTAGACTTTTTGAATAAAAATCTCCAGCCTTTTTGCCTAAGAGTATACATTTTTTTATTTAAATTCAGTACATCATTAGTTTTTGGTGTACTGTTCAATGACTCATTAGTTGCATATAACACCCAGTGCTCATCACATCATGTGCCCTCCTTAATGCCCATCATCCAGTTACCCCATCCCCTCACCCACCTCCCTTTCTACAACCCTCAGTTTTTTTTTCCGGAGTCAAGAGTCTGTCATGGTTTGGCTCCCTCTCTGATTTCTTCCCACTCAGTTTTCCCTCTGTTCCCCTATGATCCTCTGTGCTATTTCTTCTATTTCACATATGAATGAAACCATATGATAATTGTCTTTCTCTGATTGACTTATTTCACTTAGCATAATACCCTCCAATTCCATCCATGTCAATGTAAGTGGTAGGTATTCATCCTTTCTGATGGCTGAGTGATATTCCATTGTATATGGAATCTTCCTTGTCAATTCATATGCTGAAGAATATCTCAGCTCCTTCTACAGTTTGGCTATTGTGGACATTGCTGCTATGAACTTTTGGGTGCAGGTGCCCCTTCTTTTCATTGCATCTGTGTCTTTGGTGTAAATATCCAGCAGTACAATCAATTGTTGGGTCATAGGGTAGTTTTATTTTTAACTTCCTGAGGAACCTCCATACTGTCTTCCAGGATGGCTGCACCAGCTTGCATTCCATCAACAATGTAAGAGGGTTCCCCTTTATCCACATCTTGCCAACTTTTGTTGTTCTCCGTCTTGTTAATTTTAGCCATTCTAAGTGGTGTAAGGTTGTATCTCATTGTGGTTTTGACTTGTATTTCCCTGATGACAAGTGATGTGGCAAATTTTTTCATGAGTCTGTTGGCCATTTGTATGTCTTCTTTGCAGAAATGTCTATTCATGTCTTCTGCCAATTTCTTGACTGGATTATTTGTTTTTTGGGTATTGAGTTTGATAAGTTCTTTATAGGTCTTGGATACCAGCCCTTTGTCTGTTATGTCATTTGTAAATATCTTATCCCTTTCTGTAGGTTGGACTTTTAGTTTTGTTGACTATTTCCCTTGCTATCCAGAAGCTTTTTATCTTGATGAATTCCCAATAGTTCATTTTTGCTTTTGTTTCCCTTGCCTTTAGAGGTGTATCTTGCAAGAAGTTGCTGTGGCTGAGGTTGAAAAGGTTGCTGCTTGTGTTCTCCTCTAAGATTTTGATGGATTCCTGTCTCATATTTAGGTCTTTCATCCATTTTGAGTTTATTTTTGTGTATGGTGTAAGAGAATGGTCCAGTCTTATTCTTCTGCATGTGGGTGTCCAATTTTCCCAGCACCATTTGTTGAAGAGACTGTCTTTTTTCCATTGGATATTCTTTCCTGATTTGTTGAAGATTAGTTGACTATAGAGTTGAGGGTCCATTTCTGGGCTCTATATTCTGATGCACTGATCTATGTGTCTGTTTTTATGCCAGTACCATGTTGTCTTAATGATCACAGCTTTGTAATAGAACTTGAAGTCAGTTATAATGGTGCTCCCAGCTTTGGTTCTTTTTCAACATTACCCTGGCTATTTGTTTTCTTTTTTTTTCTGGTTCCACACAAATTTTAGGATTGTTTGTTCCAGCTCTGAAAAATGTTGATAGTATTTTGATAGGGATTTCATTGAATGTGTAAATTGCTCTAGGCAGCATAGACATTTTAACAATGTTTAAGAAATATGCATTTTTACTAAGGTATCTAAATGATGGTCATCCCTGCTGAAGTTTCAGACCCACCATATTATTGGAAAGAGCACCAAAAATAAATTGAAAGACTTGATATTTATTATAAGGAGTCAATTCATTAAGAGTGTGTGGAAAGTTTGATGTTAAACTAAAAATGTATAAAGCTCATAAAGTTATATGATATATTAAGAAAAAAGTTGCAGAACAATATGTATAAGATACTTCCATTTTTAAAATAGAATTTATGTTTTTAGAGCAGATTTAGGTTTATAGAAAATTTGAGTGGAAGTTATTTCCATTTTCAAAAAAATATGTTAGCATAATTTATGGCATAAGCATAAAAAATGGAGGGTTTATATCTAACAGTAGTAATTATTTCAGAGGGCTTATAAAGCACTCTCAATTATTGCATATCTGTAATACTTGAGTATTTAGTGAGACTGTGTTACTTATGTCATCAGAAAGCAATTATAAAGAATCATCTATCTAGCTCAGTCTGTCTTTTTATCTATCATCTATCTATCTATCATCTACCTATCTATCATTTATTTACCTCCCTCCCTATCACTCTATCTTTATCTTTATACCCACCCCATCCATTTCTGTGAAAGGACATCAATTTGTATATGCCAAAAAGTTAAACAACCTAGAAGAAAAGGATGCATTCCTAGAAACCCATAAACTTTCACGACTGAAACAGGAAGAGATTGACAACCTGAATAGACCAATAACCAGTAATGAGATTGAAGCATTGATCAAAAACCTCCCCAAAAAAACCAAGAGTCCAGGACCTGATGAATTTCCTGAGGAATCCTACCAAACAGTCAAAGAAGAAATAATAGTTATTGTCCTGAAGCTCTTTCAAAAAATAGAAACAGAAGGAAAACTTCCAGACTCTTTCTATGAGACCAGCATTACCTTGATCCCCAAACCAGGCAAAGACCCCAACAAAAAGGAGAAAAATTCTCAACAAGATCCTAGCTAATAGGATCCAACAGTACATTAAAAAGAGTATGTACCACGACCGGGTGGGATTTACCCATAGGATGCAAGGGTGGTTCAACATTCACAAATGTGATAACTTTTGTGAAATAAAAGAAATAAAAGGTATTCAAATTGGCAAAGAAGAAGTCAAACTCTCTCTTTGCAGATGACATGATACTTTATGTGGAAAACCCAGAAGACTCCACCCCCTAATTACTAGAACTTATACAGCAGTTCAGTAATGTGGAAGGATAAAAAATCAATGCACAGAAATCTGTTGCTTTCTTATACACTAACAATCAAACTGCAGAAAGAGAAATCAGAGAATTGATTCCATTGACAATAGCATCAAAAACCATAAGATACCTTGGAAAAAACCTAACCAAAGAGGTAAAGGATCTATACTCTAGGAACTACAAAACACTCATGAAAGAAATTGAATAAGACACAAAAAGATGGAAAAACATTCCATGCTCGTGGATCAGAAGAATAAACATTGTTAAAATGTCTATTCTGTCCAGAGCAATCTATACTTTCAATGCCATCCCAATCAAATACCATCAACATTTTTCAAAGTGCTGGAACAAACAATCCTAAACTTTGTATGGAACCAGAAAGGACCCTGAATTGCCAAGGAAATGTTGAAAAAGAAAAACAGTTTGGACTTCAGAATTAATTCTCAGTTGAGCTTCCAACTCACTGGGTTATGAGGAAGTAACATGATGGTTAAGAAATTGATCTTTAAAATGAGAAAGACCTGGGTTACAAAGATGACTCCATTACTTCTTGGTGACATGGCTCAGGGTCATTCCCTTTATTCCCCTGGTCTTGGTGTTCTCATTTCCAAGTGAGAATAAAAATACCTATCTCATCTCCCAAAAAACTATAACCCCAGTCTATAGTCATGAGAAGAAAGATAAAACAAATTTCAACAGATGGGTCATCCTAAAATATACCTTATCACAACTGCTTAAAATTGAAATCTGAATTTAAAAATGGACTTTAGGGGCACCTGGGTGGCTCAGTGGGTTAAAGCCTCTGCCTTTGGCTCAGGTCATGATCCCAGGGTCCTGGGATCGAGCCCCACATCGGGCTCTCTGCTCAGCAAGAAGCCTGCTTTCCCCCTCTCTCTGCCTGTCTCTCTGCCTACTTGTGATCTCTGTCTGTCAAATAAATAAATAAAAAATTAAAAAAAATAATAAAAATAAAAATAAAAATGGACTTTAATTAATAGCAATGTATCAGTATTGGTCCATTTATTATAACAAAGGTACATACTAATGTAAAATGTTAATAAGGACAACAGAGCATGGGGTATGTGGACACTCTCTGTGCTATGCTCTACATTTTTCTATAAATATAAAACTGTTCTCAAAACAAAAAAAGAAAGAAAGAAAGAAAAAAGAAACCCAGCTCATAGAGTTTATGAGGTTGAATTGGTATAAATGTTAGAAATTAGTGCTTTGTAGGCACAGTGGGGGTTACTATTATAAACAGTAGTAGTTACTATTATTATCTTCTCTTTCTCTCTGTCCCCATCTATAACCTGTGGAGATTGAACTCAGTGCTCTGTAAGATTCCTTCCAGCTGAAAGATTCTGGGCCTCTCTCTTTTCCCTTCCCTTTGCCTCACTGGTTCAAATTCCTCAGACATGATGCACCAAGTGTGATCCATGCTCACCATTCTTATAACCTCCATGGATCTCAGTGATGTTACACATTGCTCTTTGGTTTCTTCGTTATCCAGTTGTATGCCACACTTATGATCATTCGGTGGTTTCTTTTATAAAAAGATTGGGAATCAGAATGACTAGCCACACACATCATCCCAAAAGACCTCAAAATGTTTCCAACCAGACCCAGATTACAATGTCAAACAGAGGGAGCCACTACTGTCCCTATTACTTTATCAGGTTCTGTTTATCTATACCTGTGATAAGAAAAGCAATGGAGTGTGAGAAAGGGACCACCAAAAAAGGGTCCCAAGAGAAAAAACACTCCCCCTTCTTTTCTACATATAACCAGGATCATCGGCCTGGCTTCCTCTCTGAGTGTCACAGGGCTGCTTTGCCTTCCGTTGGCTCTCTTGGAACCTAATTGTTTTGCAGGGCCCCATCAGCTCTGTCCCAAGCAGAGAAATTAACTAAGTGCAAGCTGAAGTGTGTATGCATTTCTGTGGAGCCCCAGAATGACTTGAGTCTCTAGAATGGAATTTCATACATGTGTTGGGTGAGGTGATTTATTATGGGAGGTAATGGAAATTAATTTCACTTTGAACCCTGGGGCACCAGAAAATGCCTAAGTGCTGAGCCATTTTCTGTAAGTAGGCTATAAAGCTGCTACTGGCTTCTGACTGGGCGGCGAGGTGGCGATGACCACTTGTAAAACAATGAGCTGGAAGAGGAGGTTAATGGGCCCTGGCCGTCAGGCAGCCTCCAGTGCATGCCCTTCCAGCCCCTGCTGTCAGGGGACTGTTAGTCTTCTTGGCGCCACAGATAAAGGGGATGCTGGAACAGTCCCTGTATGCAGAAGGAGAGCCAAAGGAAAGGAGAACATTCTTTGGGGGCCAATGACTGTGTTTGACCATGGGCATTTGGCTGGGTGGAGTGGCCCCATCCTGGGAGTTCCCTTAGTAGGAAACAGAATGGCTCAGAGTTACAAATGGGCCACAAGGAAATCCTGTTTCTAAAAATGGCCTCAGTTCAGGCTCTCACTATTTAATTTGAGAGGGACAGGTTTTCCTAAGAGAGCTTCTGGGTTCCAAGTTTCCCACCCCATAGCCTTCTGATTTAGATTTTCAAAAGACAACCCAGCCATTACTGGGCGACACAATCCAGGAACCATTCTAAGGCCTCCAATGAAGCCATTCCACAGACTCAGTTGTTACATCACAATTCTGAGGCCTTGTGGTTAGAAGACCCTCTAGGGTTTTCAGGTGGATGGAGTTCCTTTTGGAACTCATACAAAATTCAAACATGTGCTCACTATCATGAAGGATCACTATCTAATATACTATATAAATATAAATAAAAATATATAAATATATAAAAATTACTCCATTTTTTTATTTGTTTCTTCATTAGAATGTTTTGTTCACTACCATGTTCCTAGAGCTTGGAACAATGCCTGGCATATAACAGGCCTTCAGTAAATTTTTGTCATGGGAATAAACGAACCATAGTAAGTATTTTGGGGGAAATAAAAATGAATGAAGCACAAATTGGGCCTTTAAATAATTCTCAACTTATTTATTAGAGAAAGCAAACATTGATTTCATCAACCATTTATTTATTATTCCAAAAAAATATTTAATGACTGTTTACTAAGTACCAGGTACCCCTCTGGGGTTTAAACAATGAATGAGATATATCCTGAGCCTCCTCTCAGAGCCAGGAAAAGCTGAGCCTCTGAAAAATAGTGATGCTTTGATCTGTTGAACAGTGTGCATCTCAGAACTAATCAGGTTTCCCTTGTTGTTTTTGTAACAAAGAAACTTAGAGTTGATTTACTAACCCAGATGTGGTCATCATGCTTGCCCTTGTGCTTGTTGAAATTTCACCTCCAAATTTTTCTTTCAGTTTTATGTTTTGTTTTAGTATTTTTTTGTTTTGTTTTGTTCTTTGGCTTTTTTGTTTGTTTGTTTTGGAAAAACATAAAAAAGTATATAATCATAATCCTTTAGGGAATATTGTAGAGCATGAAACCATACAAATAAAAGTGTATTACAGTCTATTTGTAAATAGAGCACATGACAACAACTGACCAAATTTGGAGACTGTGCTTGGGATTATGAATCTTACACAGGTGATGTGTTGTACATGAAACTCACTTTGGGGGGCTATGAGGGGTTATTTCAAAGACATGGGCAGTTACCTGGCTGAGTAGCTGAAAACAAAGTACATAAGGTCTAAGTTATTGACCAACCAGAAAAGATGAACCAAAAATATTAAGATACCAGATGTAGTCAGAGAAAACAAGCCTTAGTTTAAGTCTCAAATTAAAAGTCACATGAGCAGACCCATCAAATCACTGTTTCTGTCACAGACAACTCTCTGTAATATGCAAAGAGAAGTATAGATTAATTATTTAAATAAAATTTAAGTAATATTAAATAATATTAATTATTTATGGATAATGGATATGGAGTATGGATTATTTAAATAATATTAAATAATAATTAAATGGCTAATAATCTATTTTAGCAAACTAGGAAGTCCATCTAGTAAAGAAGTAAAGTAACATTAAAGACACTATGAACACTAAAGAAAAATGGGCTGTGAAGAGTAAGAAGTTCATCCACCCCTAATGCAAGGCAGAGACAGATTGAGAAGCAACTAAAGCTTTAGTTTCAGGGCTCATCTGCATCGGTCCCTTCCAAGTCTCTGGGGGGAACTCTAGTAATGTCTTGATAGAGTCACATGTTTTGCAATATTTGCAATATATGTCATACTCTACCACCCTTTCCCCCTCAATGTCCCCTGTCTCACACTCACGTGCACGTCCGGTGGTTTTGGTATGGCTGAGCCACTTTGCACTTCTTAAGGTAAATTGAATTGGGCATGCAATGAACTTGAGGTTGGTAGTACATATTCGTGTGGATTAAGGTCACTTCCCTATGCCCTATGATTAGCCATGCTGGTGTTGATGTAGCTTCCAGAAATAATCCTATTGCTTCTATGCTAACTCACTTGGTGTCATGACTTGAAGGTGCAGGGCCAGAGGTCATATGATGCTGTGAATGTTTTCTGTGCACTCAGCACCAGAGGTATGTGGAGAGTGGAGGACAAATAAGGTTTGGAATGTATGAAGCCAGATGCTGGTATGTGGAAACTCCTTTCAAATCTAATAGCTTGATAAAGTTTGTGTAAATTTGACAGTTCTAAGAATTTACATAATGTTACCTAAAATGAGTTGTAAAGCTGAAAGAAGCTTTTCTAAACTATCAATAGTTTAAAAATATTTATAATAACTGCACATCACAAAAACCACAGCTGACTTTAACAATTGGGTGAAGCCAGTGGAGAAATGTCAAACGCCCCTTACCCTGCATAGCAGAGAATGCCGGAGGAGCCTAGATTTGGGGGAACAAGGCTCTCCAGAGTCTGGGAGCTCTTAGGGAACACTGAAGCAGCAAGGGAAGAGAGGAGTCAAAACACTTTCACAGAAATCTTCTCTGTATTTGGGGACTGGGCTTTCTGAAAACAGAGGGCCTGGGAGTGTTTCAACTCTAACTTGCCATGGGAATATTTGAGGATGAAGCTTAGCATGTAGCTTTCTAGTGGTGAAAAACAAGAAAAATGCAAAACCATGGGTAGAGGGAGAGCAGGTCATTCATCTCTGTGTCTTCTTTTCAGCATCCACGCTGTTCTGGGAGAAGAGGATTCCAGCAGTAAGACACGGACACCTCCACTTCCTTAGCAGAAAATGACATGTAAACTGAGGAAGGGAAACCACATTTTTCCCAGGCATATTTGGATCTGTAACTATTTAGGTCATGAACCCACTTGTGAAAATAAGTGGCCAGTGGTTCTTCCTTAACATAGTTGGGTTAAGGAAAGAAATAAGTTTCTGGTAGGAATGTTCCCCAACAACAGCTACAGCTAAAACTGCTAGGATGCTGAGAGCCAGCCTTCTTTAGCTGCCTTTCCCTGAGGGTAACTTTTTTAGTCAGGGTTCTCCAGAGAAACAGACCAGTAAGGTATATATTTCTATACTTCTAGGAAGAGATTTATTATAATGAGGTATGGGCTCACACAATTATGGAGGCTCACACAATTTTGCAAGCAAGATGTAGGAAAGCCAGCAGTGTAGTTAGAAAGCCCAAAAGCATGAGAGGCTGTTATTCCTGTCTGGATCTGAAGGCCTGAGAACAAGGATCACTGGAGGCAGGAGAAGATGGATGTCCCTGATCAAATAGACAAAAGTCAATTCGACTTATTTCCACCTTTTTGTTCTAGTCACATTCTCAATGGATTGGACAGGCTTTACCCAATTCAAATGGTAACTTCTTCTGGAAACACCCTCACAGACACCCTTAGAAATTGTGTTTACCAACCATCTGGGCATTCCATAGCCCAATCAAGTTGACACAAACATTAACCGTCACGGTAACCAACCTTTTCTCTGTGGGTGGGAAGCCAAGCAATAGTCAGAAGAGGCCCTTCTGGTTTTGCCATTCCAAAAAAAGTTTGCATTCTGGAATTTCAGACAGCAATCCTGGTCATGGCTCTTCATCTCAGAGCTTGCTGGTAGATTTTAGGGAAAAAGCTATGGTGCAAAATGCTTAGTTTTGAAGCCAGGCAGCTAGGTGGGAGCCCTGGCTCTGCTACGTTTTAGCTCTGTGACTGTAGGCAAGTATCAACTTCCCTGAACCCCATTCTCCTCATTTGAAAAGTGGAGAATAAGGCCATCAATTCACAGAATTGTTCTGAGAATGGTGCCTGGCACTTAATGGAACTCAAACATTTGTTAGTCCCATGTCACTTTATCTACTCCTGGCCTTCATTTTTCTTCCATCATAGATTCTTAGTCTCTTCTAAATGCACCTTCTCCCAATTCTATACCTTGGATCCTAAATCTGGTGACTGAATCCCCCTGATTCAGGAGCTTCAATACAAGCTTATTGTCTCATATCTTGCCAGCTTACAGCTACTACTAGAGACAGTGCTTCAATAAGGAAAGAACTAGCTTGGTTATATCAGTACTTCTCAAGTTTGAGTAATGAATGCACCCAACTTAAAGGGAAAATTATCTCATGGACTTCCAGTATTGATAAATTATTTTCAGTAGCATGTTTTTTAAGTATATACAACATGAAACTAAATATAAACTTCATATGCTTCTAGTCCTTATCCCATGTAAAATAGAAGACTAATTTATAATCAACTATAAGCAAACCATAAAAGTAGTGAAATTTAAATGAACTTTAATATGACAAATGATAGATTTGCTGAAACTAAATTTCCTCTGTGTTGTGGAGTATGTTTATGGTACTATGTGTCACATGATTACTTAATTCTCTTATGACTTTATCTATTATATCCTTTATATCCTTCATCTATTATATTCTTTATCTATTATATCCTTTGTGCAACGTGCTGTGATGTGGTTTAGTCTCCACTTCTAACATAGTGTTTAAGGTACACATTAATTCTGCCTGCTTCTGTTAATACAGGACAAGCTAGTACTACCTAATGATATTACCAAACATTTATGCTACACTTCCTGTGTGCTAGGCATTGTTCTAATATATTAATTTATTTAATGCTCATGGATTCTGTGAATAAGGTGCTTTATCTCCATTTTAAATGTGAGGAAACTGAGGCTCAGAAAGATAACATAATTTGCCCAAAGTCATATATCTAATGAGTTTCTGATCTGGAATTACAACCCAAGCAGTCTGGATCCAGTATCCTTATTCTTAACCAATAATAGTCTTTCAAGTAGACTGTAAATATAAACACAAAATAAACATGGATATTGAAATTGTGTGGTAGTACCCTGTTATGAGTACTTGGTGGCCATGGAAATCAGTCAGAAAATAACAATTTTAAAATATCATTTATAAGAGCATCAATAAGAGTGCTATAGAAATAGATATTTTTTTTAATCTTCCATAAATAACTCAGTGAATCCTGAGAGTAAGTCCATGGGAGTTTGCAGAACCCAGCTAAAAGAAAAAACACAAACACAAACACAAACATTGAAACAGATTAAACTGTGGATCATGGCCTTTTAGCACTGCTCAGGAAAGCTAAGTCCCAACGATAAGAGCATCTCTTCTTAATCTGCTTGATTTTCTTAACTTCTTTGTATTTGAGAAAATAAGAGATACTGGGTTCCTTGTCCCAAGTGATTTCAAGCCTATGATGGAGTACTATTTAACGGAGATACTGTAGCAAGGATTCATGCATTGGCTGGAAGTTTATACTAAATGATCTCTAAGGTATTTCCAACTCTGAGAAACCATGATTTTATGAGTGTTGGAGCTGGGAGATGAAAAGGAGAAGATGGAATTGCAAGAAATTAGTTACCCAGAGAATTAACCCTGAGTAGCTGGTCCACTGAGAAGGACCTGTCTACCTCAGGGTTTCCGAGGAAAGACTCCCACAGAACTGGTGCTCAGAATTCTGAGGAAGAGGCTCCACTTAGCTATTGCTGGTCATCTGATGGGGCCGCATAACCACCAATAAAAGCTGCGTTTATCTAGAAAAATTAAGTTTGGTTTAACATTTGAAAATAAATCAATTTTATTCACCACAATAACAAACTTAAAAGAAAAAAATATGGGCATCTGGGTGGCTCAGTGGGTTAAGCCTCTGCCTTCGGCTCAGGACGTGATCTCAGGGTCCTGGGATCAAGGCCCGCATTGGGCTCTCTGCTCAGTGGGAAGACTGCTTCCCCCTCCTCCTCTGCCTGTCTCTCTGCCTACTTGTGATCTTTCTCTCTCTGTCAAATAAATAAATAAAATCTTAAAAAAAAAAAGAAAGAAAGAAAAAATATGATGATCCTAATAGATGGGGTGTTTTTTTAGTATTTGGCAAAATTCAACACTTACTCATGATGAAAGCCATGAACGAACTAGGAATCGACAGGAATTTCTTCAATTTGATAAAAGTCATCTGTGGAAAACCTTAGGCTAACATCAAAGTTAATGTCAAAACAGTGAATGCTTTTACACTCAGAATAGAAACAAAGTAAAGATATCTGTTCTCACTATTTCTGTTCAACATTGGACTGGAAACCTAGCATGTGCAGTAAGGCAATAAAAAGAAATAAGGTCATATATATTGGAAAGGAAGTAGTAAAACTACATTTGCAGACAATATAATTGTGTGCCTAGAAAATTCTAAGAGTCCATAATAAAGCGACTAAAACTAATAAGGGTTTTAACAAATCCTCAGGAAACAATGTCAATATATAAAGCTCAATTATAATTCTATGTACTAGCAATAATTAATTAGGAAATAACAATTTTAAAATATCATATATAAGAGCATCAATACATATTAACTACTTAGAGATACATTAAAATATGTACAAGGCTTTATGGTGAAAACCCAAATACATTGTTGAGAGATCAAAGACCTCAATAATTGGAGAGAAAACATATGTTCATGCATGAGAAACTCATTTTTATTAAAATGCTCATTCTCTCCAAAGTGACCCATACATTTAACACAATCCTATTCAAAATTCTAGCATATTTTTGGGAAATTAATAAGCTATTCTAAAATTTATATGGAAATATAAAGGACCTAGGATAGCCAAAACAAATTTAAAATAAAAGATAGTTGAACCTTAAATCAAACTATAATGCTCCAGTAATTAAGACAATGTGGTACTGACATATAAAGCAATGTAACAATAGAGTATTCAGAAATAAGCTACTATATTTATAGTCAATAAATTGTTGATAAAGAAGTCAGGGTAATTTGGTGGGAGAAGAATAATCTTTATACCTAAAGTGCTAGAACAATTAAACAGCCAGATGAACACACACCAAAAAAACCCTGATTCTTCCCTCACACTATATACACACACACATACACACACCTTGAAGTTAATCACATACCTAAATATAAGAACTAAAACTACAAAATTTTCACAGGAAAACACAGAAGAATATTTTTGCAACTTTGGGATTTTCTTGAACACAAAGATCAGTAATTACTGAAAGGAAATTTGATAAATAGGGACATCATTAAAGTTAAATATGCTCACCAAAAAACACCACCAAGAAAATGAAAAGATAAACCACAAATGTGGGGGCGGGGGTCTCAATACATACATCAGACAAGAGACTTATATCCAAGATATATAAGAGAATACTTAAAATTCAATGTTAGCTCAATTAAAGTGAGCAAACAATTACAGCAGACATTTCTCCAAAGAAGATATAGAAGTATTCAGTAAGCACATGAAGAGATGCCCAACATCATTAGTTATCTGGGAAAATTGAAATTAAAACTACAATATAAGGCCATTACACACTCATTAGAATGGGTACAATTTTTAAAAATTGACAATACCATGGGTTGACAAGCAGAACAAATGGAACTCTCATTCATTGTAGGTAGGAAAGTAAAATGGTAAATTTGTGATTTAAGAAACTGAAATCAGTATGAAAGTAAAACAATTTGAAAAACGGGTTTAACAGACCTTTACCTACTTCCTTCCTCCCTTCCTTCCTCTCCATCTCACTCTCACTCTCACTCTCACTCTCCCTTTCTCTCATCAAATTAAGCATGCACTTAACATCCAATACAGCAATTCTACTCCTAGGTATTTACTCAAGAGAAATAAAAACCAATATCCACAAAAAGACTTGTACACAAATGTTTATAGCTGCTTTATTTGTAAAAACTCATAACTGGAAATAACCCAAATTTCCACCAGTAGGTGAATGAATAAGAAAATTGTGGTTATACATATAATGAAATACAAATCAGCAATAAAAAGGAACATACCATTTGGGGCCCCTGATAGACTCAGTGAGTAGAGCATGTGACTCTTGATCTCAGAGAGAGTTTGAGTTTGTGCATTTGTGCTCCACATTGGGTGTAGAGATTATTTTAAAATAAAAATTTTTTAAAGTATTGCGGGGGTACCTGGGTGGCACAGTCAGTTTAAGAGCCAACTCTTGGTTTTAGCTCCCGTTGTGATCTCAGGGTTGTGAGATAGAGCCTGGCAATGAGCTCTGCACTCAACTCAGAGTCTGCTTGAGATACTTTCTTCTTCTCCCTCTGCCCCTTCTGCTCATGCTCACATTCTCTCCCTTGCTCTCTAAAATAAATAAATCTTGAATAAATAAATAAATAAATCCTTGAGAAAAGGAACAAACTATTGATATATGTAATAATATGGATGAATCTCAAAAACATTATGCCAAGTGGGGCACCTGGGTGGCTCAGCTGATTAAGCAGCGAAATCTTGATTTTGGCTAGATCATGATCTCAGAGTCCTACAACCAAGTCCCACATCAGACTCTACCCTTAGTGGGAGTCTGCTTCGGGATTCTCTTTCCCTCTGCCTCTTCCCCATCCCACCCTCTCTCTCTCTCTGCCTCCTCTCAAATAAATAAACAAATCTTAAAAAACAAACAAACAAAAAACTTTATTCTAAGTGAAAGAAACCAGAAACAAAAGAGTTCACATTGTCAGATTCTGTTCATACACAGTTCTACAACAGGCATAATTAATCTGTTGTAACAGAAAGCAAATCAGTTTTTGCCTTTATCTGGGGAGTAGGGATTGATTGCATTTGGGCATGAAAGAACTTTATGGGTTGCAGGAAATATTTTGCATTTTGATTGTGGTATGTTTGCATGGGTGTATGCATTTGTCAAAATTCATTGAACCACACACTTATAATAAGACACATTTAATAAAATATAAATTATTCTTCAATGAGGTTGATTTTTAAAAAAGAATTAAAAAGTGGTAAATTGATACAAGATAAATTTATTTAATTGACTTGCTAGGGCTACGTGAAAAACTATCACAGAGTAGAGGCTTAAACATGACTATTTTCCCAAGATTCTGGAGGCTAGAAGTCTAAGATTGAGGTGTTGGCAGGGTCAGTGTCTTCTGAGGCCCCTCTCCTTGACTTATAGATGGTCATCTTCTTTTCCTCTTCACATGATCTTCCATAATCTCCTCTTATATAAAGATACTAATTCAGGAAGTTTGAGCAAATTATATAGTATGTAAATAATATCTCAATAAAACTGGTTTTTTTTCTTTTTTTTTTTTAAGATTTTATTTATTTATTTGACAGACAGAGATCACAAGCAGGCAGAGAGGGAGGCAGAGAGAGAGAGGAGGAAGCAGGCTCCCTGCTGAGCAGAGAGCCCGATGCGGGGCTCGATCCCAGGACCCTGAGATCATGACCCGAGCCGAAGGCAGCGGCTTAACCCACTGAGCCACCCAGGCGCCCCAATAAAACTGTTTTATTTTTAAAAAGATACTAATCTATATGGGATTAGGACTCACCCTAAAGGATCACATTTTAACTTGATTAAAGGTGCTATCTCCAAATACAGTCACATTCTGAGGCACTAGGGGTTAAGATTTCAACATATGAATTTTGAATTCAGCCCATAATAGTTGTACAACCAAACATATATTTTTCTTTAATAAATTTATGGTGATTATAATATTGGTGAGCTAGATCAGGATGCCACAGGACTCTCAAAAAATAATTGATCAGAAAACTTTGCCTTTACTTTATGAATCCTAGTCCAATTTAAAAGAGAGGAAAAAAAGAGAAAGTACGGAAGCTGTGAAAGGAGAAGAGAAAGGTGATTTCTTGAATGGTAAACTTTCAAATAAAATCACTAAATGAAGAAAGAAAATTTGAGACTTTAAGATCAGACTTTCCATTATTATCTTATTACATGGGAAGATTTGGAGGATTCCCACCTTTGTGAACCATAAATGTCCCAAGTGCTCAGGGCTGACACTACTGAAGTTATACTCCCTTGAAGTTTTTTGTTTCAGAAGGAACCAAAAAGGTTATACTTGTATTTCATGGCATAAATAGAACGCTTCAAAAAAAGTAGCTCTTGTTCAAGAGAAATAATATGAGGATAAAAATCATTTCAGATGTCAAATGGGAAACCCAATGAGTTGATTTTCTGTGACCGCATTCCCATGGTGGGAAGAGGGATAGCGTTTGAGAAAAAAAAAAAATGGGGCATAGCAGTATAAAAGAAGTCTCTTTATTGATAGTCACTTCAGAAAGGGTAAGAATGATTTCACCCTCCTAGAAGAATAGTTTGGGCTGAGCAATTACCTTTACAGGAAAGGTTAAGCAATAGTGAGTGCTACCTTTCTAATGAAATCATTAATAAAATCCCTTCTGAACTCTGAAATATGCTATTTAAGGTCAATTACGATTTCTCAGCTAGTGACATCAGTCCTCTGGCACCGTTAAAAGAGCATCAAGAAACATAAAGGTGTGAGGGTGGATGTCTGAGGCTTCCCAACAGCAACTGGAAAGTAGAGAAAAAAATAAGTCCATTGACAGACACAGCAAGGATACAAGAGACATCTTCATTGCCATCCCACTATCACTCCAAATCTGGGAATCCCTAGACAGCTCACTAGGAGTCCAATTTGAATAAAGACCCTCTAGGCTTCCTGGCAGAGAATAGGGAAATTTGCAACTGTCATTTTAGGTTCACAGACACTAAGATTAGGGACATTGATTGGAAATAGAGGTACAGCAGGAGAAGGCTGGTCTTCCCCTTGAAAGTGCTGGGAAGCTGCCCTAAGGAAGGAAAAAATTGAGATGCTTGGTTTTATGTTAAGAAACTGGTTTGAGGTGGTAGCAGTATTTGAATTCTTCAGTGTTTTTTTTTTTAATTTAATTTTATTTTTTCAGTGTTCCAAGATTCATTGTTTATGCACCCCACCCAGTGCTCCATCAGTGTGTGATATGTGTGATACTGTATAAGACCAATTAAATGTCTTCCTATTCAGTCCCAAGTGGGATAACTGAATTAGCCTGAGACGTCCTACTTACTCCTATTGTTCTGGTATGGTTATTAAATTTAACCCCCTATTGTGACAAATATGGATGACATATTATATAGTCACATTAGTTCTAATAGACTTTCTCCAAATTCTTCAACATAAGGTATAGGAGAAATAGAAGGAACTAGGCCACATTTTCTAAAACATAGTAAGTGACATATAAACACCTGCAGGGAGAGAGCCCTTACCTGTCTTGGTGAGGGAGACAGCACCAACAACAGCAAAGATTAGCTCTGATAGCACCACTGGAGGCTGCAGAGTGGAAGACAGCATCAGTAACAACAGAAGGACATTTTCATGACTTCCAAGGATACCATGAAAGCCATCTGAACATTGGAAGTAGGAAGTCAAATAGCATGGGGAACTTGGGAGTTCCCAAGGTACACCCATATTAGTGGGTTTATTTATAGTTTGAGAGCTTGCATATTCTCAGAGCTGGTTTCATGGGCATACAACAAGGACCCTCCTCCCCTCCATAAGAATCTTGATTTTGGGATTTCATGTTTGCAGTTGCCATCTTGAAATTCTTTTTTTTTTTTAACGTTTTATTTATTTATTTTGAGAGAGAGAGAGAGAGAGCATGAGTGGGGGAGGGGGTAGAGGGAGAAGCAGACTCCCCACTGAGCAGGGAACCCAATGCAAGACTCAATCTTGGGACTCTGGGATCATGCCATGAGCCGAAGGCCTACCAACTGAGCCACTCAGGAGCCCGCCGTCTTGAAATTCTTACCAACTGTATTTTTGACATTGTGTTTCATAAGTCAAGTACAATAAAGCAAGGGAGAAACTCCAGGAAGCTGGAGTCTCAACTCATCCTGTCCATGGCTGCCTCCATAGCTCTTCAAGTGGGCCCACTCCCCTGGCCTTCTTTTCTGCACTCCTGCTCAGTGACATCTTTTGCCCTCTGCCTCTGGAGGGGTCCTGTGTACAAGCATAGTAAGATCCCAGTTGAGGTGAATGTGGTGGCATAGTGGCACCCATTTCTAACAAGGTTAGCATTACTTTGGCTATTCCCATCCCAGAACCGAGCACATCTGATGCAGAGGTTAGGATCTGCTGGGCATCAACTGCACACTGTGAGCTGGAAAGGTGGGCCTGTAGAAAAGGGAGAATGATCCCCTGCCCCCAGTCTGGGCCATGTGCTTTGGTGGCAGGAGGGGGATCCCAGTAGCTGGGTGCTGCTTGAGTACCTGACAAGTTAAAGAGTAGGACCTCAAATGCCTGTGAATGTCTGCCCTCAGATGGTGAGAATCCCGAGACCTGAGTGAGTGAAACATTAAATAGCAAATAAAATACCACGACAAATCAAGAAAGTAAGAGAGCCAAAGATGGGAAAAAGCATTATATTGTACTAGCTTTAACAGCACTTTTTTCCTGCTTCTTGGGTAAAGGGACCACATTTTCATTTTTCAGTGGGACTTCTGTGTAGATATCACTGTGGGTTTTCCTTAAGCTGCTGAGGTGGCAAATGCCTTTTGGAGAACAACTGTCCTGCAACGTCTCTGAGATAGAACAAACCCACTTCTGAATCCAGTTTCCTTTCTAGAATGCTCAACCTCATCTGCATGCTTTGGAGATACTGTCTCTCTGTAACCCCCCTACACCTTTACTACTGCCTGGCTCCAGTCCATTTCCAGTTACTGGTCCCTAACACCAGTCTAACTAGGTCAGTTGATTCACATCCGACTTTTACTCTGGGAACCCAGAATTCTCATCCCTCTTCAGACATTTGTAAAACATTTGGTATTGTGGAAAGGACATGATATTTGAAGTTACATGTCCTGGGCTTAATTTGGGCTCTGTTGTTCATTAGATGTGCAAGCATGAGTGGTTTATTTCACCTCGCGGAGCCTCAGTTTCCTATAAAAGGAGATAAATCTCACTCTCCAGTTCCTTGATTGCCCAGGTGAGTAGGGCATCCAGAATCAGATTTGGTATTTGCAAGTCAGGTTTGGTCAGTTCTATGACTGCTTTACTGGACATGTTCAAAGCCCTTGTCATCATATTCTTTAGGTCAGAAAGCTTCATCTAGGCTTCCTATCTGCTCCTTCCAAGTCACTTGTCCCTACCCAGTCTCCTAAGCCCGCCTCCCAGGGTTCAACATCTACAGTTTCTGTCTACTCCTATCCAAATAACCTGTAGTTGGGATAGCCTGGTAGTATTGATTTTGGTTTAGCCCCAAGATGTTTCTCCTTAGACAGCCACTCAGTTCTTTGAATTGGAAGGAGGCAAAGGGAAATGATATCCCCACCTTCCCCAGAACCTCCCATCTAACCCCAGCCTCTTGTCCAGCTCAGATTCCCAGATTGTGCCAGGAGCTTCTTCTTTTCACAAAGGGAGATTTCTACATCATTACTGTGTTGTCTCCCTTGCACTCCCTTGCTAAACGTCCTTTTTATTTTTGGCCTGTGTGAATGAAGTGCTTAATTATGTGGTTATCTTAATCATTGTAAGAATAGAAGTTTGGGGGGAAAAAAAACATCGCTTACTGCATCAGAAGACATCATATTTCCAAGAAGAATGTTGTGCTGGTGAGCTCAGAGCTAGAGACAGTAGAAGCATGCACACAGGCATCTCTCTCCTCTCCTGGGAAGAGAGCAGCAGCCAGCAGTCTGTCCCAGTGGCTTTATAGTTGGGGAACTACGGGCATCAAGATGCTGAGTGAAGCTCCTGGAGATCAGAGCGATTTTGCAAAAGAGACTCTCAAACACGGGCTGGCTTACTTCCCGCACGGTTTTACAATGGAAGGGATTTATGTCTTGGCTTTTCCTGTCAGAAGTCTCCAAGTCATGATACGATGATGAGTCTAATCCCCAGGGATTTGGGTGTGAAGACGGAATGATTTTGGCTGCCCTCCTCTCCCCTCATGTCTCTACTTTACAGTGAAGGCAGTCTTGAGTCAGGCAGGATTCAGAAATGAGGTCTGCACCTGGTTGCAAAACCAGCCTAGGGGAAATCTGCCTGATTATGGGTTTTAAGAAATGACCTTCCTGTGGTTCTGGCTCTCCACTGAAAAAACCCACAAGTTAGTGGGTCAAGATTATTTGCAGTCTTTCGACTATATACAGTGAGATAATCCCAGGGGAGAACAACCATAACCTTTACTTTTATTGCCTAGCATAGGGCCTGCCACAGTGTAGGAACTCACACATTTGAGTTCAAAGAATGAATCTGTTTAGTCTGCTCTGAGAGACAAGATAGGGACATGCTAAATGGCCCTGTCATGGGCATATCAATCCAAGGGTACTCCACTATTTGGAAGCGTTTATGACATATCTCGTCCATCTATTCTGCCATAAAGGCTGTGTCCCCTTCCTCTCCATCTTCATTACCACTCCCTTAATTAAAAACCTAATAATTTTTGTCCTGGACCATTGCAATATTCTCCTATTCACGTATCTGGTTCCAGCACTGACCCTCTTCTTCTATCATCCCAATACTTTCTTCAAACTGCAGTAAAGGTCATGTTTCTAAAACGCAATGTTAATCATGATTCTCATCTGATGGCATCCCTTCAATGGCTCCCTGTGTCCCACTGTAGCATTCTTACCTCCTCACACACCCAGCTTTAAAAAATCTCATTCCTTTACAGCTGAAAAAAAAAAAAAAATCTCATTCCTCATTCTTGCCAAACTTTGGAAATGAAACTGAGGACCAGAGAGGTTAAGTAACTTGTCTTAGTCTAGAAAACTAATGGTGATGGATCCAGGAATGAGATACATACACGTTGTTTCTAGACAGTACACATTTAACCATTGCCTTACAGCTGCCTCTCCTGTGTCTTCCTGATGAGCTCTTCTTTACTCTTCAATAGTACAGTCAAGCACTACCTCCTCCATGAAGTCTTTCTTGATCTCTTCAGGTGGAGTTGAATATATCTTCTCTCATGCCCCACTGAACCATGCAAATAATGTCTAGGGTAATTCTTAACATGAAGGAAGAGAATTAATGCCCCCACACCCTACCCATATACCCATGGAGATTTCACCTGTGCATACCTAGTACATAGGCTGACATTTTCTAGATATTCAACAAAGTTTTGTTGAATGGAAATTCATATCCTCGAGATATGAATCGTTTCCTTTATTAGCCTCAGCTTTGTGAATCAGTTCTGCCTGCCAGTTTTCCTCAGCATCCCTCTTCTGGACTATGTTTTCAGTTGTAGAGAATAGAAGAGCAAACTTTACAGCAATGGCAGGAATCATGAGGTTCAACTCTAGTTAGATCCATAACATAAAAATGGACAGCAGAATTACTGAAGCTAGCTTCCCCCAACTTTATAGAATGTGTATTGTTTCTTCATCGTGACAACGATATCATGTTTTATACCTGGCCCCACTCTCCCAAAGAAGATGCTCCTGCAAAGAAGTTTTCAAATTTTCCACTTACCTATCATTACAAATCAAACCACCCTAAATATTATTAATTTTTTTTGAATCTATACTTGAGGCTAGAGTTGGCAGGAGAAACTCCTCTTGCTCCATGTGATGTCTGGGGCACCAGCTGAGAGAATCCCTGGGGGTTGAACCCTATGGGTGTTGTCCTACCATGTCTGTATCTTCATGCAGTCTCAGAACCTGTCTGTGTGCTCTTTCTCACAGGGTAGCTTCAGAGTGGTTGGACTTCTAGCATGGCAGCTGGATTTCCCAGAGTGAGTGCTCCAAGATTCCCAGGCAGAGGCTCCTTATCACTTTGTCTTAAAATTTTAGAACATCATTTCTGCTGCATTTTAATGATCAAGCCAGAGAAAACTCAACCCACATTCAAAGGAACAGAAATTAGACTCTACCTCTCAATGGGACAAGTAGCAATGGATTTGAAGTCATTTTTAAGTTGCCACAATAGCCAAAGCCAAACAATAAGTAAAGCATCAAATGAAAGACACATCAAGGGGGCACCTGGGTGGCTCCGTCAGTTAAGGGTCTGACTCTTAATTTTGGCTCAGATCATGATCTCAGGGTCCTGAGATCAAGCTTGGTAGGGCTCTCTGCTCAGCTTGGAATCTGCTTGAGATTCTCTCTCTCCTTCTACCTCTGCCCTTCCCCCCAGTCATGTGTGCTCTCTCTCTCTCTCTAAAATAAATAAATAAAATCTTCTAAAAAATGAAAGAAACATTAGGAAAAGAAAGAAAGCTTAACATTTACAACAACATGGATGGATCTTAAGGGCATTATGTTAAGTGAAATACGTCACACAGAGAAAGGCAAATACCATATGATCTCCCTTAAATATGAAATCTAAAGAAAACAACAAACAAAAAAGCTGAGTTTGCAGATACAAAGAATAGACTGGTGATTGCCAGAAGTGGAGGATGGGGGTTGGGGTAAAATGGGTTAAAAAAGTTAAAAAGTACAAACTTTCAACCATAAAGTAAAAAAGTCATGGGGATGTAATGTACAGCATAGTGACTATAGTAAATAATACTGTATTATTTGAAAGTTGCTAAAATAAGGAGGGCATGTGTTATGATGTGCACTGGGAATTATACATAACTAATGAATCATTAAACACTACATTAAGAACTAATGATGTACTATACAGTGACTAACTGAACATAATAATAATAAAAATTTTTAAAAAAAGAAAGTTGCTAAGAGAGTAAATCTTAAAAGTTCTTATCACAAGAAAAAATATTTGTAACTATGTGTGGTGACAGATGTTAACCAAACATATTGTGATGATCATTTAACAACATGTACAAACATCATATCATTATGTCATACACCTGAAACTAACATAATGCTATATAATCAATTATATCTCCATTAAAAAGGGAGAGAGGCATTAGAGTACAGAATGTGTAATTTAGAAACTGAGACAATAGGAGACCCAAATGATCTGGGTAGAACTGAACCACAGGAGGAGGAACACATTAAGAGCCTATGGAAAAATCAGAAGGCCTATACTTCCTATACTTCATGTGGGATTTTCTCGTAATGCGAAAAACAGTAAGAGCTAACATTTATTAAGTACTTGCTATATTTTATTTTCTTTTTTTAAGAGGTTTATATCTATGGACTTATTTAATCCTTCTAATTGGAAGCTGAGGCCCTGAGGTTAAATGACATGTCCAAGGCCACACCGTCAGCAAGTAACAGAGCTAGAATTCCAGTTCTGATGATCCATCTCCAGAGGTGGTATTCTTAAGCTCCATTCCACATACATCTCTAGCTCTAAGATCTAGGACATTTTTTTTTCCTACAGTGTATGGGAAGATATGTGGAGACAGAGCATCTTCTCAATCTTTGGTTCAGTTCTAAGCCTCTTCGTTTTAGAGATTTTTACTACATTTATCTCAGATAAGGCCTGATGATTCCTAGATGATTCTAATGGGCAGCAAGGATAGAGGACACCATCATGAAGCCACACAGTCTGAGACTCCCCCGTCCCATTTTAAAAGTTAGCCTTGGTTTTGATTTGATTTAATCGTAACACCCAGGACCCTAACTTAGGTTCTGGTTTACCAAGTGGTTTAGGGCAGTGCTGTAAGGGCAAGTAAATGGGTATCTTTCTCCCATGCTCCATCAGCTCATTTCTTGCTCTGTACCTTCCCCAGAGCCTGGGAGCCCTATGAGAACAGGAACCATGTCTCAGTTGTTCCAACTCTATCCTCAAGCACCTGGTATATTTCCTGACATGTTGCAGACATCTAGCGAAGAGGTGGTCAATGAACAAGTGGATGACACACAAGCACTTGACTACAAGGGTCTCTGTGGTAGAAAAAACAAGGACTTTGGAGTCGGGAAGACCCAGGTCACAATCACCGCTCTACATTCCAAGAGAATGTCAATTTACAGGGATGTTCTAAAGTATATTAGACAAAAAATAACATACCATCGAAATTACCTAAGACTTTTTAAAGGTGCCTCCAGTCAGAGTAACACAGTGTTTCTTCCGGAAACAGTTATCTCTTTCTTCAGTTGTGCACCACACTAAGTTGGCTTGCATTTAGGAGATAAATCGTAAGAAAAATAGCGACCCTTAAACCCTGGAATCGTCCTCAGCTTGGCAAATTTCTGCCTGTCTGAGCAGCACATGGGAAGAGAGACCCTCTAAGCTGATGGCAGTCCTAGCTCTCTGAATATGGAGTGGGCAGGTGAATGGCCCTTACCACTTAAATGTTTATATGAATGTCATTTTTTATATATCTTATATTTGTATGCAATTTTAATATATGTGTTTATGATTTTTAAAATACTTTATTTTGTTTTATTTTCATTCATATAAGTTGAATGTTCATATAAAATCTCGGTTTGCTTCTTTGTCTGGTGATACGACTGCTCTGGTCTACAAATGAAATGAGGAAGGGAGAAAGGAAACCAAGGGAACTGAAAGAGAGTAAAAAACAAACCGGCATAGGACAAGAGAGCTTTGTACTGCACACACTCTCTTTTCTGACTTGCTCCAACAAAACCCCTTTGAGAATTCTATCCTGTCCTTTCCATTTAATTAACAAAATGCTCTGGCAGTGTTAATAAATTCCAAACACTGTTCTAAGTGCTTTATAAATATCATTTCATTCAACCCTCATAATACCCCCCATGAGCATATTCTCACTCTCATTTTATAGAGGAGGAGACTGAGGCACAGAGAGATGGACTCATATATCCAAGGCTAGTAAGGGACAAAACTGAGATTCCAGCCCAGGTGGTTTGGCTGTACAGTCCATGTTCTGTACTGCTACTCTCTTCATTAAATCACTTAAAGGCTGTTCTGAAGATGCAGCCTCTACTTCTGTCATACCTATGGCAGCATTTGCCTAATGTAATTTCTCAGAACTAATATTAAAAAGCATGGGACAAACTTTTTTGGTAAATGCTGTAGATGCTTCTTCATCTTGGGGGTAGGAGGACTCGGTATATTAAAGGCACTGCAGATTCTGGGAGTTAAGCGCTCGCTGTAGTTCTACCCAGCACTTCCTGAATTTATTGAGGGCAGACCATATTCATGCAGTGGTTGCTCACAACTTTCAATGTGAGTGTTGTACTGAACAGATCCTGGGAGATGTTGGCCTGCAAGATGAAGTCTAAACTCTGTATTTGGTCAAGAAAGTTCTCCTTCATGACCTGACCTGATTTTCTTCCTCACAATGACCACACTTTCCCTTCCCTGACTCACTGAATTTCTTTTCCTTTTTTTTTTTAATTTTTTAAAGATTTTATTTAGTTTTATTTATTTGACAGAAAGAGAGAGAGATCACAGTAGGCAGAGAGGTAGGCAGAGGGGGAGGGGGAAGCAGGCTCCCTTCTGAGCAGAGAGCCCAATGCAAGACTCGATCCCAGGACCCCGAAATCATGACCTGATCATGACCTGATCATGACATGAGCTGAAGGTAGAGGCTTAACCCAGTGAGCCACCTAGGCGCCCCCTGAATTTCTTTTCTTTGAATGTGCTATATTTCCTTTTTTTCCTCTGTGCCTTTGCTTCTTCTCTTTCCTCTGCCTGGAATGCCTTCTCCTTTCTCCCTTGGTAAACTCCCTGCTAACCACTAGTTCCAATATCCATCCCCTTAAACCAGCCCACTTTCCCCAAATTCCCAATGGATTAATACCTAACTCTTCTTTTGGAACCTCAGAGGTCTTTATTCATATCACTGTTTCTTTTAAAGCTTATTGTGTTTTCTGTTACTCTTCTTTTATCTATTACATCACACTTTTTAAAAGCTGTAATTATTGAGTCCACATTATGTGCTAAGCTTTGTGTTAAGCATCCATCTTATGTGAATTTTTCATGTATGCTTTACAAAACCTTTGAATCGTATATTATTATTATTATTACCGTTCTTATCATTTGCATTTTAGATAAAAGAAATTTGAGTTTCAGAGAATTAATAAACCTAAAGTCACTTAGCTCATCATTCATTGTATTTGAACCCAGATCTTCCGGGCAACCCATTATACTCATGTTAATTCTACATGTTCGTATCATTCCCTGTAATATGATAATTTCGAGAGGGCAGATTCTTCTTATACATTTCTCTACACTTTGCTCCTAGCACAGGACCTATTAAGAAGAATGTAATAATTGGGAGGAGGGGGATTGGGAGAGGGGGGTAAGGTTATGGACATTGGGGAGGGTATGTGCTGGGGTGAGTGCTGTGAAGTGTGTAAACCTGGCGATTCACAGACCTGTACCCCTGGGGATAAAAATATATTATATGTTTATAAAAAATAAAAATAAAAAATAAATAAAAAAAAGAAGAAGAATGTAATAACTACTTGTGTTTAGTAAATGAACAACTAGATACATGGGTGGAAGATGTTGCAGGTGGTACCTCCACAACCTTAACTAGGAATCCAGCTGGTGATCCCAGTCTTTCTGCCTAACTTCCACCCCATTAGGCAAGACCCTTCTCTCTGGCTTGTAACTCTGACTGCAGAAATAAATAACCTGCAAAGTCTTGGCTCCATAGCCCTTATAAAGAAGGGACAAACTCCAGCTCTCACATATTTTGCCATGACTAATTATTATGTTACCATTTATCAAATACTTCCAGTGTGCTAGTCATTCTTCCAAGTGTTTTACATGCATATTCATCACAGCAACCCTGAAGTAGGTGTTGCTATTGTAGAAGGGGGAACTGAAGCAGAAAGAAAGAAACCTGCCCTAGCTCTGACAGTTAGTGAGTGGTACACAACTTGGCCAGAAGTCCAAGTTGGGCAATCTGGCCCCAGAGCCCATACTCTCACTCACTACTGAATATTGCCTTCCAACAGCCCATGCAAAGAGAAGATGGGAACAATTCCTATTCTAGACAGAAAGAAAATTGAATTTATTTTGTTTTGGAACTTGGGTTCCATTTCTTCAATGGATCTATTGTTGGCTTAGCTGTATTTCCCAGGAATCCTTTGGGGCTAGGGATTCCAGTTCAACATGAAGTTGTATTAAACAGCAACATGATGTTTCCTCATGTCTCTGTCTCTTCCTACCTCTAATTCTCCCTTTCTCTCTCTCTCTGCTGACGCCCTTAAGCTTTCTGTTCTTTCTCCCTCTTTTCATCTCTTTCTCCCTTGGTTCTTCTCCAGTCCCATAGTTCAATACACGTTAATAATGTTGAGATTCACTCTTTTAAAAATATAGAATTTAGGCTTTATAAACAAATTTATTTTGATAGAGGTGGGTGGGAGAATCTGCCTCTGTTTGTAGAGGTCTTATGGTAAAGGAGCAGAAGCAGTAACCCTGTCAGGGGAAATGCAGACTCCAGAGCCAGAATGAGCCTGTAGCCAATTGGATAATAATTGTGTCATTTATTACCTTATTGTCTAAATTGTGTCTTTTGAGTTTCCTGACTCTTAATCCAAGAAATCTCTTCTCAGTGCTCAGGTGGTAAATTATTTATCCACCTTTCTTTCTCTTTCATTAACTTTGTCTTCCTGTGGGAATGCAGCAGTTACTAGCAACTTGCCCCAGAAAGTACAGTAGCAGAGCTGGGGCAGTTAACCCTGAACATTCCCAGGGATTTCACATCATGGTGGCTAGTTCCAAGTCACCATAACTTGAAAGGGTAAGAATCTATGCTTTAGAACCAGAGTGTGTAGATTGAAATCCCAGCTCTGCCCTTCAAAAACTGTAGGCTCATGGCGCCTGGCTGGCTCAGTGGGTTAAAGCCTCTACCTTCGGCTCAGGTCATGATCCCAGGGTCCTGGAATAGAGCCCCACATAGGGCTCTCTGCTCTGCAGGGAGCCTGCTTCCCTCCTCCCCCTCTGCCTGCCTGCTTGTGATCTCTCTCTCTGTCAAATAAATAAATAAAATATTTAAAAAAAAAACTGTGGGCTCTTAGATGAATTACTGATTTTTCTTATCTGTAAAATGGGATAATAATAATATCTATCTTATAAAGCTATGGGGATTGTATGCATAATGCATGTGTGACACTTAGAAGAGTTCCCAGCACATGCCAATACCTCATAAGTATTTGCTTTTGCTGTTGTGATTGTTACTAGGAGAAGGAGTAATAATTGTTGGTGAGAAAGCCTGGTTAAAAGGAAAATGATCCTTTTGAAATCTTCCATTTATTTTCATTGACTCCTTGGTTTTACCTCATAAAATATTTCTTGATCAGAGTCATTATTCTGAGGATCAGAAAAGAAATAAGAACCCAAATTAACTAACTAACTAAAAGATGGATAGAGAGATAGATAGATAGATGGATGACAAATAGATGAAGACTGTCCCATCGCCCAGAGGCTTACATCCTCCTTGGTAAGTTGAGCACGTTAACAGGCAATTCTAATAAAATGTGTTACCTGCTTAGATAAACAAATGGAGAACATTAAAGGAGACCTTATTGGGAGGGGAATGTCCAGTCTCAAACTACATCAAAGATGAGTAAGTTGGGAATAGGTGAATTGAGATAGGAATGAAATTCCAAGGTGAGCCTGAGCATAGCATGGTACAGTAAAACAGCCTGCAGTCAGTAAAGCACTAAAGCCATGAGGCATTGCCAGTTCAGCAGAGAGTTTAGGGGATGAGGCAGGTAAGTTGGGGTCAAGTCATGGATGGAGTGCCAAGTATTCTTGGATTTTACATGAAAAGTTCCCAATGGAACTCACAGTTTCTATCTCAGGTAATAAAAACTCAGATGAATGGTTCTTCAAGCTCCCCCATAAAGAGCTCTCTTGACAAATAGATTGTTTACCATGGCTATAATTGGGAGGTGAGCACCTTAACCCAAGAAGGTGGCCCATTCTCAGCTTGAACTAATTTGGATGTGGAGAGAGAGTTCTGCTATTGGTACCCAAAATTCCTCCAAAATTCAGTGACTTAAAATGAAAATTTACTGCTCTTTTCTTGTTTTCATGGGTTGAGTTGGCTCAGTTGAGTGATTTTCACTTGATGTTGGTCATGAAATTGCAGTTGTACATTGGCTGGGCTGCAGCATCTCAAGTCTCAGCAATGCTGGTTGTCTCAGATGGCCCACTCACATCACGGGGCGATGATGTTGGCTGTTGGCTGGGATCTCAGTTGAACTGTTGACCACAGCCTCTCCAGAAGGCTTGGACTTTCTTGCAGAATGGTAGCTGGGTTCCAAAAAGGAATTTCCTAAGAGTAAACATTCCAAGTAGCCCAAGCAAAAACTGCAAAGCAGCCACACTACATCAGCATTACTTCCACCACATCCTCTTGCTCAAAGCAGTCATAGAGCTCACCCATATTCAAAATAATGGAAAAATGGACTACCTCTTGATAAAGGAGTGGCAAGAATCCACTGTAAAACAGTGGGGCTGAAAGATATTATTGAGACTATCTTTGAAAAATACAGTTTGTCACATTGGTGTAAAGAGGACACTCCCAAGGATTTTTTTTTTAAAGATTTTATTTATTTATTTGTCAGAGAGAGAGAGGGAGAGAGAGCGAGCACAGGCAGACAGAATGGCAGGCAGAGGCAAAGGGAGAAGCAGGCTCCCTGACGAGCAAGGAGCCCGATGTGGGACTCAATCCCAGGACGCTGGGATCATGACCTGAGCCGAAGGCAGCTGCTTAACCAACTGAGCCACCCAGGCATCCCCCAAGGATTGTTTTAATAATATATTCTCATTAAGAATATGTGTTCTGAGAGACCTTGGTGTTTCAGACAGGGGGAGGAGCCCAGAGCTCACACTAAAAGGGAACCAAAATACTTCTGAGGGCTCTTGCATTGAGGAAAGAACACTGGACTAGAGGACTAGAGACACCTACTCTAGCTCTTCTATTTATTAGCTGAGTGGCCTTGAGTGAATTATTTCTTTCTGAACCTCAATTTCTTTGAAAAGTAATAACATGAAAAGAAAATCTCAAAAATTCCTTTTTGAGAGACATCTGGGATTTCAATGATCCTATAAGGGGTTTATTTCATTGCAACTGTGTCCAACCTCATTAAATTGTTTTTTTTTTATCAACTGACTTTCTTTATGGGAGTATGGTGACCATAATAGTCCCAGTTTGTCCAGAAGAGTCCTAGATTAAGCTTGTTGTTTTAACACAATTATGAATAGCTCCCCATTTCACTTTCAAAACTGTCACACTTTAGTTAATAAATTGTATGATCACCTTTGCCATAGGGCATAGGGTAATGACCATTACTTTCTGTGATTATGTTTACAAAGGGCCTATTTCATCACTGAAAATTTATTAGGTACAAGTAATGATTAAATCTAGTTTCTTCTGAGCATAAGCAACAGAATTCAATTTAAATAACTTAAGCTAAAAATGGAAAGTACCGGATAGATACTAAAGTACCTTGTAGAAGTTAGGGACAGCTAGGTCTGAAACAAGACACAGCACCAGGCAGTACTATCCTTAAGTCTCTGAAATTTGTCTTATTTTCTTTCTTTCCAGACTGGCTTTCTCTGCTTCTTCAAGTACACAGTTGTAAGATGGCTGTGCCATGTTTACCATGTGGGTTTCCCTCAGTTACAGCCATGTACAGAGACTAACTTGTTACCAATTTCAAATTCCTTGGAAAGAAAATGTGATTAGTCTACCCCTGGTCCAAATTGCTAGAAGTTAAATGAAGGACAAAGAAGATAATTAGGGGCCCATCCAGTGGTATAGAGGGAACTCTCAGAGAAAGTGGTTGTGTTAGTCCTGGTCCCCCAAGAAGCAAATGCCAAGACAAGATTAAATTGGATAAAATGTATTAAGGAAATTGTTGTGATATAGAATGGTAAAGGAGCTAAACAAGAGCCATTAGAAGTAAATATGGCCCCAAGTGAAGGAGAGATAAGGAAGAAAGGGAATGAAGGATGGAAGAAGGAAGGGAGGGAGGGTGGAAGTATTTTAGACTGGTTTAGGTCCAAGTTTTAAGTGTCAGGGAGAGTTTAGCAAGTCCACTGTGGAGTCCTCAAGCCAAAGGTGCTCATCAGGGGAGATCTTAGTCAATTAGGAGGAAGTCTGACTTAGTGTCCCTGCTGGACTCAGCCATTGACTAGAACTAGTCTTTGGAAGCAGTGGCCTTCGAAAAAAAAACATGGCAGGGCACTTGAGAGCTCAACAGCTTGGATTCTTCGTGGATAATACTCTTAGTTGAACATCTAAAAGGCGCATTCCCATACCACAACAATGGTCATTAAGAACAGAGTAAATACATAAAAGGTATCTAGTGTAGCTGGTTTCCCAAAGTGGCTTGAAGGACACCCAAGGTCTGAGTAAAAGTTTCTATTCTAGACCCAATAAGAAGACAAGGCAGGGGAAATAATAGAAGGCAGAAGAATGAGACTGGAGGCTGGAATTGGGAGACTCTAAGATCAATCATACCTTCCTTCAGCAAAGATCAATTGACTATATGCTGCATACAGGGTTCCAGGCTCTGTACTGCAGTGGTGAAGAAGGCAAGGATTCTCTCTGTGGTCTAAGGAGGACTTACAGACCAGTCAAGCAACAACAGTATTCTATGATGTGTTACTACAGAGATAAACATAAGATGCTGAGGTTGCACAAAGGGTAGACACTTAACCTTGATGAGTATCAGGCTACCAAGGAAGGCTGAGAGGGACCTTAACAGTCTCCAGTCTAACTGTACCCTCATGTTACATCTGAGGTAGGCAAAGTGTCTTGATCAAGGTCAAGGCACTCTGCTGGTCATTGAGAGAGTTTTAGAACTCAGAACTCTTGAATTCTGCCTTATCTATGTCCTGCATCTGATGGCAACCTAATTACTGCCAGTTCTAGGTAAGCATCCATTCCTCCCAGCAGAGCCAAGGGTTGTTAATTTTTGCTTTCAACCTATCAACACCACCACCAGAAATATAGATGATTAAAAACCAAGCTGAGGATGCTACCTTTTAGAACTCTTTGAGGGCTTCTGAACAATCAGGAAACTTTAGCCTGTATTTTCAGAATGTGCTGTCAGGGAAGGTCATCTGAATCATATCCATCAAATGTTGGGGATGACTCACCGCCAAACAAATCTCACTTTTAAAAACTTGCCTTTGTAAATACACAAGAAGAAATCACTTCTGTTGTTTTTGAAAGGGTTCTTCATTTCCTCTACCTCCCCTCCTGGTTCTCACTTTGAGGCCCCCAAACAAAAGGCCTATAGAAGAGGTACACACTTCCTAGCTGCCCCCAGCGTGACTGGCTTCAGACACCCAAGATAACCCCAGAGCAGCTGCCCTCCCTTCATTTTGTTCTTCCCTGGCCTTATTGGGGCTGACTCACTAAAGCCTGAAGGCTTTGCCTCCTCAGGGTTATGGCCTGTGGGGAAGGGAAAGAGCTGCTTGCTACAGCCAGTGGGTAATTAAAAAGATATGCATGCAGCCCAGTAAGTGGCTGTTGCACAGACAAGGCTTGTAGTCATTTGAGGCCAAAGAGTGAATGTTCTTAAAGAGAAGCCTGGCTGCCTTTCTCTTATTGGGTCATCAGCAGTAAGAGGGTCTTTCCAGCCACTCTATTAGGTACACTTTCTTCAGTGGTTCTCTTATCTGAACTTTTCCATGTTGGAAGGAGGGGTTTGCAGGAACAACACAGTTTGCCCATCCTTCAGTCTTCGGGAAAGCTTTCTTCCATTTTTCCAGAAAAACCCATACACTAGGTCCCTAACCATGCCACACCCCTTTGGCATATAACTTCAAGAGGAAAAACAAACAAATATATCAAGCAAACTTCCACTGTTTAGGCCAACTAGTGGCATATCTCTTTCCTCCCACATCTACCTTTTAAAAAAAAGTATATTCTGGGGCACCCGGGTGGCTCAGTGGGTTAAGGGACTGCTTTTGGCTCAGGTCATGAACCTGATGTTCTGGGATAGAGCCCAGCATTGGGCTCCTTGCTCTGTAGGGAGCCTGTTTCTCTCTCTCCCTCTGCCTGCTTGCCTGCCGCTCCCCCTGTTTGTGCTCTCTCTCTCTCTGTGTCAAATAAATAAAATCTTTTTTTAAAAAAGTATATTCTGGGGCGCCTGGGTGGCTCAGTGGGTTAAGCCGCTGCCTTCGGCTCAGGTCATGATCTCAGGGTCCTGGGATCGAGCCCCGCATCGGGCTCTCTGCTCAGCAGGGAGCCTGCTTCCTCCTCTCTCTCTGCCTGACTCTCTGCCTGCTTGTGATCTCTCTCTGTCAAATAAATAAATAAAATCTTTAAAAAAAAAAAAAAAGTATATTCTTATAGAAAATACAGAAACAAATGAATTCCTGTAATTCTTCCTCCCGAGATTTTCACTGCTAACATTTTGGGGTATGTTCTCCCATGGTTTTTTGCCTAAGCCAAATATACACACATATATATGTATACACATGCTGGAACAAAGTTAATCCGGAGCATACTTCTACGTTAATGTACTTTTATACTGTTATTTTTAATGGCTGTATAATATTTTGTTATATAGGTATATCATGATTAATTTAATCAATCTTCTATTGGATATGTAGATTGTTTCCTGTTTTCACGAAAGCCCCATTGATCTTCACTTCAAATCCCTCCTAGTACAGTGGAAATTTAACTGAGCAAAATAGAAAAATGTTGGCTACTTTCTTCTAAATCAGTAGTAATCATCTAGGGGTGTCCTCCAGGAGACAGTTGGCAATACCTGGAGACATTCTTAGTTATTAAAACTAGGGAACTACTCCTGGCATCTGGTAGGTAGAGACCAGAGATGTTGCTAAACATCCCATAATGTATAGACCGCTCGCCACAACTAAGAATCATCCAGTCTAAAATGTCAATTGTGCAGGCTCTAAACATTGGTCTAATTGTAGTTGCACACTTCAGTGAACTGTCAGTCAGAGGACCTCCATGCTAATCCCCTTCTTCATATCTCCTTATCACCACGTTTTTCACTTTATTTCATCAAATACAAATAGAACACTGAGCCGGACACAGAAGTGACAAAATGCAGCTTCTTCCATGCACTGAATCACACCTTGCCCTGCAAAAGCTCTTTTTCCAGAGCGGTGGAAACTGTGCTTTTCCTTGTCCATGTTGCTCTTAGCATCTAAACTCTCCAGTTTTTATTCAAGTAGTCAGTCTACAGTCACATGCTCTTAACATTCTCCCCTCTGAAAAAAACTTTCTTCAAACCTCCACCCATCCCCCTCAGGTCTATGACAGTCAATCCTTCCCATATGCTCCCAGAACTTTGGTATATAATTTTAATGATAATGATCTGTTTACTTAATGTCTCCCACATTAGACTGTGAGCTCCTCAAGGGAAAGGAAAGTGTCTCATCGATCCCCATCTCCTTAGTTTCAGTACCTCAATAAATGTTCGGTGATTGAATTAATGATTGAATGAAAGCCCCTTTGGAAAGTCAGGTGCCTTCAGGTATTGCTGCCCAACACTCATCATGAGGGCTAAGGCAACACAGAGAAACGTCCCTTCATAATAATGTTCAGTGGAATTTTTTCAACATCATGTAAAATCAAAAAGATCTCATCCTATTTTCTACCAGCATTAGCCAGCTTTTAGGATTCCCAGCAATTAGTATTTCCCAGTTGTCAGTATTTATCTCATTACTGTTCATGGGAAATTCTCTAGAAATGTCCCAAATGTAGTTGCAAAGGCAATCAAACTTCCACAGCAAATTCCACGTGGCTATTTAGTTTTTGCTTATTTATTTTCCACTTGTGATACATTGACAAGTGAGGTTAGGATATTTCCAGAAATCAAAAACCAGTTCTGGTTTTTGTTCTCAGAGATCAGTTAAAAAATTATCACCCTTTTCCTACCTTCAGACCTGTCTCCCCAACTGGCTACAACTGCCAAGTATTTGCCCAATTCAAGTTTAACCCCAATTGTGGTCGCTCTCCATCTCTCAGTCCCTTGAAGACCAAGTCTCAAGCAAAGGAAGCCAGAACCATTTTCTTCCTAGTCATCACAGGGTAAGTGTGAAGCGTTCTAGAGTATGAGTGGAAGGGTCTGAAAGCATAATTTGCAAACCTCATAGTGCCTCTTAAGTTGAGATATTCTGTCTTTAGAAGTCCCTTCTAGTAATACAAACATGTCCCCGGGAGGCAGGGAAGGAAAGGGATGGAATGGTATCTTCATAAAAAAGGAATGGAGTTTAAGGACTTAAGTACAGAGAAAGTTCCTGGCAGGAGAGGATGGGAGAGTGGAGTTATGACATGAAATGTAAAGACAATCAGAAGGGATTTGTTTGGGAACCAGATATCAGACCATTTTCAATATAGAATGACTAAAGTGTCCAGAAGGTAAAAGCATATGCCTACAAACTCCACTGGGGCTCCTATTGTTTCCAGGTTATGGGGTGACATTGCATTAATAACAACAGTTAATATAGGGGAATGTGACATGTATCTGGCATTATACTTACAAATATTAACTCATTTGACGCTCATTACAACTTTATAAGTAAGATTATGATTATTCTCATTTTAAAGATATGGAAATTGAAGCATTGAGAGGTTAGGGAACTTGCCCCAGGTCACATAGCAATGTAGGAGTAGACCAAGTTGAAGAGTCAAATGAGAAGCAGAAGGATACAAAGTGATTTGGACCGTCTTTTACCTGGGCACATTTTATAATAACAATATCTTTTTAAATAGTGATTTAGAGTTCACCCAGAGCTTGTGTACTCATAATTCCAAGTGAGCCAAGGAAAAATAAAATGAACAATTGAGCTTATTACTTAAAGAAAAACACATCAGTTAATACATGTTGTGAGTGTTTCCCCACATTTTTCTCTGCATTTAGAGACACATAGTAATTTTACGAAAACTCAATTTCTATTGCTGTGCATTCTGTTATTTCTTACTTGAAAAACTATTGTGGATATCCTTCCATTTCATGCCAATAAATATTAACCTACATTATAATTGATAATCACTGCCTAGTATTCTGAAGTATGGAAATAACATGATTTATTATAACAATACTATAATTTTAAGCACTTAGGTTATTTTAATATTTTTACTATTACAAACCATGCTAGAATAAATACTTTTATTTACCTTCTTAATTGTTTCCTTGGGATACATTCTGAGAAGTGGAATTTCTGGGTCAAAAGTCAAGATAAATAAATCAGGGTTTTAGTATATGTTGACAGATTTCCTTCTGGAAAGATTACAGCAATATATAGTCACACCAGAAGTTCACATGGAGTTCATTTCTCCACACCCTAGATGACATTAGATATTATAATTTTTGTTTGTGTGTTTGTCTTGTTTGTCAACTTGATAAGACAAAAGCAACATTTTCATTATTGATTTAACATCATTACACTTTTTATTGAGGGAAACTTCCTGTTTCTTTTTTTCTTTTTTAAGATTTTATTTATTTATTTGACAGACAGAGATCACAAGTAGGCAGAGAGGCAGGCAGAGAGAGAGGAGGAAGCAGGCAGGGAGCCAGATGTGGGGCTCCATCCCAGACCCTGGGATCATGACTGGAGTTGAAAGCAGAGGCTTTAACCCACTGAGCCACCCAGGCGCCCCATGGGAAACTTCCTGTTTCCATTTTCATTTTTCTAATGGGGAGATCTATAATGTCAAAGGTATAAAATTCTCTCTATCCATTTTGCTTTACTTATTTGAAAGATATACATATTTATATTTACCTTTCCAATGGTTACTCTGAAACTTTTAACACATACATTCAAATGTATTTCTCTAATGCGTAGAATTAATAAGTATCTCTCCTCTGACAAGCTAAGGACTTTAGCTTATTTTTACATTTATTTCACTTCCCTACATCCACCACCAAGTGCAGAAGTTTATTTTCTACCTATAGTTATTCAGTCTATAGTCCATCAACCCACAGTGAAGTTCTTGCAGTCCAGGATGAAGGCAGACAAGCAGAGCAGTGGACAGGAGAGAACAAATTATTTTGCAAATTATCTCAAAAAAAAACTTAATATCTCATCATCTCACCTACTCAAGGCATATTAGTCAGTGTGCTTCTCCAGTGAAATAGAACCAGTGAAATATTATATATATATATATATATATATATATATATATATACACATATATATATATGTGTATATATATATAAAGAGAGAGAGAGAGATTGAGAGAGAGAAGACTTATTATAGGAACCAGCTCATGTGGTTATGGAGGCTGAAAAGTCCTGCTGTCTGCTGTCTGCTGCCTGCAAGCTGGAGAACCAAGAATTCCAATGTTGTAATTCAATCCAAGTCCGAAGGGCTGAATGTCTGGGAGCTAATGGTTTGAGTCCCAGTTTGAGTCCAAAAGCTCATAAACTGAGAGCACCTAAGTCCAGGAGAAAAAAAAAAAGAAATAGATATCTCAACTAAAGCAGAGAGGGCAAATTCATCTTTCCTCAGCTTTTTGATCTATTCAGGCCCTCAGTGGATTGAATGATGCTCACACACTTTGGGGACGGAGATCAGCTTTACTCAATCTAATGAATCCTGATCTCTTTCAGAGGCATCTTCACAGACACACCCAGAAATAGAGTTTTACCACCTATCTGGGCATCCTTAACCCAGTCAAGTTGACACACACAATTAACCATCATTTAAGAGTAGAGGAAAAACAAACAAATGAAAACAAAAAACCCAAAAACAAAACAAAACAAACAAACAAACAAACAAAAACAAAACAGGCATCCAGAGGGACTAGAACCAAGAAATGGGAACTCAATTTGAGAATTGTTTACACTTCTCACTGTCCCCTCCCTCTCTCTCCTTACCGTCCATCAGCTTCATTCTAAATCTCTTCTGTGTTAGCCAATCTTACAATGCAGAAATTTCCTTTAAGACTGAGAAGACTGGCAAAGATTAAGACTGGAATCTCTCTGTCCCAATTTCAGATTCCAGTGGCGGGGGGTGGGGGGGACCACTATAACTGACTTATTTCAAGTCATGTGACAACCCCTAGATAAATTGACTACAGTTAAGGGCAGGATCACAGAGCAGACATTTGGCTGCCAACCTCTGTGGAGTGTGTCATTTCCCAGAGAAGAACTGCAATTCAATGGACACCCACTACAGAGTAGAACACCCAGAAAAGCAAAAGCATTAAAATAAGGACATGGAAGTGTGGATGAGATGGTCAACAAGTGTATGGATTTTTATCTGAGTAGCCTTTTCAAAATATGCCTGTCTGGGCTCTACCCAGACCTACTAAACAATCTCTGGGGGGAAAGAAAAGGGTCAATAATCCCACCTAGATAAGTTGAGGCTTATGGAAGGGAAATTATTTGCCTCAGGTCACTCAGCAATTAAAAACACAACTGGAATTTGGTAGAGCATGTGACTCTTGATCTCAGGGTCATGAGTTTGAGCTGCATGTTGGGCATAGAGCTTACTTAAAAAAAAAAAAATACAACTGGGATTAGAACCCAAGACTTTCTAATAAAAGCCTGTCTGTGTCAACTGTGCCAAACTCACACATGCAAGAGCCAGGGCCTGGGTAGGTAGAAGACTGGGAAATTCATATGTGTTCTTGTAAATGGGAAATGAAGCTGGAAAAATGCAAATGTTCTGGGAATGCAAAATTGCTCCAGGAAGGAGATATATTTTCCTAGATTTTATTATCAAAATGCTCTAAGCTTTAACAGCTTTTCTAGTCTGCAGAGTCTATTCTCTGGGCTCAAACCAATCTGCTATAGTCAAGGGAATAGAAGGATTTGGAGTATTTGGTTCCCTTCACATAACTCTAATCACTGTGGTTGGGGCTGAGGGCAAAGGTCATTGGAGTGACCTTAGAATTCTCTCTTCTACTTCCTGATATTTCTCCACTATATACCTATCAAACATCCTATAAATTTTAAAAATTGGAACTTAAGTACATAGAATTGAATTAATCATAATGGTTCTTGACTCACTGTCACCGTTGGTCCAAGCATGACTTCTTTCCTTCTTACCTCGTTTGTTTCAACAATATAATAAGCCTCTCTGAACTCACCATCCAACACCAATGCCAGTGCCTTAGTAATAACTTACACATACCTGTACCTTCCTTCTCCCACCCACCTCCCTACCTCCTTCCATCCAACATAGCCAACCTTATTCCTGTGTTCATCATTCATTTGCTTTTTCTTTTTATGTGGTTCTATCTCAACTATATATATTCCTAATAAACATTTTTTTAAAGTTAGTTATTTTTAACTTTATAAAAAGGCACTATACTGTTTATAATTTCTGTACTTACTATATTTTGCCTAGAATTATATTGCTGAAGGGGAAAAGGATGACTTCACAGAGGAGAAGCTTGATAGACACCATCTTAATCAAGGGATCAAAGTGATCTTCATCAGCAATGGGACAAATCAAAATCATGTGCTTGGTAGGATGCAATGAAAAGAACACAGCACTGCTTCTGGAATATTCCTGCCAAAGATACATAACCTGAATCTAATCGTGAGAAAATATCAGACAAATGTCAATTTGTCGCATCAAGGGACATTCTGTGAAATGACTTTGCTATAATCTTCAAAAGTGTAAAAGTCATGAAAGTCAAAGAAAAATTGAAGAATAGTTCCAGATGAAAGAGACTGAAACAAACACGACAGCTAAATACAATATGTGACTCTGAACTAGACTCTTTTGGTCTAAAAAGCTATTCTGGAATACCTGAAAAAACTTAAATGAGGTTTGAGGATTGGATGCTGGTCAAACATTAATGTAATTTCCTGATTATGATGGCTGTATTGTGGTTGTGTAAAAGCAGGCCTTGTATGTAGAAAATATACCCTAGAGTATTCAAGGATGATGGAGTATCAGATGGCAACTTAATCTAAAATGGAACAGGGGGAAAAAAAGGCATTTGGACTGTACTTGTAACTTTTTATAAGTTGAGTTGGCTTCAAAATGAACAAACAAAATAAACACAAAAAGCATATTGCTAAGATTCATTCAGATTTTTGCCTATTGCTATCATTCATATGTTTTGACTACGGTGCATTTATTCACTCTCCCACTGATGGGAGGAGGAAACAGTCCTGAGAGTTTATATGATCAGGCTTAGGTCATACAGCCAGTAACCATCAGAGAGCAAAATGTCCCTCCAAGCCTTTGGCACCCCCAAGTCAGTGTTTCTTCTAACAGGTTGTAAGGAGAACGCTTGTTGGCATGATTATCATCACTAAAAACCCTCTATGGTAAATGGTAGTCACTGCTGATTAACCAGGAAGGGACATGGGAAAGAGAAAGGTTGATGAATCATCAACAACTCTAACTCAGGCTTGAAGAAATTCCACAGTTAAACACCTATTAGCTGAGATGGGAAGGGTTAGGGGGTGAAGGAAGAAATGAACCAGATGGGCACCTATTAACTGCTTCTATTAACAATCAGAACCATTTTTCATCTTCTGAACCCCTTCCGATGTGAGAGCTCATTTGGTCCCCATTTCACCTTAGCCATGGTTCACACACACCCGATAACCAAGTTTGACCACACATACAAGGAAACATTGATGCAATCATTTCTCTAGGTATGGAAAAGAAATAGAGGTTCTACAGGAAAGAAACACAGGTTAGTCAAGATTGTGCAGGGCTGAAAGATGGGAATGTGTAGTGTCATTAGGACTGGTGTATATGCAGTGGGTGACATAGCATCTGGTACCGGACTAGGGCAAAATTGATGCTGGATGCATTTTCTCAAACCCTCAGGAAAACACAAGGAAATTCAGAACAGAATAAGAAGGTGTTGCTATTACTGGTGACAAGGAAGCTCAACCATAGGAAGCCCTAGACATCCACAGATATGGGCCAGAACCCAGGTTTTGCCCAATCTCTGCACATTATTTTTTCTCTTTGATCATTTGTTTTCTCAACTCCATATGAGAGGATTTAATTGCTTGATCTTCTACAGTCTTCCAGTTCAGATATTCTATGAGTGCTCCTATATAGCACAGAATGGGACCAAAACTCTTCCAAAAACAAAAGAATGGTCTTCCTCTGCCCCTTCCTCACACGGTCTCTGGACACTCTACGGAAATGTCATTTTCTATCCAGCTACATGTTATTTAGAGCAAAGAGGGTACACAAGGTCGAATACTATTTCCCAAGATGGTCCCACACACCAGTAGTCTCATAAGATTACCTTCCAAGGGGCACCTGGGTGGCTCAGTAAGTTAAAGCCTCTGCCTTCAGCTCAGGTCCTGATCTCAGGGTCCTGGGATCTAGACCCGCATCGGGCTCTCTGCTCGGTGGGGAGCCTGCTTCCCCCTCTCTCTCTCTGCCTGCCTCTCTGCCTACTTGTGATCTCTGTCTGTCAAATAAATAAATAAAATTAAAAAAAAAAGATTACCTTCCAAAATAGCTTCATAGTGTAGCAGAAAAGACCCCATTCATAATAACAATGAAAGATGAAATATCTAGAAATAATTTTTTTAATATTTATTTATTTATTTATCTATCTATCTTGAAAAGGAGCAGGGAAGGACAGAGAAAGGGAGCAAGAAAATCTCAAGCAGGCTCCACACCCGGTACGGAGCCCCACGTAGGGCTTGATTCCATAACCCTTAGATTGTGACCTCAGCCCAAATCAAGAGTTGGATGCTTAACCTACTGAGCCAGCTAAGCACCCCTTGAAATAATTTAATAAGAAATATCTATAGAAAGGTCTATATAATGAAAATCTTTAAACCCTCTTGAGGGATTCAAAAGGCTCAAATGAATGAAAAAAAAAGCATCCTATATTGTTGAAAAGGAAGCTGCAAACTAAAAAAGATGTTAGTTCTCAGTAGGTAATCTATAAGATTAAAACAATTCCATAAATATACCAACTGAAATTTTTAAGAAATCAAACAATCTAGCTCCATCATTTATTTGAAAAATAAACAAAAATGTATAGCCAGGAAAATTCTGAAAAAGAAAAGTGACATGGGAACAAGTTCTATCAGATATTAAAACATACTATAAAGCCTTAATAATTAAAAGTATGCTATGGATGCATGAATAGAAAATGACCCAAATAACAACGAAAAGTCTAGAAATAGACCTAAACACTTATGGAAGCTTAATAAATAAAAAGTGGTATTTCAAAATATTAAGATAATTTATTTAATAATTGTTGTCAGTACAGCAAGTTAACCATCTGGAAAAAAAAAAACAGGTGTATAAACTATACCTTACACCCAGTATAATTTTTTTTTAGATTTTATTTCTTTATTTCTTTAAGAGAGAGAAGAGGGGAGGGAGAGGGACAAGCACACTCCTCACTGAGTGTGTAGCCTGATATGGGGCTTGATCTCACAATCCGGTACTTGATCTCACAGCCCTGAGATCACGACCTGAGCCGACAAGAGTTGAAGCCTAACTGAAGGCACAACCCAGGCACCCTCCTCTAGATAAATCTTAAAAGAACCAATTATTTAAATGTAAAAATGAAAATATAAAAGTATTAAAAGAAACTGGAAAAATTCTTTTACAATTTCAGGAAAAGCTTTCTAACTATGATGCTTAAAATACCCCAAAGTCTTTTAAAAAGGATGAATAATTTTTTTTTTTACATAAAAAATTCTGGATGGCAAAAAAACCATGTTTAAAGATAAAAGGTAAAAAACAAATTAGAAAAAAATATTTTCAACTCATTAACAAAGGGATAGGGGTGCCTGGCTAGCTGAGTCAGTAGAGCATGCGACTCTTGATATTTCGATTGTGAGTTTAAACCCTCCGTGGGGTGTAAAGATTATTTAAGAAACAAAACAAACGACTAATTTGTGTAATACCTAAAGAGTTCTTACAAATCAATAAAAACAAGACCAACAACCCACTGGCAAAGATTATAAAAAGTGCACAGAAAAATAGATACAAATGACTCTTAAACCTGTGAAAGAATGCTCAACATCCTTCATAATAAGGAAAATGCAAATTATTGCTACACTGAGAAAGATATTCTTCACCTATCATTTTGGCAAATCTCCAGAAATTTGATATGGCACATGCATTCTCTTTGTATTACAGATACATTAACATGGGAATTCCACATCTGGAAATTTGTCTCACACACGTAATAAAATATATGTATGAAATTGTTTATTGCAACAATGTTTGTAAAATGAGAAAAAATTACATATTCACAAAAGACAGAGCTGGCACATCCATGAAATGGAATACTATATAGTATTATTAAAAAATAAAGGTGATTTTTAATGTATTAATATGGAAAAGAGATTTGGTGAGAGAAAAATTAGTTGTATACTAGTGTTTATAATATGAAACCATTTGTATAGAAATGGATAGAAAAAATACATAATGACTATACATTTATAAGATATTCCTAGGAAAATATATAAAAAATTAATAATATTGTTTATGATGAGATAAAAGGGATATGAAGAAGAAAATGTTCTTGAAGTGTATATCCTCATATATTTTGAATTTTGAACCATATAACTACAATGCCTACTCAAAAAATTAAATTTATAGATGTCTGTAGTATTACCCGTGCTCTAAGAGATCCATATGAACCATTAAGATAAAGGCTCTGAGAAGTCCTGTAATAAATTTGTTTAAGGGCATCTGGATGGCTTAGTCAGTTAAGAACCCCCTAGAGAATAATTGACTCCCAATTCCCAAGGCCAAACCCAAGCAAGCACAAGTTTTGGGTCTTTTGGGGACAAAATTGCAAATGACAGTGGATTGACACCAGAGGGACAATTCATCCCAATGGTGGGAATCTACCCCAAGGATCTAGACTTTGTCATGGAACCTAAGAATTCAAGGAGAGCTGTTGGTGTTCAGTTCCCGAGGGAACTGTTTCCTAAATCTGTTCTCCCTGCTTTCCTTCCGTGTGGGACCCCGCCCCCCGCCCCCCCATGGAGAAAAGGGCTAAGTGTGACATTTCACATTTGTGTCTCTAGTCTCTGTGGCCTAGGAAATTCTACCTGCGTTGGCTGGGGGGTGGGGGGTGGCGGATCCTGCTCAGTTTAAGAAGAGAAAAATTTCTGCAAGATATCGCTAGGCTGTGCTTGACCCTCAACAGAAACAATGAGCATAAGGATGGTAGAGAGCAACTGAAGGCTGTGAAAGACAGGGCCACTCAGCATGGCAGTGGCCAGAGGAGGTGACAGGCCAGAAGTACAGGAGAGGAGGGCAGAGATGGGCAGGGAGGTCAGAGCAGTTGAAGCCAATGCTGGGTTTTATCCTGGACTAATTTGTTAGCATGAGTAAGCGATAGCTCTTTCCATGAACTTTAACTTCCCCACAAAAATGTCATACTCACGTTCCCTTAAGTATAGCCTGTGTTGCCCCCCTTCTCTTTAAAGTGTACTGGGAAAGGAATGTGCTTTGGAGTCACACAGATAATGAGTTTAAATTCTGACCTTGTCGCTTTCTAGCCTGTCACTTTGGATAAATCACATCATTTCTCTAAGCCTCGGTTTTCTCATCTGTGAAAGGGACAAGCCAACTTTGTGGGTCTGTTTTGAACAACAATAAGACTAGTTATCACTTTTTGAGCACCTGCCAGGTGTTCCACATACATGATTATCTCAATCCATCTTTGTAACCGCACATTGAGATAAATATCTTTTTCCCTTATTGCAGATCAGGAAACAGCTGCAGATGGGTTAACAAATTAGCCCAAGGTAAGCGGCAGAACCAGGATTTTCAAAGTCAGGTTGAATCTGGCCCCAATATCCATGGTGTTTCCACAATGTAGCAGAGAAATGTAGCACTGTCTTTCACAATGTCAAGTATAGTGTTTGAGAGAAGGTGTCTACAAAGCCTAAGCTTTCTTTTTCCCCTCTTCCCTGAAATTCTCCTCCCTTACCCTCCAGGTCTGGCTGGCATTTCACATTCTTCCAGATCACCCTGGTTGAAAGTGATATTCTTTTACCGCCCATTGAAAATGATCCATACCACTTGTGAGCTGCCTTTTGATTTCTTATCTACAACCCATCTGCTGAGGCTAGGTAAAGCTGCTTAAAGCTTTTATTTTGACCTCTCTTTCGTCTAGTGCCTGCTTCTTTCTCACCCACAAGCTTGCAGACTTCCCATGCACAGATCTTATTATTTTCTGTGTTCTCTACCCCTGGGGCCTCCTTGGTGCTTGCACACCCTGCACGAACTGAATTCGTTCAGCTCCTCCTCATCTTGTGTATTAAGAGCTGTAGGAGGAAGGACCTGGAACCTCTCCAACTGCCTGACTTGAAGAGAACAGCCCCTGTTCAGGGGTCCCTGCTGCCCCCCCCATATTTCCTGCCTGGAGGCCCACAGTGACAGATCCCCTCGCTTGTTTTCTGCCTCACAGGATTCACTGCTCAGACATACCCAGTAATAAATAACAACCTAGATGATTGTGTCTGGTAGCTAATTGACTGTGTAACATAGGCTACCAGCCTCTGGGGCAGCACAGCATGCCGCTTGTAATTAATCACCCTCATCCCAGCCTGACTACCCAGCTATGTCGAATCACAGAACAATTAGGCGTTTTCTGAGTGGGTTTCCCTGCCTGGGCTGGGGAGGTAGAAAACATCCTATTAATGCAGCTTTCCGTAGGTTCTCAGAACCATATCGATTCTATGGGAATCAACACTGTGCCAGACACTGTGGTAAATGCTTGTAGGAGCTGGCAAGATGAAACAGAAATAATCTGTGCCCTCCAGGACCACATAACTAAGTTGGGGTTATAAAACAAAATTGGAGTGAAGGTAATTTGAAAGATGTCATGTGAAGGATACAAACACATTCCTATGAGATAAGGGTGGATTTTGATTGAAAAATTAGATAAATTAGCCCCATGAAGGACAGAATCACAACATAGTAGAGTGGTTTGTGTTAGAATCACCCCTGAGAGCAACTCAAAAATATGGATTCCCAAACCCTACCCCATAGCTGTGGAATCAGAATCTCTGAAGGAAGATGAGGTCAAAAATCTCTGCCTAGGTGTCTGAGAACTCCTGATGCAAACCTAGTTTGAGGCAGCTACCCAGCCCCATATACTGTAAGCTTTGACCCCCTCCCATAAGGATGGGTCATGACAGCTCCCCAAATAATGCAACCCCTCTTTCCCAGCCTGCCCTTCCATAGCTCTCTGAACAAAGGATGCGTATCCTACACAAGCGGGTTCCTTTGGAGTTGAGAGTCAGAAGTTCTAGTTGATTAGCTGAGTGTGCCACACCGGAAAGCTGAGCGTGAATCTGAGACTAAGGGGGCATTTGAGAGCCATGCACAATGAGGAAGGGCTTCTATCCCTGAAAACTCTGTAGTTTCCAGGCCTAGTCCTTTATGAGAAGTTTACACTTTCTGCAGTGAGTCTCATGAGAACTTCCATTTCCTTATAAGATGACTCCATTAACTAAAATCTGCTTGCCTAAGTTTCCCTGTCTCGCAGGCAATACTATTTATGGGAGAGGGAACCTCAAAACCGAGGAGACTTCTGAGGCCAATTATTCTACCATACCACCTATCGAAGGACAGACCCTTCCTACTCCACTCTACATGAAATTGCTTAGCACCATGTTTGGCAGAGTAGATGTTCAGAAAAGCACCCGAGCCTTACACCTTCTAAGAAAGGAAACTCAGTACCTCAACTGTGGATGTTCCATTAGAAACTCCTCTTGTTATTGGGCCGAAATCTTCCTCCCTAAAAATTTTTACTATCGGATCTCCTCTCTAAAACCAAGCAGACTCATGCCATCCTTTTTTTGTCATAATAGTAAACAAGTATTTTGAGATGGCTCTCTGCACCTTCCTTTCTCATCTCCTCTTTGACTTAAATATCTTGCTTTACTCAACTGTTCTTTCCATGTCCTCTCCTCCAGATCATTCATCATTCTGGTCCCTCTCAAACTGGTTACTCCAATTTGCCAATGCTCCTCTTCAAGCACAATGTCCAAAAGCAAAGATCCCAAGTATGTTACTGTCATCTCTGTGTTTTGTTGTCATTCATGACAAGACAAATTTGCAGGTCCATATGTTGGTATAGTCCTTTAGAGTCTCTTTTGCCTTCCACGACAATCTTGTTTCCTTATTCTGTTTCACAGATTGACCTAGAGTAAAAATTGGAGCAGTTAAATGTCTTGCCCAAAGTCATACAACTAAACAGTGGTGGAGCCTGGTTGTTATGAGTTAACCTGTGTTCCTCCCAAGAACCAACTGTTCAAGTCCTGAGACCCAATATCTCAGAATGTGACTACATCTGATGATAGGTCCTCTTTAAAAATGTAATTATGATAAAATGAGATCATCTGGGTGGGCCCTTATCCAGTAGGACTGCTGTCCTTGTAAGAAGACAGGATGAGGACACAAACACAGAGAAAGACCCTGTGAAGAGACACAGAAGGAATGTAGCCAGCTGCAAGCAGAGAAGCCTCTGAACAGAGCAACTCTGCCAACACCTTGATCTTGGGCTTGTGGCCCTCAGAACTGTGAGGAGTAGATTTCTCTTCTTTAAGTCGCCCAGTCTGTGGCGCTTTATTATTACAGCCTGCACCAACCAACACACGGGTCTTGGATCTCATCCTTAGATTTCAATTGCCATGTCTTCTTTGCTTTACGGCAATCTTCTGGCATATTTCCTCCCTGGACTATCCTCTCTCAGAGCATGTGGAAGGCATTGAAAAGGCTCAGCTAAAAACTGCCCTGAACAAAGTCTCTCTCTATTAATGTAAAAACAGCCCATAGCCTTTGAGGGTTGGTAAAGAGACAGTTCTTGGATTCAGGTCCGGGCGTAGGGCAAACACAGACAGGAGAAAGAAGGTGAACTGGGTGAGCCAGACTTTGAGGCTCTGGGCCATTTGGGTCTTCCGTGATGGAACACGTGCCCAAAGAGAGCTGTAGCGCCAAGGAGGATGTCAAGTCATAAAATTTCTAGATCATGAGCATGGGAAACGGATAGAACTTCTAGAGGTAGAGGCGGGATAAATGACATGGTTGAGAGCTAGCTCTGGAGTTAGGCTATTTGTATTCGATCCTTGGCGCTTCCATTTGAGAAAGTCTCTTGTTTGTTCGGGGCCTCAGCTTTTGTATTTGTAAAATGAGGGAATACTTACTTTATAGGCTTGTTGTTGGGATTACATGAATAGTGTGTACGAAGTACTTTAGGACACTGTCTAGCATGTAGTTTTAACTTAAACATTTATTTGTATTCCCTATGGTTGTCAGTATCCTAAGCACTACAAATTAACCAACTCATTTACTTCTCACATCTACTCAGAGTGAGAGCAATTCATCATAGCCACTTTATAGGTGAAGAAAATGAGCCATAGAGAATGTGAGAGATCTGCTCAAGGTAAGTGACACAGTTGAGATATAAGCCATGGAGGTCTTGGCTCCAGAGTCTGTCCTCCAAACCACTAAACTATGCAGCACACAGTAAGTCTTCGTTATAATTATAATTATTATTATTATTATTATTTATTTATTTATTATTATATATTATATATTATATCGTATTATATATTATATATTATATCATATTATATATTATATTATTATTATTATTATTAGATATGTAGCCTAGATATGAGCGAATTCTTTGGTCTCTCTCTGAAGCTCAGTTTCCTTATCTGTAAATTAGGGATAACACCAAGAAATGTTGTAAGATGAGGACTAAGGACAATGTAACATCCTATGTGAAACATACAGAAGTTTTCAAAAGATGTTCTTTCTCTCTCCCTTTTCTCACTTCTTTAGATCTCCTTGAACTTTCTTCTGGGTTTATAAGAATAACCCCTGCTGGGGCGCCTGGGTGGCTCAGTGGGTTAAGCCGCTGCCTTCGGCTCAGGTCATGATCTCGGAGTCCTGGGATCGAGCCCCGCATCGGGCTCTCTGCTCTCTAGCGGAGCCTGCTTCCTCCTCTCTCTCTGCCTGCCTCTCTGCCTGCTTGTGATCTCTCTGTCAAATAAATAAATAAAATCTTAAAAAAAAAAAAAAAAAAAAAAGAATAACCCCTGCCCAAGGAGGCAGAGACTGATCTCACATAATACCTGACTTGGTTCCAGTTTCTCAGTTGCACAGAGCTCAGCTTCACTGTCCTGAGGCTGTATCGTCTATTCTTTGTCCCTTTGGACATTTACTTCAATTTCAGGGGACACTGAACGTTTTTCCACCCCTCTCCCAGTCTGGAATGCCCCCAAGGCCCACTTTTGCAGGAAGGCTCTTCTAAAGGGTGTGTCTTCCATTTACTGCATTTTTGTGTAGATGGGAATCTTCTGAAATGACTGGAATGCTCTTTAAAAACACTCAATTCTCATTTGTCTGCTCAAATTTTTTTATCCTGTGGACACACCCAAATCTTTCAAAGTGGTTCTAATGTTGGCAGTTTCCAAAGGACCCCAGAGTCATTCATCGCCCCTTTTATAATCATCCAGGCTTTCATGGAATGGTTTAGAGAAGAAAACAATGTGCTAGTCATACCATTTGTTCTGGAATTTACTAGTCTGGCCTGATCTGAGAAGAGAGAGGGCTAACAGCAGATTGGGAGACTGACTGTATCACATCTACAAATTCACTTATAGGCACATTCGTTCATTTCTTTTCCCATCTACTGCTGCCAAGCAATCAACAGTTGGAAGACCAGGATTCTGGTTTCCTTATTATCCTTACAACTTCAGTGATGATTTAAATCAGAAGTCAGCAAATGTTTTCTTTAAGGGACCAGATATTAAATTTTTTTAAGGTTTGTGGGCCAGATGTCTTGTGTTTCAACTACTCAACGCTACCATAGTTAGCAAAAGCAGTCATAGATACTGATGAAGTTCTTGAACCTAGGTGAGGTTCGGCGGGGTGAGGTTCGGAGCTGATGGCTAAGAAAGAATTCTTAAGACGTCTTTGGTGCAAAATGGTGGTTTATTAAAGCACGGGGACAGGACCCGTGGGCAGGAAGAGCTGCTGCCCCGGGGATGTGAGGAGTGACTGGTTATATACACAGGAGTTGGGTAGGTGAGGACAAAGGGGTGTTCAGAAGGACTATTGGGGTAAAGAAGACTGTCAGGATATTGAAGGCCCGGTTACTATCAAGCTAAGGCCGCTTCCCTCTAATGAGGCACTAACATAAAGACAATTGGGAGTCTCCTGGTGGAATGCTACATTCCTGCTATCAAGCGTCCTTGTTAGTGAGATTTGGGTTTAAAAGAAATTTAACTTTATTTACTTTTCCTTCTACCTCAGCGTCCTTCAGTTTTTATGGAGGGGAGGGTGACATTAGGGCTTGAGGAACTGAGTTATGTGCCTTTGGAAATTGGGCTATTGATAAGGTAACTTCTTTGTTGTAAATCTCAAGGACATTTGTAAACCAAGAGAGACTCCTGCCTTGCAGGACTGTGATCTCTGCAAGCTAACTATTTGTTTTTCTTTTAGGGCAGTCGGGGTGCCTGAGGAATGTGACACATATTACCGAGGGGAGCAGGTGGAGAGGGGGTGCAAGGTGCCAGCTTTTGCTTTGTTTTCAGCCAGCCTCCTGCTCCCTCATCAATACTACATAAATGAACAGGCATCGATGTGTTCCAATAAAATTTTTATTTTAAAAAATAGCATGATGGACATGGTTAGGTGACGCCTAATTGAAATAATAGCGAAAAGCATCTCCATTGCCAAAAGTTTAGGAAAGGACAGAAATGACCACCAAGAAGCAGCAGGCAGCTCCCTGTGGTGGTCAAATGGAAGGCCCACGTTGGGGTTTTGGGACCTTGAGCAAGCCACTTAATTTCTTCAGACGCCAGCTGCTTTATCTGTAAAATGGGAATAATTACAATATATTCCTCACCGTGCTAATGGGAGAGGTGGATGGGATGATCAAGGTGAGAACTAGAAACCTAGTCAGCACTCATGGCAAGGCCAGCAGAGCGCTGTGCATGAACATGGACTCAAGGGCCCCTGGTGAACTGAGGCAGGGGCTGATTACCGTGCTCAGCTTCCTCTGTAACACTCCGTCTTGCAAGGATATTGTCTCAGTCAGTTCAGGCTGCTGTTACAAATACTGCACAGACTGGTGGCTTCTAAACAACAGAAATGTATTTCTATCAGTTCTGGGGGTCGGAAGGCTAAGACAGGGGTGCCAATATGGTCAGGTTCTGGTGAAGGCCTCTTCCAGGCTGCAGACTGCAACTTCCGATTGTGTCCTCACATGGCAGAAAGAGGGCAAGATGGCTCTCTAGGGTCTTATCAAGAGACCCCATTCATGAGGGCTGCATCCTCATCACCTAATCTCCAGCTAAATTACCCACCTCCTAATACCATCCACCCTGGGGACTAGGATTTTAACATGGCCATCTTGTAGGGACACAAACATTCAGTCCATACAGTGTGATGAGAATTAAATGAATGAATATATGCAAAATGCTTAGAAGAGAACTTAATATATTATAACTGTTCCCAATGCTACTTTTTAAAAAAATTACTAGCATGGGGGCGCCTGGGTGGCTCAGTAGGTTAAGGGTCTGCCTTCAGCTCAGGTCATGATCCCAGAGTCTGGGGATCAAGCCCCACATCAGGCTCCCTGTTTAGTGGGAAGTCTGCTTCTCTCACTCCTTCTGCCCATTACCTCCACTTGTGTTCTCTCATACACATACTCTCTCTCTCAAATGTATAAATAAATTTTTTTTTTTTAAATTACTAGTATGTTATTGAGAAATTTCTCCCAGACCCTGAGGTAATCGCTGTTAACACTTTGGAATATTTCTTTCTAGCAATTTTATATAGTTGTCATCATACTACTGTTTTATACATAACTTATTTTCTTTGTTTGACATTATATGTTATCATGTTCCCATTTTACTAAAAACCTTTTGCTAAAAGACCATTTTATTTGCTCTGTAAGAGTCTATGCAGTGGGTTTGCCTTAATTTCCTTAATCTTTGCCCTAGGCCTGAGCATGTTGGCAGTTTCCAGTTATTTTTATCTTAAACAATATTGCTGTAAATGTCTTGGGTACACAGCTTTTTGTAGATTTTTGGAGTCTCTCCTTAGGACAATTTCCCCAAAGTGGAACTACTGGGTAAAAGAATATGTATATTTTTAAGTTTCTGTATATGTGTGCTCAAATTACTTTCCCAAATTAATGCACCAATTTCCAGCACCTTCACAGCATGTGCATTTACCAGACATCAGTTTCCTCATCTGTCAAGTGAGGTTGCTAAAACTTGCCTGGTCTACTTTATAGAATTACGATGAGATTCTAAATGTATGTAGACATCCTTTGGAAACTGCCATGAGATCTATCCCTGTAGTCATTTCTCACTGGTGACAACATCAGATTAGGCTAAGTGGCATCGAGAGGTAGGAACGGTATTTCAGACATGACCCTCCTCTGGGCACCTGAGCCTATCTGTGGTGTAAACTGTGGTGGTCACTTATGATTCAATTAAAATGGCAGTACAGTGTGGCCACAGCCAGCCTTTCAGCACCAACCACAGTGAGGAGCCGTTGCCATGATTTCATGACTTGAGTAACTACTATCTTTTTTTTTTTTTTTTTAAAGATTTTATTTATTTATTTGTCAGAGAGAGAGAGGGAGAGAGAGCAAGCACAGGCAGACAGAATGGCAGGCAGAGGCAGAGGGAGAAGCAGGCTCCCTGATGAGCAAGGAGCCCGATGTGGGACTCGATCCCAGGACGCTGGGATCATGACCTGAGCCGAAGGCAGCTGCTTAACCAACTGAGCCACCCAGCCGTCCCGAGTAACTACTATCTTAATTTAGGCTTCCCAAAGAGGAGCCCTGTTCACTTTTTAAGAACGGTGTGGAAAATTTTCCCCAGTGGGAAAGAAACTAACACAATGGCCCGAGAACAAGCACCTTCTGTACTTCCCTATGTTTGGGTGCTTATGAGTTTTGTGTACATTGTCATGTGCCAACCTACAAATCAGCATCAGGTCAGCCAAGGCACTAGTAGAAGCACCCAACTCTGAACAAGGAGACCTATGCTTACATCCTGCGACTATGACTTGTTTGACCTTGAGCAAGTTGTTTCTTTTTCTCTGAGCTTCATTTTCATGACTTTTAAAAGAAGGATATTCATACTAACCTTTACAGAATTCTTAAGAAACTTAATTACGATTATATACCTCAAAGCACAAATTTAAAAATTAGCAACCTGCCACACAGTAGGTGTTCAATAAAGGATAATAAAATAAAAGTATATCAAGCAGCTAGTATATTGTATATCACTTAACAGTTGCTCAAAATTATTTGCTAATGCTATTTCTGGAGTAATCATTTGTTTATTTTCCCAGGACTTTGTTCATTTGTCAACCCCTCCAGGAAGCATTTCTAGAATCCTCCTCCAACTCCTACCTCAGAGAAAATTGTCCTGGTTGAATAGAGGCACCATGGTTTTTAAAAGAATTCAGGGTTTGTTTGTTTTTTTTTAAAGATAAATTTGGAGGGTTTTGCAATGCATAATGTCATGATAAACATGATGAAATCCTTTGCATAAAGTTTTCTCCACACTCCAGAATTTATTTTCTCCCATCATTTAGGATAGATTCCCCAAAGTAGGACTACTGGGTCAATGTGTGTGTCCATTTGTAAAGCTTTGGCTCTATATTTTCAAGTTGTTTTCTAGAAAACGTATACTAATCTTCACTTATCTATCACTTGCATGCCTAGAACTTTACCTAGCCATAATGTATGTGCTGCTTATGTACATCATGTATAATACCAGTAGCACTATATCATACTTTTATCATATATTTTTCCCCAAGCAACTGGGAGTTCTTGGGGTCAGATTTGTTGAAATTGGTTGAAGCGTGATGAATGAATGAAAAGGGAGGAAGGAAGGAAGGAAAGAAAGAAGGAAAGTAAGGAAGGAGGGAGGGAGAGAAGGGAGGAAGGGAAAAACAAAGGAAAGAAGGGAAAAGAAAGAGAAACAGAAAGTAAGAAAAATAAGGAAATAGAGAAAGAAACAGAAAGGAAAGAAGAGAAATTAACAGAAAAAAGTAAAAAAGAGAAAGAAACTGAGAGAGAGAAGGAAAGAGAGAGAAAGAGAGACAGAGAAAGAGAGAAGATTAAAAACGAAAAGAAGAGAAGGAAAAACAGATCTGGAAGACCAGGCAGCATGAGAGGAATTAAGTAAGGCAAGGAAAGAGTTTTTGGCCTTCATGACCAGCACTAATTAAAGCCTGCTATAGAGTACTTTTCCTCGAAGAGAGGAAGGGCAACATGTCACATACCATAAGGTGCATATACATGACTAAATAAATTGCCAACCAATACATTTTTAAAGGGAGCCCATTATGCTTATTTATTGAAGCTTTCAAGTGTTACATTGGATCCTGCAATGAAATAAATTATTAAGCATCTCTATATCTACTCGAAAAATACCACGGTTTCTTTGGAGCTTTGTTTCTATTTCTACTCTGAGTCCTTCTTTTTGGGCACTTGGAGCCATTCTTTATATTTATCACTTGAGCTCCTCTCAGGAAAATGCCAGAGACCACCCACTCCTGGTTTCCTCAGGAACTCTGGTATGCAGAGTCAGTGTCTCCTCGGTATGAATGTTGAAAATCAAAGTAATGTTTATCATATTTCTTTTCCTGTGGCCCCTTTCCCCTTTCTCCCGATTCCCCTGCTTGTCTACTATCTTCTCTTAATTTCTCCTCAAAGAAGATCTGTTTTCTTTCAGAAGCCAGACATTTCAAATAGCTGACCTGGAGTTGGAAGGCAACCGGAGTTGTCAGTCATATGACTGCTTCTCCAACCTGCAGAGATTTCACTTTCAAAGTGAAGGCAAAAATAACTACACGACTCAGTCAAATGAAAGCAAATGAAAGGGCTAGAAAATTAGAAAAGGTTCCAATTCTATTTTTATAAATGCTCTAGCTCATTGATTTCAGTGGATTCAAGTTTACTTTCCAATGCTGTCATCCCCAGCTCCCCTGCACAGAACTCTGTGGGGAAGGAGAGTGGGCTTCAAAGCCACGCAGCAGCACCGGGGCCTGGCTTGACCATTTTGGTGCAGGATATCTGTGGGCAAGGGGCTCAACCCTGCTGAAGCTCAGTTTCTTCAAACGCAAAAAGGGGATATGAGCAGGACTTATCTCATTAGACTATTGGGAGGACGAATACGTACATATGTCAAATCACAGCATACTTCCTCACTTTTCCCTATGTGCTGACACTTCTCCCCATATAGAATTCTGTCCCTCCTCAAGGCACAGTTCAAATGCCACCTCTCGGGTGAATTGTACCCTGACCCACCTCTGACATCATTAGTTACCTGCGCATCTCATGTGGCTCATCACTTATTCTGCCCTGAACTTCTCTGGGTCCTAGGTTCCAACACTCTTTATTTTTAAGCCAGGGTGATAAAAACATAGGTCCATCCATAGGTCAATGTTCCTAGCCTAACCAATTCATTTTAGCAGGGCAGTGGCACTTAAGAACTGGAATGGCAAGGCAGGCTAAAGTTCGTGGCAGTGGGAAAGGTGACCATGTATCAAATAGGAGACCTGACATCTCATTTTCTCTGCTTGGGTGCTGCTAATGTGATCTTTTTGATGGGTCTAGGCTTTATCCCTTCGACTAGAGTATAAACCTTTTGAGAAAAGAGATCAAATCATATGCATCCTTACGTCTCCTCTTAGTATCTGGCGGAGTGTTTGCAGTAGATTTATTAAGTTCATTTCAACCCAATATTTAGAGATATCTGGAAGGTCAGAGAAAAAGTACTTGTTAAGCAAGGAGCCAAACTTGGATTCAAGGCATAGGATTTATTCAGGAAGATGATCACAGCGCTTGTCATAATGTGAAAACAATCCTGTTTCCACTGAAGTTGAGTTACATTGCCTTGTCATTCATGCTTTCATCCAGCAAATAAAAAATGATAGTCTATGTCTACACAGGTTTCTGCTATCAAAAGTTTACACTCAAGTTGAAGCAGTAAAGTCTCTAGCCCCACAAAAATGATACTGGCAGATGTCCCCAGATTAATGAAAATGAGATGCCAGCTCTTGGGCTTGATAAATGGTATGACTCATCTCAGATTAGGCTGGGTTCTCATTAGCTGGTCACAAGTCTGTGTCCCTCATTCATCTAGGATGTATTCAAGGGCAAGAGCGATACATTAATCATCTTTCTATTCCAATGCGTAGATCAGTGCTTGACATTCATTCATTCATAGATTCATTCACTCACCACATTTTTAATAAGCATCTACTATGTGCCAGGGATTGTAGGTGTCCATCTGGCTCAACTCCTTCAAGGCCTCTGGCTTCCTGAAGTACATCAAGATCTATTTCAAAGAAATATCATTTTAATTTAATTCAATTAAACAACTCATTTTAAAAATCCTCTGTTATGTGCTGGCATTGGGGATATAACAATCAGATGGACAAAATCCCTGCCCTCAGATGGCTTTTAGTCTAGCATGGGAAGACAGATGCCAAATGAACGAAAGGAAACATCTGCATCGACACACTCAAACCAACTGTCCATTCCCTGATCCATTCTTACAACTTGCCCTGCTGTGTGACTCATCTCAGTTTATGCCTCTTCTATTCCCTCTAGCCTGACCTACCTTCTGGCTGTGACCCAGCTTCACATACCAGCACTCACCCTGAATCCCTCTTGGTTTGGCCAACTATGAGTAGTCTTTCAAGTAAACAAATCAGTTCAGCTCTGCTCTCAAGGTCTCCCCCACTCATTTACCCCAGGGTGTGGTCCCCCAAGGCTGCCTCTAAAGCAGTGTGTAGTAGTACACACTTACTTTGTAGTTGCTAAATGAAGGCATGAATGAAGAAACAGTGTAACTTTTCTTTCAGCAAAAAGGTTTGCCAGGGGTCGCCCCTCATGTTATGATAAGTCTACATGCTACAATTGTCTTCCTGGCAACAGAGCCCTTCTAGCACTCATGGGCGAGGGGGAGGAGTGCTTAAAAAACCGTTTTAATTAGGCAATTATGACAATTAAATATTTGAGGCTCAGGGCTCCTAATCCTTATTTGATTTCCACTTTAATTTTCTAATAATGTACGTCTCTGTTCTCATTGTAATCTTCACCTTTGAATTTGTGTGGAATTCATTTGCTCAGGATAATTGCTTCTCCATAAGGCTCTCTCTTGTCACGTTCACAATGATCTAACAGTGGGGGGGAGACATAAATCTACTGTCATGAGGAAAAATTTTTAAAGACTGAATGCTAGCTTTCTCATTATGTCCCATTAGAGACAAAGAAATAAAGAGGTGACAGGAGAGAAGTATAGCTCTGGACGTTCTGATCAGAGATTATGTCAGTGTATTTCCTCTTTGTCAGAGTGCCTGAACTCAAGATTGAATGAGGAGAGGCCAAGAAGAGGAGAGACAGAAACAAACACTTGCTGAATACCTACTAAGTGTCAGACTCTGCGCTGGACACTTTGCAGACACAGCTCATTGGACTGTCCTAACAACACAGAGGGGTAACTCTTGTTTTCCTTATTCTACAGATAAGGCTCCAAGAGTGCACTATGCAGGCTGAATCTGCCAATTACCAACCCAGCTCTAATCCACATGTTCCTGAGCCTATAGCCTACGGTCTCTCAACCCCACCCTGCCTCCTCCATGGGTCTTGACTTCCTAAGTTACGTGACCTCAAGCAAGTTACTAAACCTCCCTGAGACTCAGTTTCTTCATCTGTAAAGTAGTGAGAAACTTCTCTGTGAGAATCCAAGTATGTAAAACACTTGGCACGAGAGACGCAGTAGTTTTACAATTCAAGGTGAATCACTGTAATTATTATTATTTATCAGAACAGAGTTTTGGGACTGCGTAGGCTCTTGAAACACTAGGATGTAACAATCTAATATGGAGATGAAGGACGGGAATCTAGAAGGTGGTGGCCTCAGACTGGGCAGCAGTTGGAGTGGGGCCCCACAGGCCTCTTGCACTTGCAGATTCTATATGGTGCTCAATTTAGGCCCTCATCAGGCATAGTCTGGGAGGCAGAGGCAGGAGCTGAGCTTCTTCTGTCACTGGTAGGGGTGAGGAAGGATAATGTCTGGTGTCCAGAGGGAAAACTTGGTGTCCTGGACAAGTCATGGAGCAGGGACTCCAGCAATGGTGTGAAGTGAGGCTGTAAGACAGGGATCTAGGTATTAAGATTCTAGGGTTGGAGGAAAGGCTTGGTTACAGGAACAAGACCCTAATTCAATCTGTTTGTCCCCTGCTGACTGGCCATCACCTGGGCTTCAGGTACTGGGCTGGGGCTGAGGACACAGCAGTAAACAAGATAGAAAAACTGCCCTCAAAAAGCTCCAGGACTGGGCGCCTGGGTGGCTCAGTTGGTTAAGCGACTGCCTTTGGCTCAGGTCATGATCCTGGAGTCCCAGGTTTGAGTACCACATAGGTTTGCTTCTCCCTCTGACCTTCTTCCTTCTCAAGCTCTCTCTCTCTCAAATAAATAAATAAAATCTTAAAAAAAAAAAAAAGCTCCAAGACTAGGAGGCAGGAGAGTCAGGCACATGAACAAATTTCTGTAATACAACGTGATAAATAACTCTCACAGAAGCATATATATCAAAAACCTCAGGAAGAGCGAGAGGAGCAGTTGCTGGAATCACCAGCAATTAGTTGTTAGAACTAGGACATTAAAGTCAGAGACTTATGAGTAGCCGAGTTGCCAAACACTGCATCGAGCTCTTTAAAATCACCCCTTCCTACGTCAGCTGGCAACAGGCCCACAGGCAGAAGAGCTGAAGCCCTAAGCTGGGGGCTGGGGGGCTGGGGGACTGGGGGAGGGGGGATGGGAGAGATGGGGTGGCAGGTACTCTTGGTAGGTGACCTTTTGTCCCCCACACTCTTCTCTAATAATACTTCTACAAATGCCCTCATGCCTACTTGGCTACATCCCTTCCTCCTACAAATACCATGGCAGAGGTGAGGCCTTTGATGTTCACAGAGCTCTCAGTGCCCATTGTGACTGGAGCACTGAAAATATTTACAAAGCCACCAGATTGATGGCTCCATGTCAGGTCTCGCTCAGATCAAATATGGGATGTTGGCTTTGTAAACCACCATGCGTAGCACCAAGAATGGACAAGAAGCCTGCATGACATCAAAGACATTTCCCGTGTCTGCAAATCATGCATGTTTTCTGGAATACAGGATGTGATGGTAGGAATAAACACACACACGCACACACACACACACACACACACAGAAACACACACAGAGATGTGTGTGTTCATATTTTTCATAGGCATAAATCCACATATCTGGGCCCAGAGCTACACCTTTGCACTCACGTGCTCATTATTTCAGAGGCAGATAAGCACAGGCATGCACACATGTAAATGAAGTCCCAGCCATCCCCGTTGTTACTGCTGCATTTGGCTGGGACTAGCAGATGGAAGTCCGTCTGAAACCCAGCAGCCGTCTTTACTCAGATGCCGCCTTCAGTGCAACTTTAAAAGCACAGCAGGCTCATTACAATGCTATTACCTGGCATTTGCACAGAGATGGGTGTGATTAGCCCAGCCACAGAGGCAGTGGAGCCTGTCTGCCTGCCGGCTGCAGCCCACCCAACACTTCCTTAGAGGAAAAGGGCAGCTCTGTGTCTCCACACCTGAGATAAATCGCTCCCTAGTTGCCCTCCTCTTTTAACGTCTCAACTCCACTAAGCTGTGAATTTGGGGCAAGAGCCTCAGACCTAATTCCAGGACCCTTGAGTTTCTATATTCTCTTCTGTTCCTGCCTTGCTTTGTGGTCTTGACAGGCCATTTCCTATCTCGACATTGCCTGCTCTATAAAATCAGGTCTAGATCTAAAATTGGTCTAGATCTAAACTATCTATTCACCAAAAACTACTGTGAAACTTATAGAAGTAAGTCAAATATAGATTCATGAGCTCCAGACCTCATGAGTCCAAATTTCCCTGAGCAGGACTCAGGAATATGTATTTTCACAAACACTTAAAAAGATTCTGATACAGATCTGTGAGATGGGATTCCAGAATGGAAAAAACATGTTTATGTTTCTAAACCCCTTTTCAGCTGCCTCTGATCTTCTAAATGCAGACCCCTCAATGCCAAGTGCTTTCCATTAACATGGGAGCATATCTATGGGGCTTTTTGAGATGCTCTGTATTAGTTATTTATTCCTATATTAAAAATTATCCCCAAACATGGTGGTTTAAAACTACAATGAATATTTATTATCTCTCATGTTTTCTGTAGGTTGGGAATTCGAGAGTGGCTTGGTGGGTGGTTCTGACTCAAAGGCTGTTTTGAAGTTACAGCCAAGATTTTGGCTACGGTCATCTGAAGACTGAGGCTGGAGGATTCACTTCCAAGATGGCTCCCTCACATGGCTGGCATCTTCATGCTGGTTGTTGGCAGAATACCTTTGCTCCTCTCCACATAGTCCTTTCCAGAGGGCTGCTTGAGTTTTCTTACAATATGGCAGCCAACTTCCTGGAGAACACGTGATCTAAGAGACCAAGGTGGAAGCCATGACACCTTTTATGACCCAGCTATGGAAGTCACACCTTATACCTCTGCAACAATCTATTGGTCACACAACCCATCTCTGGCCCAATGTCTGAGGAGATAACACAAGAGTCTGAATACCATGAGGATTGCTGGGGGCCATCATGGGGGCTTCATGGGGAAGAAGCTTGGTGAAGGCCAGGCCTTAGGTAGGAGACATGTGGACATCATACACTAATGGCGCTAAAAAGATAACTGTGGGGGAAACTGCTCAGCTGCTCTCTGAGCTCAAATATCCTCATGTCTTTCACAGGTCTGCCTAAGGGATCACACACAAGTCCCTAAATTGTGTTTATCAGCGTTTTGACTTTATATACACATCCAAAAAGGCAAGGCTTCCCATCTGCAAACAAAGCTCTTGTTAAAAGCTCATTCTGTACCCTCCCCCAAAACCATAGGCATCAACAGTCAACCTGAGATACCAACCCAGCTATCTTTAGAGAAAGGAAAACCAAACATTTGTCTTGATTGCCCCTACTATTTTGTCAGTCTTTTGCTCTCCCCTGGTCTTATCTAAAGATTTTGCCCTGGGGCCCTTATCAGGTTAAATATTTGATTTACCCTTCGTATTAAGCTTGACAGCTTGATCTCTTCATCCTCACTTATGGACAAGGAAACTGAGACTCAGAGAGTCTACACGGCATTACAAAGTCACACAGGCTTTCAGAGGTGGAATTCCAGGCAGCTTGACTGCAAGCTCCTCGGAGAGATGACTAAGTCTGAAACAAAGCTTTCAGCTGCCTTGGCATCAGCAGACCACCCACCCAGCACCCGACAGGAGCACTGATGTCTCCCCTGCCATGGAACTCCACCAGAAGCCTCTCCAGGGCCACAGGTCATAGGTAAGCAAGTGGTTTAGAGTTCCTCCAGGGCACTGGGGCTCCCCACACAGGCTGGCCCCTAGATCTGTAGCTGGAGGGTCCTCGGTCACCCGGCTTTGAGGGGCCAGGGCAGAGGTCATGCCCTCTTGAAACCAGAGAGCCCTGCTCTGCTGGGGCCACGTGTGTCAGTGTGCTAATGTTTCATGATTGCGACTCAGTCTCTCACTTTGACACAACCTCCCAGAGCAATCATTGCAAAGCGATACCTGCCGGCTGCCCTCCGATTATTTTACAGCCCGCCCTGGCTCCAGCTGCACCAGCCTCTCCTTTCTGGTTTCTTTTCCCTTCTTGTTTCTGGCAGGCAGAGGGGGCTTAGGACAGAGCGATAGGAAAGGGGGAAGGAATTACTTTCTCCTTCTGTCACCCCCTGAATTCTCAAGCCTGGGTCCCCTCTCAGAGGCAGCAGCCCCAGTAGGGAGAGGCAGCTAATATAATAAACTCACACTGTGCCAGGCACTCTGCTAGGTGCTTGGCACAGGTGATAGACCAAACCCCCACAGCAGCCCTAGAAAATGGCTGGGAAGGGGCACTTTCCCAGCTGCCTGGTTGCTCACTGCATGCTCTAAGAGAAGGAAAGCTCAGGGTGGCAAGCTGAGAGAGGCACTAGAGATCACTCTCTTCCAGTGACTTCACTTGTCAGTAGTGCCTAGGAGTCTCCTCTCCCAAAGTCACATGGTTTCATAGCTTTGTTCAGCCAGGCTGAGAAGCCAGCTTTTCCTTCCCCTGGCTCAGGCTCTTCCTAATACCCCAGGCTCCTTGGCATTGGCCCTGTCATTAGAATCATATCTGTGGAGAACAGTGAGGAAAGTTAAGGGAAGCAGGGCCATATAGCGTAAATGTACAAAAATACGATTCAAACGTATATTAGAAAAAAGCAACCAGCACATCAAACCTATGATTATTTTGGAGTTTTGGTTTAAGATGAGGCAAGATGTATTAAAGTGAATAAAGAAGGTGGGGGTTCATTTGAAAGAAAAATAGTAAATTATAAGGTTAGTGTATGAACATATGGAAAATAATCATAAAAATAGCAAATAAATAACTGAAATTAGGAAAATGTCAGTGTAGGGCATGGGATTTGAGCCACATGACTTGGACTCAAATTCCAACTGCGTACCAGCTGCCTGATCTTGGAAAAAAACTAACCTTGGGAAAACAATAGCAGAATTATTGTGAGACCCATATTGCATAAGGCACATCAACCTCACAGAATTGCTCTTTTCTCAGGAGTGTGATAAGAGTGAGGGCCAAGCTGAGGTAGGTACTCAACATTTAGGGTACAGTGGGCCTCTGGAATGTCAAGTTTGCTTCTGGTATAATGTGAGCTGTGGGAACCACAGAGGTGGTAGTGGGGCTTGTCCTGAGCTGATCTGGTTGCCATGGAGCTGGTGGAAGATGACTCAGAAAGCCTGCATGGATGGAGCAGGGTGGGTCCCAGAAAGTCAGCAAGTGGGCCTGGCCCTCATCTAGAGAGAGTGAGTGAGGGTCTGGACTGTAGTATGTAGGCCTAGAAGAGTTCAGCCAAGTGGTAGGGTGGACTGTGTAGCCATGGGGGCAGCAATGGGATGTAGACATCCATGGGAGACAAGGACACCAGGGACCTCAGAACTCCAGCTCTTCAGCATCATCATACCACATGGTCTACTCCTGTCCAAGTCCATCAACTGACAGGAGGGCTATCTTCCCCAAGAGCAAGAGTTCTGAGGTCAGACAGCCTGGATTCATACTCTACGCCACCTTCTCTGATTGTTAGCTTCTTTATCTATAACATGGGATAATAATTCCACCTACTTTGTGGGACTGTTTTAAGGATTAAGCAAGGCAGTGCATGGGAAACACTCATCATGCGTGGCATATAGTAAGTACTCCACAAGTGTCATCTCTGCCTTATCACCAGTACCTAGTACAGTACCTGGCCAATAAGAGGTACTTAGTAAATTGTGTTTAATGAATGTCTAGGTTAACTCTTCACCATGGACCACATCAGGCTCAGCCTTGCTTAAGCAGAAGTGCTAATTCTGCTGCAGTTGGATGTTCGAGAAGAGAATGAAACTGGCCAGGATGACCCAGAGTCTCAGATGAAATGTGTCCCACGGTCCTACCCATATCTTCTCCAGGATGTCTTCCAAATGACCCGAGATCCTGATTTTCTGGAATCACAAGTTCATCACAGGCTCATGATCTTTAGAGCTGATGTTGCTTAACCACTGAGCATATAGATGGAGTTCAGAGAGGCCTGTGACTTGTGGGGAATTAGTGACAGGGCAAGGACTAGAACCTGGATTGCTCACTCCCAGCCAGAGCTCTTTCAAATATGTCAAATGGCCTTCCTTCCAGCTGTCATCCACTCCAGAAAGCTGGACTGAGGCCTGGCTGCTTCCCTCTAGTAGCCACAGACAGCTGGAGTCCCTCCTTCCCTGGATCCTTCCAGCAGGAAGCCTTGTTTGTTTTCTGATTTTGAATAGACTGGACACCCTGTCACAGACCTCAGAGGGTTTAGGGAGGACAGTGTTTTGCAAATGGAAATACAAATCCCGGTCCAGCAGGAAGCAAGTGCATGCTGCTTGTCCTTGTTCTGTGGAGAAAGGGGAGAGAAGTCAAAGGCCTGGGTTGTACCTGCAGGAAGAACCTAGTTAAATGCCTGGCAGATACTGGATCTACCAGAGGCCTGACTAGGGAAGAGAGACTTGGGGGATGGGGCAGCTACAGCCAATGAGGCCGAAGTATAGTAATAAGATCATACATTTTAATATTAATTAAGATTCCTAAGCACCACTCCCCATAATAACTCGGTCTAGGTTAGAACCAAGAATCTGCATGTTTATCAAGCACCCTAGAGAATTCTGATCACCTTGTTCTGCAGACCAGTCTTTAAGAAACACAAGAATTAGACTAGGTCTGACTTTGCTCCTTACTTCCTGTAGGACATTAGGCATGTTACTGAATCTCTGTGAGCATAAAATTTCCTAACTGTAAAACAGATACAGCAGTAACACTTTTCTAGGAGGGTTGTTGTGATGATAAAATGAAGTAACAATCTTAAAGGACTTAGCACAGGGACTGGTATGTTGGAGGACATAAAAAGTGGTATTTATTAATGTAGTAAGTGAGAATTTTGTTTTCCAGAAGTTGTCCAGGAGAACTACTCCTTGAGAAATAGTCAAAACAAGAAAAAAACTAAGCTTCCCAGAAGATTATCTGTCTTCCCTGGGGTGTGAGCAAAGAACAGATGACCCAGGATTGCCAAGTCCCTTGACAGTCATTGTAGGGTATCTCCAGACACCACTTCTAGAAGAAGGGCGGCATGGCTGGCAGGGAGAGCTCTGAGAGAACACAAAGTGTTAACTGGAAAAGAGAGAGGCAGTGGAATGGTTTCATGGTATGAATAAATTCGGAAAGAGAGACAAAGGATTTTTTAAAAACTGTGTGAATTATGAGAGGGATCCCATTTACTTTTTTTTGGAAGAAAACTGAAAAATCAAAATGCATTTATAATTATTTTTGGCTCTGGACTACTTTTTTGTATATGACTCTAGGCATAGACTGGACCATATGGGCTCCCAGCTATATTAAAGTTATATTCCGCTTCCTTGAAGCACTTGCTACATACTCCTCATTTGGCTATGGATCTACTAGAGAACTCTGCTTTGTAGCTTCTTGGATAAAGTACTTCCTGAAGTCTATCCATGAGCTCCACAGAGACCCCAGCAGAGAAGACCTAGGCTTAGCTCAAATACTTACTACAAATATGTGAAGGATTTTCATAAAGCATCTACCGTGTAGGTGTTTTTGCCAATCCCCCAAGCTGATCCAGAGGAAAATAACATGGATTTAGCTACATTAGTAGAAGAACGAGCTTAAAATGCAATTCAGTATAGATGTTAAAAGCACAGTTGTGGAGATAGATTGTTGGGGTTTCTATCCATTCTCTGCCACTTACTAACCGAATGACCCCGGGAAAGCTCCTCATTCTCTCTGTACCTCAATTATCTCCTCTATAAAATGGGAATTAAATTAGTACCTTCCTTATAGATATAGTTCTTATGATGACTAAATGAGAAAATATTTCTATGGTACATGGAATAATACCAGAAACACAATAAGCCTTGTATTAATATCAGCTATTAATTTAGTTGATTGTCCAGGAGAGGAAACCATGAGATAAGCTCTCAATGGATGTCATATTGCTCCAAGAAGTAAAGGGAGTAGTTTAGACCAGGATTTGGGAAACCATTGCCACATACCCAAGGATGCAATTAAAATACTGCTGGTACATAATGGCCAGAGCTCTGGAGAGGGACCTACATAACTACAACTTTATGTGCACAGCTTAGCCAGGCTAATGGCAGGTGGAGGGAAGGAGGATCTGGTACTTTGTGCCCAGGATTGTGTTTACCCCTACTTTACATCTTTAAATGAAGTGATAATGTCTATACCCTAATCAGCTAAAAGCCAGAAAAAAAGTTGGAAGCCCCCAGGCTTTTGTTTCTACTCTGTCTCACTCCACAGTCTGTTCATGTTCTACTCAACTTTTTATTGTTCATCCTTCCATTCTGTTTCCAGCCCTGCTGTCTCTTCTTAGGATTTAGCCTCCACCATTCAGATCACTCAAAGGAGTCAACTTTTGCTCATTTGACATTTCCTTCTATTCTTGGCTGCCTTGTTAACATGCTCCTATAGCCTCTGAGCATCAGAATTTGCCTATGTCTACGCAGTTCCCTTAAGTGGAAATCCAGTGTCCACTACCATCTCTCTCACACCCACTTTGAGTAAGGGAGGAGAATGAGAATTACTTTGGAAAGTTGCCTGCTCCCAAATGAGTTGTCTACCTGCTTGAGATCCTAGGTAGGACCAGGTGTGCCACTCCAAAGAAACCCCAGACGTGATGTTAAGTCAGTTCACAAACTGTGGTGTCTGCCCTCTGGGAGCTCAGGTTCAGAGAGTTTATGATCCAAGTGGTCTCCCTGCCTAGGGATCTTGGGCAAGTCACAGAAGCTCTTTGCATCTAATATCCACACCCCCCTGCAGGGGGAGGGGGTAGTTCCCATTACTCAGTTGCCATTGCCAAAGGGAATTGCCAAAACCAGTACTCCCATAAATGCTTCTTTGAGGTGAACACCTGGCATTACAGGATGTGAAGGGCCTCTCAGTTCATTCCAGGATTGGGTGTATTCCAAGGCCTCATTAACTCTTCTCTAGTTGGGTTCTAAGATGTTGGAAACATGCCTTAATATGACTGGGGCTGACATCTAGCCACAGCTGCCCCAGAAGGGAGACTCTTCATGTAAGAGCTTCCCCTCTTCTCCCAGCTCTGGGTTTGCAACTAGCACCGAGAGGACTCAGAAGTGGTTTCCTTTAGCAGCACTAGGTGCAGGAGCTGGGTGGGAGTAGGAAAGTTTCTAACAAGAGGCTCAGTTGGCCCCATCCCAAGTCCCAGAACTCCAAAGGTAAAGCTGAAATGGCGGGTTGTTTTCTCTCTCTCTTACAGAAAGCAAATATTGTAACCAGGGCCTGCTCTCCATGGCAGTTACAACTTGTTTGACATTTGAGTTAGTGGTGCTGAAAAGAGGAAAATCCACCCTGGAGGAAGGAATGCTGTTTCCGTGGCTAATTGACTGGCTGACACTTCCCCACCACTGGCTCCCTCCCCCGCAGGCTGCCAGGCAGCCTAGCTGGGTTATTTGCCACGGATGATGGCCTCAGCAATTTATCGCACAGGAATGCCAGGCGGCTGAATCTGCAGTGTGTTCACTGTGGTTTAGCGGAGCCATTCTCCAGCTCTCTGTGGGCACGGTTGTTCACTAGCAAAAGAGTATCCAATTGCAAAACTGGAAAGATCTGAGGTGGGCTTTTCAGTAACTTCAGTCCAAAGTGGACCCTGAGCATTTGCAGGTGAAAGGCATGGCAAGGCAGTTCTTGACGTTGCTCCTTCTCTTCTTCTCAAGAAACATGTTGTCAGAGGACTTTTTGGTCCAAGTGACTGGCCACCCTATGGGAGCCTACCTCCTGCCCCTGGAGGCATCAACCCTTTTTCTCTGTTCTGGGTTGGGCCTACTTAGTGGGACAATCCACTGTTTCGTATGTCCAGCAGAAATTTCCATAAAAACCTAAGTCACCTGGCTTCTCAAACTTTGCCTGCCTCTGAATTATCCAAGGGAGGATCTTAATAAAATGTAGATTTGGATCAGTAGGTCTGAGACGGATCCTGAGATTCTGCATTTCTGACAACTTTCCAGTGATGCTGATGCTGCTGGACCTCAGACACTCCCTGAGGAGCGTGGGCCTAGAACAATTCTCTGAGTCTATCCTATCCCTGGAGACACCTGGCGGGGGGCTCCAGCTGCCTGAGATTCTGATTTAATTCGTCTGGGGTTGAGACGAAGGAGTTTATTGTTTGTTTTAAATCTCCCCAATATACACAAGGGAGACACACATATACTATAGGTTTGAATACACATCAACCATTTCTGGAAGATGCACAAGAAAAAGTAATAGTAATTGATTCTGGGAAAGGAAACTAGAGGACTGAGGTGGTTATATACTGTATACCTTTTCAAAGTGCTTGCATTTTTTGAATAAGTGCATACATTTCTTTCTCAAAAGCATTAAAACAAATAAAAAAAAATACCTCTCTGAGTGATCCCTATAATCACGAAGTGGTATAGGCTGAATTACTTGTCCTCAAAATTCATGTTGATGGCCTAACCCCCAGTACCTCAGAATGTGACTATATTTGGAGTCTTTAAAGAGATAATGAAGGTTAAATGTCTTATGGGTAGGCTCTAATCCAACATGACTTGTGTTTTTATTAGAAGAGATTAGGACACAGGTGAGCACAAAGGGAGGGTCATGTGGAGACACACAGAGAGGACAACCATCTACAAGCCAACAACAGAAACCGCAGAAAAAAGCCAAACTTTCCAGCCTCTTTACCTTGAAATTCTAGCCTCTAGTTCTGTGAGGAGATAAATTTCTGTTGCTTAAGCCTCGAGTCTGTGGTCCCTGTTATGGCAACCCTAGAGAACTAATACTTCAGGTTTCACCACCACTTACCTCGTGGAGGAAGCAATAGGTCTGGGAGAAGAGGGAGACTAAACTTGCTCAAACACCAACTGGCCATGGGTCTTCAGACAAGTCGCTTCTGCTTTTTGCCCTCAGTTTCCGCACATGTCAAAGGAAGGTGTTTACCCATGTGATCCCTACAATTCCTTCCTACTCAGAAGTGATGGTTCACTATTTATGTGAAAGGCCATAGAGCCTAGCAGCTTTGTTGAGTGATCATCTATTAGAACACGATGAGTTTTTTAATTTTGTTAAGTATGAATCCATTTTTAAACATAAACTGTTATGCAAAAGTCTGATATAGAAATAAGTTGACTAAAATGGAGCAACTCTGGTTGAATTAGCTAAGTTGTTCCAGTTCCCCCTTTGCCTTTATGGTGGACCCTGCATCACCTCTCCATCAACCACCAGGGCCTTTGGGTTATAGTCTGAGAACCACCTATTGGTCTAATCCTGTCATATTCCAGTCATGGAAACTGAACCCCAGTACTGTTGAGTAATCACCTCCAAGTCACACCTCATGAGTCAGTCTGAAAGCTGGGCTCTATTCCTGACTGTCTGGCTCATTAATCTTTTCTCTGCATTTTGTGAGGCATTAAGAATAATTCGATGTTCTAATAGCATACAAACTATAACTTCTATTTTTCCTATAAAACATGATCGATATTTATTTGAGAGGCAATTATTATCAGAGAAGCCAGATCTAGATATATTGTGCATTTGTTTGTATATATATATATATATACATATATATATATATATATACTGATTTTGTATATACCCCAATACTACAACTTACATTAAAATTCTCTGTTCTCTTCTGAAACTCAGCAGACTACCTTGTCTCCTAGGGCTAACTTCTGGCAGCCTCATGTGATTATGTGGGCTACACAAAAGTGGGGAGAAAGAGGTAGAAGTGAGGTTAAAAATTCTCAAATAGATTTGAAAGAAGGGAAAGCAACAAATATATATCCTAAAAAAGAGACCTCAAGGAAAGAAAACATCACATAATATGGACTATGCATTTCTTGGCTCCAGCTTCCATTTTCATACCTTGTTTCCTTTAAGAAAACCTAAATTTCCCCCAAGCTGTTTCCTGATTGACTTTCATTTGATAGGGTTACTCGATAGCACCGATCAGTTAATCCTTCCATATGGTTAAAATTAAACCACCAATCCATGTTCATTTCCCCCCTGATGCTTGCTAATTTCTTGTGAAGATTATCCTTCCAGCTAAATTACCCTCATTCCTTTATCATTGTGTCCATTATTTCCCCTGGAAACTGTAAGGGTTCTTGAGGAATGGGAGACTTGGTGGAGACTTCCTCTGTCTTGATGTACTGCACACATTTGTGCTTTCCCAGGTTAAGTGAGAGCCTGGCTGGGAGTAAGAGCTTTACATTCAGTGACCTCTTAAATTTCCTATAACCTGGGCATGGGTTATGTGAGACCTTTGCTGTGATGTGGGTCTTGCTCCCAGAAGTCTCTGCTTCTCCCCTGGACTCCAAGGCTTAAAGCAAGACAAATAGTCTTCTGTGTCATCCTGACCCTGAAGGCCAATGCCATGAAGTTATTTCCTTTCAATGGTCACGGATGTCGATTCCTAATACTTCACCACAGTTGCCCCAGAAGAATCTGATCTGTCCCTGCAGTCCCAGCCTCAATGTTTAGAATAAGAGTTTTTCGTAAGCAAAATTTGAATATAGGCATAAGAGTAATTTATCCAGAACCTAACCCAATGACTCACCTAATTATTGAGTTTTACCAACCGACACCATTGGGTTTCTGATGAAAAATGCACAATTTATGAGATTTTCGGGTTTAGCTTGAGTCCTATAAGATTGACAGGCCCTTGACCCTGAATAGTCATGGTAGACACAAGTGCTCCTGCACCTCTAGATGGGGTAAGTTTTGGACCTTAAAAGTTAAAGTTTTAAGCACTATTTTCAATTTTCTGCTCCCGGGGTTGTTTCTCATTTAGGCAAACACCCATTGGCGCCAACATGACGAAGCCCATTATTTTTGCTTTTTTTTTTAATGACTCTTGTTATTTCTTTCTGCTGAAGTTGGCTATACACAAGCCCAGTCCCACACAGTACAAGCAAAGATAGGATTCCTGCCCCAAGGGTTCAGCAACCTCATATTTTCCTCTCTGCTGCCTCTACTTTTGTTCCAGTGTACCATGAGTTCTAAAGCCTTGGCGGTCCTGAAACACTTCACTGTGTTTTGTTTTGTAGGAAAGACTTGGGTTTTATGGCTGTGGGTTATAAAAGGTTTTTTTTTTTTTCCTCCCCTCCACTGCTCCCCCCAGGGAAATTTGATGGGTGTGACCATTACCAATGAGCCCTGCTGGGAAAGTCCAGGCCACGGCCAGCTTTCAACCTAAGCCATGACTCTTTCCTTTTTGGCTGTGGCCTGGTCCTAATTTTGTCCCCCTCTGGCTGGCTTTGTTTATTGGCATTAATGTTTCATATTAAAATTTAATATTTAACTTTTGCTTTCAATATTTAATGTTCTGCTTCTTACATTTGGATGTCTCCCTTCTGGGAGCGGTCAGCTGCACTGCGCGATACAAGAACGAATCCCTTTGACTTCCAGTAAAATGACCCCCACCCCCTTCCTTCCTTTCTTTCATTGTTCACCATCACTCTGCATTCGAATCCATCATAGGAACTACCTGGAGAATACTTCTGTCTTTTGCTCACACATGCATGCAACACATATTTATTATGTGCCAACTTTGTCAGGTATTATAAAAAGTACTGCTAGGGATCCATAAAAATAAATACATAAATAAGACCCAAGTCCTACCCTGAGCAAGTCAGAGAGAAAGAATCATACATGTAAGGTGATAAGGGTTAAAGTTTTGTAGGAGCACATAGGAGAGACTAGATCTGCCTCGGGAACTCTGGAAGATTTTTCCAGCAGGCGAGTGATCTGAAACAAGTCTTAGAAGAACAGAAGGGCTTCTCAGACTGGACGGAAAGAAGATCATTCCATATACAGTGGGCAAAGACATCAAAATGTAAAACCGTTAATGGTGATTAATAATGATGGTGTTGATATATTTGTGGAATAGGGAGGAAATTAATTATTACTGGGAACTGGTTTCCCTGTGTGGAAGAGGAAAGCAGAAGGCAAGATGAGCCTGCTGACGTGGTTTGGTACTCAATTATGAAGAACTTTGTAAACCATAATAGATGGTTTGAGCATAATCACTTATCAAGTAAACCTGTGAGGGACATTTGCAGCAAGTGAAAGTCCTGGGAAACATCTTTTGCAGAATATTGTGGAAAAACAGCCTTATTGGGGAAAGAATCCAGATGCAGAGCATAGAAAACATATTTAGCCTTTCTCCATGGGATAAAGAGAACTATTATTTCAAATATCTGCCTTTGAGGAATTTAAAATATAGTCAGACAGATAAGGCAAATACCAAGAACCAATGAGAAAACAATCAGGTTTATCACCTAGTGCCTGATTGTATGGCAAGAACATGAATTCCTTGAGGTCAGAGAAGGGAGAAATATATTCCAACCATCTTTCCTTTGAGCCTTTCCCTACTTGATGAATGAAGGTGACCTTCACAGATCATTTGCTCATCCACCAGAAAAGGAGTTGTAGGGTCTCATGGAGGTATGAGCAAAAAGAGAAAATGAAAATAAGTAAGCTGGGAGAACAGAACTAGAGCCTGGTAACTTGAAGGGACCACTATGTGAGCAAAACAAGGAATGGACAGAGTGGACCAAGATACAAGTGAATGAGGTGGAACAATTCAAGACTAAGGTTATATATCGTCAGTGTCTGCTGGAGTATTTTCAGTGTGTCTTATTGAGCTGATGCCAAAAATCTTTTTTTTTTTTTTTAATGGAAATATCTTTGCAGGGGATGGGTTAAATAGATGATAGGTGCTTGTGATGAGCTCTGGGTGGTATATGTAACTGATGAATCACTAAAGTCTACTCCTAAAACCAATATCATATGATATGTGAACTAACTAGAATTTAAATAAAAATTATTTTTTAAATCTTCATTTCTGCTGACTATAAAAGTAGTAATCTTTGTAAAAAAGGTTACACTTTTTTTCAATGCCAAATACGTAAAGTAGAAACTAAAATCCTCTCCAACTCTACCTTTGGACAAAGACTGTCAAAGCATATGCACCTAAAAAATGTATATCAATACATGTTGTCAAATGAGCTGAATGCTGAAGGCTTTATGAAGAAATGACACTGTCACATGGGTCGGTAGTTGACCAGGGGGTTAGTAATCCTAGCATAGCCAGGCATTAGTAAGAGAATCTGCTGGAACTCTTGGCTAGGAGCTGAGCTCAGCAGGCTTTCAAATTGGTAAACCAAAGGCCAGGTAGGTATCTGGATCCTGAGAAGAAGCAATACCCGCAAGTCAAAAAGCCAGCATGAAAATTATCGCAGAGAGCGCTCCCCTTGGAGGAACTGTCCATCTGCATGAGGGGCTTGTCTCATACAGACAGCTTGGGCAGAACTTCTATCTAGCTGGGCAAATAAACATGGAGAGAAAGACAGTTTATTGGATAGAGGATGGACTTTGAGGCTATGAACAAGGTCTGCATCTCAGCTCCACTGCCCATCAGCTCCTGTCTTGGGGCTCTAATGCCATTGAGCCTCCTTTTGCCCTTATTATAGATGTGAATGATCAAAATAACACCTGTCTTACCAAAGTCACAGAGGTGTAATGAGAATCACACGACACAGTTATTCAGCAATTGTGTGTTGAGATCCTACCTTCTTCTAGGAGCCAGAGATAAAGAATAAACCAAACAGACAAAAGCCCCTTCCCTCAAGCAGCCTACATTCTAGGGAGTTCAGAGTATGTCAAAATATGTCAAACCACCCTCATTCATGTAACAAATATTTAAGGGCCTTTGCCATGGAAGTCAGACATTGCTATTATCTTCATTTAGCAGATGGGAACACTAGACTTCAAAGAAGTTAATTTTTCCGGGTTTACTTAATCAGTCACAGCAGTAGGACTCAAACCCACGTAGTGTGATCTAGACATACAAATTTAATGCATTAGGCTATATATTATGATTCTGACATATCTTAGCGCTTTAAAACATTCGCTGTTATATTTTATTACCATCATTGTCATCTTTGTTTTACAGATGATGCCACTGGACCCCAGATAGGTGACATGCTCTGTTCAAAGTCATACAACCAGAAACTGACTGAGTTGGAATTTGAACGCAGGTCTCTCTGACCCCTATAGTCTACTCTTCTTGCTGCACAACATTGCCTCCTTCAGGCTGATCCCCCACTGATTCAGGAATGCTTCCCTTTTTCCATTCATTCCCTTTGTACATGCCCAAATGTAGTCATAGCCTCTTGTGTACATTTGCAAATACAGCTGCCAGTAACAGTCAAGGGGTCCTGACGCTTTGCCAGCTTTGTCACGAGACCACCTTACCTTTCTCTTTTGCAGCCTCTGTCTTTTCATCACACTCTGCTTTCCAGACCTGCATTTGGTTCTCACTGGTAGAAAGGCTGGGTATACCCTGAGGCCACACTGTCTTTACTGGCCCCAGCGAGACTGAGGCTGACATGATTCGTCCTGACTTGCTCAACCGCCTGTAGCTTGCCCTCGGGCCAAGAAAGACCTGTGTCTAGCACGTTCCACCTTAGTTTTTCCTTTCTCCCTAAACTCCCCTGGCCCAATGCCTTTCCCAGTGTGTTTGCTGTGGTGACGCTGGGCTACTGCCAAGGAGCAGGATACCTTGGGGTGGAATGACCCTGCAGGTCACACCCGCCAGCCTGGCTCTGCTGAGAGCCAGGCCAGCCACTGTGGGGCAGCGGACACTCCAGGGTTCTGAATTCCCTCTGGATTATTCATGAGTGCACACAACCCCCTCTGACAGCCACAGGTAAATCCCAGATCGAATTTTTCTCTTCCCCTGAAAAGGACCCTATCAATATCCCTGGGGTCAGGCAGACTCCCCATCTAGCCTTTCTTACCTGGGCTGGGGGGTACTTGGAGGCCACTTGGAATTTGCCAGCTCGGATTAGGTTTCCACCTACTCATTGTGTCCTGGTGAATGAGATCCGGGAGTTAGATGGTGCCCTCAGAATTATCTAACGGTTTGGGGTAACCCGAAGGTGCTTTCTGTACTTTTCCAACCCATCCTATTGCTGTCCGGCTCTTCCTGCACTCAGCCCCTGGCTGGCCCTCCAATCTTTCATGCACACTGATGCCACACTTCTCTTCCTTACACACATCCCTCTGTGTCTAATGCTTGTGGCTCTGCACTGCTTTGCAGGTTTGTCCCAGTCACTGACGTTTCCCAATCCTATCAGGTATGCCTCTAATAATGTATGCTTTAAAATAGCTAAAGTAGTCCTATTTGGAAATAATCAAGTTATTTAAAAGAATTAGAACAGATTGAGGGTCATCTCTATTGTCTCATGCTCATGTAATTGCATTTTGATATGATTCCTTATCACACATTTTGGTATGCCATCACAGCACATGACCTCGCCATGTGATTCTGGAAAAAGGAAGACTCCGTTTCCTCCAGTGCAAAATGAAGGTAAAAAGGGTATGAAACTCACAGATTTATTCACTGAACAAATATTTATGGAGCTTCTACCATGTTCCAGGCCCTGCAGCTTATGTCCTCCTGCATGGTTGTGCGAACCTCCTGCATGGTTCAGTTACGGTGAACAAAGCAAACATCTCTGGGCTCACGGAGCTCACCTTCTGGTGGGTTCTGGGAAAAATTAAATGAGATAATGGCAGTTGACATTTGTTGAGGGCTCAGAACCCAGCCTGGCAAGTGGGAAAACCTCAATGAGCATTCCACATATGTAAGCCTTAAAATAATCTTGTGATGTAGCTGCTGTAGTTCTCCTTGTTTTGTGGACAGGCCTAAATAAAGAATAATGGCCCAAGTAATTTGCCCAAACTCAACACCTAGCAAGGGGCAGGATCTGAATCCAGGAACCACTATTCTCTGTTGCATCTGCATTTGAACTTGAAATGCTCAGTGCAACACCTGGCACATAATAAGTATTTAGTCAAGGCTATTATTTCGGTCCCATTTTCATCAGTATTTTCAAACTCAGGAAAGTGCTTATAACTCATTTAATCTGTTATATATATTCCTTTTGCACAATTGTGCCAATTATAAATTGTGGTAGTGTTTGTAAATGCCCCATGGTACTATTGGTTTACTTTCATGCAAAATAGTGTTTGATTTCTATCAAATTGAAATACACCATGAGAATGTATTATACACACGAGTGTCTTCTGCTATGTCTGTTATGGTAGAGGATAAAACACTGATGCTCCGAATAAAATCTCCAAGAGGAACGTGCCTCTCAAGGTCACAGTAAGGAAGTGTGATGAAGTAGAAAAGGCATGCGTGGGATTTGGTACTGGATAAGCTGGTACTGGTTCAAATTTCCAATTCCTCAGCCTAGTAGCTGTTTCTGTTTCTGTAAAGAGCTTACCTTCTCTGAGCATTCCTTTTCCTGTTCCCCAAAATGAGAGGGTTACCTCAGGTATCACTCTGGTCCTTTCCAGCCCTCAAGTGTGTGATTCGAGGTGTAGGTACAGAGTCTCATAAAGCTTTTCCTTAATCCAATTTTCCTGAGACAAATTGCTAAAGAAGGACTATTAGGCTAGAAGCAAAGAACATTCAGTGACAACAGCTCTGAATTCCATTACTAATAGAAAACCAATAATGAACATTGAACTTTTTTCAGGCGTCCTAAAACTAATTGATCATGGATTTTCTTTCAAAATGTAGGGGTTTAACCTCACACTTTGCATGTACATGCTGCCAGGTGTTTGCAAGTGTACTGCGGTGATAATTCATTTCTGTAAACTTATTCCTGATCCAGCAAACTGAGATGAGCATTTCAGAATAAAAAGAAGTGAAAGATTGTTTCTCTGAAGGTAGCATTGACGTTCACATTTATGATGGAGCCTTGAGACTTGACTTTCTTCTTTGAGTCGTTGATAAAGAAATGGATCTTTTCAAAGAGAAAGACATAGTTATCTTACAAAAAAAAATACCTTTGAGGGGGAAAAAGAGACCTTTGCAATTATTTGGCTCCAACTTTTTCATTTTATTGATGATGAGATTCAACTTCGGTAAACCTTATCCGTTAAAAAGAGCTAATAATAGTACCTGCTGTGAGCATTAATAAGATAACATCTACAAACCACTTAGCACAGGAAATGACATGAAATCTATGCTCAATGATAGTACCTATTTATTATAATTTTTGCTCAATATTTTGTACTTGCCTAAATCTACACAGGTAGTATTGGCATAGTCAAACTAGAACTGAGGGCGCCTTAAATCCAGACCAGTGTTCTTTTAAAAAATATTACTCATTCAACAGATATTTGTTGAGTGTCTACTAAATTCCATGCACTTTTAGAATACTCGGCTTACAGCAGTGGGTGGGGGGGGGGGAAAGCAGACCGGCCATCCTCCTCCCAAAAAATGTCCTGGCTTCATGGAGCGTAAATTCTAACAGGGAAACAGATAATAAACAGCATAAATAAGTAAATATATCTAGGGTGTAAGATGGGGAAAGATAAAGGAGAGAAGAATTAAGGTGTTTGGGGAGGGATGCAGTTTTAAATAGGATGGTCAAGAAAGGCAGGAGGTAAAGGAGCAAGCTGTGTGGGTTTCTGCGGGAACCTCACTGCAAGCAAAGGGAGCGTGAAGCATGCATGTCCTGGGACAAGAGTGGGCTGCTCACATGAGGACTGCCAAGGAAGCCAATGCAGCTGGAACAGGGTGTGCAGCAGTGTGGTAACAGATATGGACCATAAATGCCCATGACCTTGCAGACCATCACCAGGACTTTGCTTTTGTTCCTAGAGATCTGGGGAGCTATGGAACAGATTGAGTAGAAGAGCTACTGGAGGAGACAGACTTAAAGAAACTGCTTCTGAACCAGAATGCGTGGATTCCTGAGGTTGGCAAACCATATATAAAAGAGACTATAAGTCAGAGATAATATATGTCCTGCAAAGCCTGAAATACTTACTATCTGGCCCTTTCTAGGATAAGTTCTCTTAAAGAACAAGATCAGGCCAAAGAAAAAAGAGGGAAGGGAAGGGGGGAAGGGAGGGGAGGGGAGCGGAGGGGAGGGGAGGGGAGGGGAAGTGAAGGGAGGAAAGGAGAAAGGAGAAATGAAAAAGGAAAGGAAGGGAGAGGAAAGGAATCTGTGTTGGTTATCTATTATTGTGTAATGAATTACCCAAAAACCTAAGGGCTTAAAAAACACACATTTATGATCTCACAGTTTCTGTGGATCTGAAATCCAAGCACTGTTTAGCTGAGTTTCTATTATGGACTGAACATTTGTGTCTCCCCCTCCAGATTCATATGTTGAAACCCTGCCCTAGGTGTGATGGTATTAAGAGGTAAGTGAGGCCTTTGGGAGGTCATTAAGATTAGATGAAGTCATGAGGGCAAGCCCTCAGGTCCTTTACAGCTGTTGGCCAGAAGAATCAGTTCCTTGCCACTTGGGCCTCTCTAGGGGGCAGCTCACAACTTCGCAGCTGGCTTCCATTTCCTTGGACAAAGAGAGAGCATGAGAGAGAACACCCAAGATAGAAGCCATGATTTTATAAGCAAATCTTGGGAGTGACATGCCTTTGCTTCTGCCATATACTATCATTAAAATCAAGTCAGTTGTCCAGCCCACAGTTAAGGGGATAGGGTTATGGTGAGCATGGATCCCAGGAGGTGGGAGTCACTGGAGTGCCTTCTTAGAGGTTAGACACACAAGTTCAGGAAATAGAACCAGCTTTCACAAAAAGAGGGGAAATTATCGCCAAAAATTGTAGGAACTACAAAATTAGTCCCTCCTGATTTCTGCAAGTGATCAATTTGGAGAGAGGGCCAGGTCTCTTTCCTGTCAGCCCACAGACAGGAGAATTCCAGAGCACACAACCAATTCCATATCATAGGCAGCCTGTCAGCTAAGTCTGATTTGGTAAGTGTGATAGGAAGAATAAGGGCCCCCAAACGTGTCCACATCTTCATCTGCATAATCAGTGAATGTGTTACCTGACATGGCAAAAGAGACTTTGAAGAAGTGACTAAGTTAAGCATTCTGAGATGGGCAATTATCTTGGACTATCCAGGTGGACCCAATAGAATCACGAGGGTCCTCATAAGTGAGAGGGAGGCAGGAGGGTCAGAGAAAGAGACATGGTGACAGAAGCAAATGTTGGAGTGATATCATCACTAGCTTTGAAGATGGAGAGGAAGCCAAGAACTAAGGAATGTGGGCAATCTCTAGAGGATGGAAAAGGTGAGAACATGGATTTTCACCAAGACCCTCCAGAAGGATGGTAGCCTCGTTGCCGCTTCAATTTAGCTCAGTAAGAGCCATGTTGGACTTGTGATCTTCATAACTATAAGAAAAGAAATTTTGTTGTCTTTAGCCCTTTAAGTTTGTGGTAATTTGCCAAAGTCGTCATAGGAAGTAAAAACCCAAGCCTGGTTCTTTTCTAATTCTTCTTGATTTTTACTGGCAATTTTTCTAATTGTAAATAATAACTATCTTCTTTCTTAACAGTACTTTATCTTCCATTTCACAAATAATATCTAAATACACATAAAAATGAAAACATACATAAAAAGTGAAAACATAACACATACAGATGAAGTTGCTTATGATCACTTTCTCCAGCCTGTCCCTCCTCCAAGTAACCACTCTTGTCATCTTGCCATATAGTCTTCTCCATTCATAGATAAAATACACAACCATTCAATAATTAGTTCCTTCAGCAAGTATTTATTATGCCATTACTATGTGCTAAGCACTATTGTCAGTGCTGAAGACATATCCCAAATCCCTGCCTTCCTAGAACTTATAATTATAAAATATACACCCAGGATGAGAGAAATGGGACTCAAGGAGGTGACATGATCTGCTAGGTCAGCACCGTCCATCATAGTAGCCACTAGATGAATGTGGCTATTGAGCACTTTCACTGTTAGTCCTAACTGAGATGTGTTGTAAGTGTAAATATATGTTGGATTTCAAAGACTCAGTACAAAAAAACAAAACGTAAAATATCCCATTAATATTTTTTACATTGATTGCATGTTGCAAAATGATAATATTTTGGATATCTAATGGTTTATATAAGTATATTTTTAAAATTAATTTTATGTGCTTTTTTTTCCTTTTTATTAATATGACTGCTAGAACATTTAAGTTTACATATATGGCTTGTATTATGTTTCCACATTCCATCAATCATTAGTTAGTGCCCAGAAATTAGAGGCACTAGCAGGTGGGGGCCCCCTTCTTCATTTTGATTGGGCCCATCCAAGGGAAATTCCTTAGCAAGACTGGACTCATCATTAAGTGTAGTCTCCCCTCCTCTACCTACAATGCCCCCTTCAAGAGTCCCAGCATTCATTGGCCCTGATCAACAAATGTTCAGGGCCTATCACTGTTATAGAATCTCAGCCTCCTTCTCCCCAAACCCAAGCAATCTTCAAGTTTCCAGGGGCCATGGGCAATGTCTATATTCACAACTCCTTACCATTCTCGTTGACAATTTCATGAAGGAGAGCCTGCGGACTGGGATTTCCTTGCCTCTTAAAACAATATAAAATGAACACTATCATTCTTTGAAATTCATAGAAAACATTTCCAAAGGTCATTTTGTTTTTCCCCCGACAACCCAGTAAAACAGGTAGAGAAAGAAAAAAGAAAAGAAGGCGTTTAAAGAAGAACGTTTTCTTAAGCCTTTGGCGCTTGCCAGTGCATTTCAGATCTTATCTAGCAGCAGATTATTGATTTAATCATTTTAAGATTCACACACTGATTTTTTTCATGGTGTCCTGCAAAAGCGTCATGACTTCCTAGTACTGGGACACCTGCGCAGGTATGTGAACTTCTAATACAAACACACTCAACCTCCTGGTGTTGGTTATGCTGCCAGTCCACCCCGATGACAGTATTGGGTTATGGGGTTTTGCTACCCCCAGTAACCATTGTGAGTTCGAACAAGTTCTCTGGCCTTTTTCCTAGGTTTCTGTATTTTAAAAATAAAGAAACTTTCAGCCATAACCCTCCAGTGTAGAGACTATATACAGGTAATTACATGGACTTCCTTTAAGAAAGGAATAACAGAGCGGCGCATAAGATGGAAGATAAGAAACAGCTGCTCCTTTTATAGTCTTAGTTCCTTTCGTGGTATGAACATCTTGCCTTGGTATTGTTCTAATCAAGTATTGTTCTAACCAAGATGTATATTTTTCACACATTCCCATCTTCTTTATTACATTATACTATAGATTCCCAAATACATTGTTCATTTCTACAGATATACACAGACATACATATGTACGGTCGTATAGAGCAAACCATGTACCTTCTATGTCAATTATTCAAGGACTTTTTCAAGAGTACTTTGACTGCATGCGATTTTGTCTTAGGTATTAACTTTAGAACCTAGTTTGACATAAATGCAATGCCACTAAACTACTCTCCAGTGTTCCCCAGGCCTAACACAGGCATAGGCACAGAGTAAGAAATTGCATGATAAATGTCTTCTGAACAACAAAATCTTCAGACCACCTCTTCTGCCAGTGCCTAACAGACCTTTGTTTGGTGCCTTTCAGACCTTTGTTTGGTGCCTTTCAGATCAGCTTAAGACTTTCATTTTAGTATCTTCTGAGACCTCTGAGTTCTGGGAGAAGTAATAAAAGTCATCCAAAACAGGGCCAAAAAGAACCAAAACAATGAATGTTCTTTTGAATACACTGGAAAATGAATTGATCCCCTATCTCTAGAGGAAAAACACATGATGTTTTCCATCTGGCAAGGCTGTGGAAGAATAATGTTGTGGAAACAAGAGTCTATTCACTGGAGTCATTGTGCCGCAGTCCTGCAGCTAGGAGTGGGGAGTTTGCATCACTCCACCCACTTATGAACACTCAAATGTGGAGCTCTGTTTACTGGCAAAAGTGTTTTCAAACTCCCTCTTCTTCACCCGCTGGAGTAATTTTTGTCTAACAAATGACTAAATGTCATTATGTTATCTCAAAGTTGGAAGGGTGATCAGAGGTCTCATGGCCCTCAGGTCACACAAGTCTCTAATGAAAAACTAGACATTGGGTCCTGGTTGGGATGTTTTGGGCTTCATGTAACATCATCCCCTGACTCAGGCCTAAATCTTAGGGGAAATTGTCTCCTACAGCCACAAACCCAGAAGAGAAAGAGGCTAAGTCTGAGGCTGGTACAACCTAACTGAAAGATGTTATCAAAGACCAATCTTTAAAAAGGAAAGAAAAGAAGAGACCCATCTTCTTTCTACCTCTCTGCTCTGTAGCAGCTTTTCTCTAAGGTCAGTTTCCCTTGGGATCAGAACATGGCTGCCACAGTTATGGATGTCACATTCAGGGTCCGGAGTTAGCAGAGGACTGTTTATTCTTGTACACCTTCTTAAAAATGGGAAACATTTTCCCAGCCTCTCCCCAACCCCAAGCAGGTCTCTCACCTTGAAAACTAAACTATATGCCCACTCTAAATCAGTCGCTGCCAAGCTGAGAGGGATTCACACAATTGGCTTGACTGAGGCATATGGTTGTCCAGAGAGGATAAATCTCTGGAGGGAAAAAAAGGAATGTTTTATTAGTAAGAACCAAACAAAGAAATTAATTTTGGGTAGACAACAACACTGTCTTGTGTGTTCACCCATTCATGGAACAGACAGTGGTATAGCCAGTTACTTAATATTGTCATTATACACAATAGAGTTGAGCGGTCTATGTAGCTTTATGTGGTATTGTGGACTGAATATTTGTGCCCACCTTCCCTGCCCCCACCCCAAATTCATATGTTGAAATCCTAATCCCTAATGTGATGGTATTAGGAGGTGGGGCATTTGGAAGGTGATTGGGTCATGAGGACATGATCCTCATGATGGGGATTAGTGCATTCATAAAAGAGACCCCAGAGAACACTCTTACCCTTTCCACTATGTAAGGACACAGTAAGATGACAACCATCTGTAAACCAGAAAGCTAATACCTCAATATTGGACTTCTAGCCTCTAGAACTGTGAAAAAAAAAAAAATGTTCATTGTATTATCTATGCTATTTTTTTGTAGCACCCCAAATGGACTAAGACATGTAGAAAAATTGAAACCCTTTATTTAACTTTTCACCTTATTTTTCTCACTCTTAGATCTGAAATTATAACCTCTCAACATTGTTGTTATTTTCATCTAAAATTACTGAGCATTTAATATGTGCCAGACACTTGGGAAAACATTTTTCATGGATTCCCTCATTTAATTTTTTGTAACAGCTCTGTGAAGTAGATACTATTATCTTCATTTTACAGTTAAACAAACTGTGGCCAAGAAAGACTAACTAACTTGCCCAAATTTTCACAATTAGTAGAGGGACCAGGACTGGAGTTAAGTTACTAAAATTCCAAATTAATAGGCATTTATTAAACAAAGGAGGCTCCATGCTGGGTGCTAGGAATAGCAGACATAGTTTTTGCTTTTTTGAAATCCACAATTTTAGTGAAAAAGACAAATAGGAAAAAAAATAGATTACACAAATTCTACAAAATTTTGCTAGGTATTATAATAAAAAGGAATGAAAGAATGGAAGAAGGCCTTTATATATGCTACAGTGGTCAGATAAAGCCTTTCTGGAAGGTGACTTTATGCCGAGTCGTGAGCAATGAGTAAGAACTGTGTAAAGGGAAGGAATGAAATATTCCAGAAAAAGGCTCTGAGGATGAAAAAGTTGGCACTTTTGACACATAAACTAAACCAGTGTGGCTGGAGCAAAGTGAGGAAGGAGAGAGTGGCACCCGTGGTTCTAGAGAGGTAGGTAGGGACTAGAACATTTGAGCTGTGGAGGTCCCTTAAGAACATTGAATTTTGGGGGCACCTGGGTGGCTCAGTGGGGTAAGCCTCTGACTTCAGCTCAGGTCATGATCCCAGGCTCCTGGGATCGAGCCCCGCATCGGGCTCTCTGCTAGGCGGGGAGCCTGCTTTCCCCTCTCCCTCTCTGCCTGCCTCTCTGCCTACTTGTGATCTCTGTCTGTCAAATAAATAAATAAAATCTTTAAAAAAAAAAAAAAAGAACATTGAATTTTGTTCTAGGTGCATTCTGACACTATTGAAGAATTATAACCAGATAACTAATATGATTAGATTTGGCCTTAAAACCTGATCAAACTACTATTTGGAGAATGGATGAGTTGGAGAAAGAACAGATGTAAAGAGATCAATGGGGAAACTACTACAGCCACCAGGAAATCAGTGATGGAAGGTGGCCATGAAGATGGAGAAAAGAGGATTGATTCAAGAGATGTTCTACAGGTAGAAGATGCAGAAGTTGTGTGGAATTGAATGTAATGATAAGGGGAAGGAAGGAATGGGAGATGATTCCAGTTTCTGTTTCCCAGGAATGGTGTTAAAGATGGAGGCCACTTGTTTAGGGAAAGCAGGGGCCTGGGGAATAGATGTAAGAAGATAAAAGTTTAGCTTTAGACAGATTAAGTTTGAAATGTAAGGTGTTGACTAAGTTACTGCACATATGATCTGGAGCTGAAAAGTCTGCTAGAGATTTGTATTTGGGCCTGGTTGTCATATTGATGGCATTCAAAGCCATGAATGGAACTGGTTGTACCCAGGAAAATACTAAAGATAAGGAAAAACAAAGAGCCCAAAATACAAAATACAAAGGGGATCAAATTGGAGCCATCAGAAAGCTAAAAAGAAAACTGTAAGATTGAGGCATTAGCCAAGTCAAATACAGGAGTGTTTCAGGAAGAAGAGAGTGGGCAGTTATTTTGCTTGTTGCTGAGAGTCAGGTATGACATAGTCTAAAGTTATGTATTGAAAGGACCCATCCATTGGCAAGTACTTGGAATTTAAAATGACCCATATCTAGGCACATCATTAAGAAATTCCATTATATCTCAGACCAAAAATAGATTCTAAAGTCCTTGGAAGAGTTCAGAGAGGGGCAATGAGAACAAGCCACATATAAAAAGTTGGATTCAAAATAGCATAAGACTTCCTAGAGTAGAATTAAAAGCTAAAACACAAATGGATAATGCCTTCAAAATTTCAAGGAAAAATGATTCCAACACAGAATTATATCATAGTCAAATAAAAGTAGAAGAAAAATCTGTTTAGAGGTGAAAGTTTATCTTTCATGTATCCTTTTTCAGGGAGCTACTCTCCTACAAAATGAGGGCATAATCAAAGAAAAAAAATCCAAGGAAAGGGATAAGAAAAAGGAGAGAAGTGAGAGCAATTCACAGAGTGGTGATAAAGAGAAGTTCCAGGATGACAGTTCTGCAGGTTTCGAAGATATTCAATCCCAAATGAGTAGCAGGATTGAAGGCTCTAGGAAGTGTTGGGGGTGGGGACAGTGGATAGACTATCTGGTGTGACTTACCATATTGCATAAAGTTTTAGAAAGAAAGAAAATTTTAGACTGAATGAGTAATGAGATGCACAGTAAATAACAAACAAAAAAAACAATTGTCCATTCCAGTGTTAAAGGGCAATTTTCTTAAAAACCCTAAAAGACACAATTATGACTGGAATACAAATACAAAATGAACACGTGTCAATGATTTTATTTAATTCATCTCTTTAGGAGAGAACCGGCATGACTGACACGAAAGGTAAATTTCAAGAGCAGAATCATATATAAGGAAAAAGGAATTCTAAAATGAATTTACCAAGAGAAGCAAAATGATCTACTCATAGAGCAGCAATCAATTGCATTCATATTAATTTTCTATTGCTATGTAACAAATCACCACAAATTTCACAGCTCAAAACAACATACATTTATGATCTCATGTAGTTCTGCAGGCCAGAACTCTGGGTGGGTTCTCTGAGGTCTCTGGTTAGTCTTACAAGTCTTATCAAGATGTAGGTTGGGTTGGACTTCTGTGGAGATTCTAAGGAATCTGCTCCCAGGCTCTTTCAGATTGCTGGCTGAATTTAATTCCATACAGCTATGGAACTGAGGACCCCATTTCCTTGCTGGCTGTTGACTGGGATTGCTATCAACAACTAGAAACCCTTCCCTGGTTCTTGCATATGTTCTTTGCACAACTTCAAAGCCAGCAATTGTATATCAAATCCTTCTGGTATTTTGAATCTCTCCAATTTCTTCTTCTGTCCCTAGCTGGAGAAAACCCTCTACCTTAAGGGCTCATGAAATTAGGGCTCATGGGATTAGATTTGACTCAATAATCTCAAATAATCTCCCTTTCCCATGTAATATACTATAGTTGCAGGAGTGATATCTCATTCACATGTTCTTCCCACACTCAAGGGGAGGAGGTTTTCTTAGGACATGGTCATTGGGAGATCATCTTAGAATCTGTTTACCACAGCACTCCACCATACATAACCATTTGTGTTTCTATGAACAATGGTAATATGCATTACTATTAGTTTTCTGCAATTTATAGAATTATTTTTAAAAAGGTCAAAGACAATGAAAGGCAAAGAAATGAAAGACTATGAAAGCCTAGATAGATCAGCTTCATGCAATAATCTTGTTTTGCTCATTTCAAAGTCTTTCATAATTTCTTCTGACACCTATTATACAAGGGAAAAAAATATTATTGTAACACATACCATATGGCTCACATTTGACCAAAATTTAGGTAGCCATTGGATATCCATGTAGCTAACACTTGCAATATAACTATTTCAATGACTGCTTTTAGTTTTACTTGGTTTTTCAGAATAACCAAGGAGTTGCAAAGACTGAGTATAGTGTCTGTAAGAGACATTTGTTGAGTTTTCCTACTTGGAATCCCCACCCCTTTCTTCCAGTACTGGTACCCTGATTTTCAGTGGGAGAACCACTCCTTTTCCACTAAGGTGGGTGGCACATGACCTAGACAAATGTGTACATGCTAGGGATGAAATATTGTCATAGCACAGATAAAGGATCAATCAACAGAATGACAAAGGCAGAAAGACCTTGACACTGGGTGACAAGAGAGTTTGATTTTGAAGGACCATGAAAATGATAATACCTAACATTTATTATGTAGCTGTTATGTATCAGGCACTACTTTTCACACTCTTCAAGCATCATCTCATTTAATTCTTACAATCCAGAAAAGTAGAATTGGTATTGCTTCACTTTACAGATGTGCAGCACAAATATGTAATTTGCTCAATGTTGCACAGCTAACAGGTGATAGAGACCATTCTCTCATGCTATACCATACTTATTTTCAGAAAATAAAATCAGCTATGGAAAAACAATTCAGTCACAGAATAAAATAAATCATTTTCTTATATTGAGAATGACCAATGAGGTTCCAAGGTCTTCCTTCTTTGTCCATTGATACCTAGGGGTGCACTTTATAACTTCCAGGAGAAGGCCCTAAATCTTAGGTACAATGGGCTTCTATTCTGTTGAAGATTCAAACTTAAGTGTGTATCAGGAGCACCTGGAAAGCTTCTGATTGCTGGGTTCCACCCTCAGAGTTTTTGATTCAGTAGGTTTAAGGAGAGTCCAAAAATTTGTATTTCTCACAAATTCTCAGGTGATATTGCTGTTGCTGGTTTGGGACCCACATTTGAAAACAACTGGCCTAGAGTATGAGTAATAGCAATATAGGCAATCTGGGCTGGGTCCCCACCCACCTCTTTCTTTTCTTCCAAACCTAAAGAACAACCACAGTAACAAACTTGTGTGGTTATTGGCAGATCACCCAGGGACAGAACCACCAAGTGGAGAGGCTGGCTTGGAGATGATCTCACCAGAGCTGGTGGAGAGAAATTCAATATCTGTTTGAAGTGAAGTTAAGTTGGGTCTTGCCTCTCTGTCTATCAGAGGGGAGGGAAAAAGCTAATAACATGGAAAAAAATATGTACTTTTTGGTAACTGTGACTTGATTCCTTGGTATCACCAGAAAGTCATTCTTAATAACCATGATGCTTTGTATTTCTACGGCAGTCTTTCCTAAAAAATTTTAAAGTTACTGACAGAGCCCATTAATCTTCTAAAACCTCTAAGAGGCTTCTGGGTGTTGTGGATTTGTCTTTCAAAAAATTAACCGTACGAAAACTTAGTTTTTCTCCCAGGTTCTACAAGAAGGGAAACTTTTTAGGATATCTCATATGTTGTGTGTTTCCTGATGCTTTCAAATGGCCCAGCTTGAAACTCTATAAATCCTACCTTGCAGATCTTAATTTAAAATATTTATTTCAGATTTTTTTTTCTCCATGACTTGAAATTTTATTTCTTCATATCTCTAGTTCTTATTTCCACATAATTCTGCCCACTGAATGCATATTAAAACTGTGTGTTTAAAAGAAAAACTACTTTTAAGGGGTAAAAGAAACTTAACACCTACTGGACTATTGGTTGTAAACTAAGAAAGGAAGGTTCATCAAAAGCTGCCACTTCATCCTCTTTGGAAAACTTTGAACTATAACATTTCAAAATTCAAGGGTGGTGAGTGTAGACAGAGTGCGAAAAGATCCAAGACTCCATTTGGCTAGAGAATAAAATCCTTGCAATACAGAGCAATTCCTTATGAAGAGTTGTAAAAATAATACAATGGATCAAATGATTTGCATCACAGGGTTTATTCACACCCTCAGGGGAAATTGCCAAAATTACTTAAAAATATGGTAAATCAAAGTTGGTTATCTATCAGCCTTGCAAACATGTCTTTCACCACTTCTAATCTCATACAGACGTGACAAGACTATTGGTGATTGGGTTCAACACACTTAGACCTTGCTTTAAAAGAAAACAGAATTATAAATTTTTTTGAATTTCTGCCACCTACTGGCAACTCAAAGTGCTAGAATTGAGCACAGGGTAATAACACTTCCTGTTTGAGGCTGGTTATGGTCTTCATCTGGAGGATAGTTAATTAGCACATGCTTTAACCGCTCTTCAGCACATGTAGTTGATTTAGTGAAGAAATAGGGTAAATTGGGCTGTTGGGGCTAGCTTCCAGACCCCAGAGCAACCCTTAACCATCCTTCTCGGTGGACATGATTACAGAGTAAACTTGGCATTTTTGGATTCCTTTCCCTCGTGGTGTGAATCATATGGCTTCAGTGCTGGTGCGTTGGTGCTCAGATGGCACTGCTGTTTGCACATGGGTCACATAACGCTTAGCAGAGAGGCCAGTGCATTACCAGGTGTAATTCTAGAAGGCAAATAGTGTGTGTTTGAGGACTGTGAGAAATGAATCTGAATATTGATTTGTCTGGCATCTGGAATACATTCTGGAAAGTTCTTAGGGGGAGAATGTGTAATGGTTTGGGATTGCTACCCAGTTGCACAGAGCCAGGATAGCGGGGGAAGAGCTTTCAGCTTGAATCATCATCTAGTTTCTGATGCTAATTTTGACAGCCTAAACCTAGGTTCTTGGATCATCTTCTCAAATCCATTCTTTAACAAAATAACTGGCATGGAGCACCCTCTTCGTCTTAACCTTGTAATTCCTATGGTCCTGTTTTGTCATTTCTAGGTGTGCCAAACTTCAAAGAGTTTATTTCATTCCAAGGGGCACCCAGAAAGGGATCAAAGACATCACTTCATTTTTTAAAGCCCAAGCTGGAGAGTTTATTACACTGAGTCAATCTCTCTTTGAAGATTGTTATCTGTGAGTGTGAAACTTGAGTCCCAGGAGAGGCAGATGAGAAAAACTTTTGGGCAGCCACCAGACAGGAAGGTGTCATTTATACCACAATGGGAAAGCCGAGTCAGGGATGCTGGAGAAGATCAAAAAGTTGAAGGTACATTGGACATATGGCAAAGAGTAGCGACCATCTGGAAAAGTGGCTATTGTACTGGGGCAAGCAACAATCAAAAAAAAGAGAGGTGAAATTAAAGGCCAAGAAATACATTGAGTGATAAACCAGTGAGTGTGTTTGAAAAATAAGGGCTGTTGACGATGTTGAAAATCCCAGCTCTACAGTCCAGGTATATTTAATTTCTTGCCATTCTGCAAGTATGATTTGCTGTCTCCAGCCTTTGCACCTTCATGGATGGCCTTCTCTCTGCAGGAATATTTTTCTCCCCCTGGCCTCCCCACACTTTCTTTTCACTAAACCAACTCCTCCAACATATTGTTCAGGTCTCAACTTAAGTCTCTCTTCCTCTGAAAGCCCAAGGAAGTTTCTTCTAGACCTAAGTGACTTACTCTAGTTCTCACAGGGGAGCACTCCCTTTAGCAGAGGACTTCTCACACTTCCTCTTCTGTGAGGTTTTCATTCCACCCCACCCCACAAGAGCTCCATGCTCAATCACGGTGGGAACTTGTCTATCTTGCTTCCACCATGACTACAACCTCGACACCTGGCACAATACCCACCACATGGCATATTGTTAATTCTCATTGCTGGAATGAAGAACAATTAAAAAATAGCTTGAGGGGCCCAGCTGAGCTATCCATTTTTAAAAGAACATTCTGTCAGTTTGCCATCTCTGGCACAACTCTCTTTCCCCTAAGTGAGCCTCCAGAGCTGATAACCAACACCATGTTGGTGCCTCACAGTTTGTAACCACAGTAGGACACAAGGGGAAAGACGCTGGTGATTGAACAAATCATAACCCTTCCCTCTTCCTTTGGGCCGGAACAAGGACATTGCCTCAAATAAGGCAAACTTTACCACCTTCTCTTTATATGTTTGGAAACATATGGAATCAAATCTTATTGCTGTATTAATGGAATTGGTTGAGAGTGGTTGCCAGCATCTCCCCTAGGAGATGGACCTTGTGTTCAAGCAAAACGTCTTCTTAGAAACCCAATTAATAGTTATTTTGCTAGAAGAGTTCTAAATTGAAAATTTAGATAATATCATGTACTGATCTTAAAGTTAATAAGAAGGCAGAAAAGGGAAGCACTGGTGTTTTGTTGGGTTTTGATTCTGCTACAGGACACATGTGTATCCTTTTGTAAGTTGCAGTTTTAAAAATAGTTTAGAATATATTTTAAAATTAAATATTTCCCACACTTTGGGGAACCTCTGAGTATCTCTGTAGTATAGATTTGAAAGATATCTCTAGGCCAGACACAATTCTAAACATTTCGCTCAGGGGCACCTGGGTGGCTCAGTCAGTTAAACATCTGCCTTCAGCTCAGGTCATGATCTCAGGGTCCTGGGATCAAGCCCTGCATCAGGTTCCCTGTTCAGTGTGGAGTCTGCTTCTCCCTCTCATTCTCCTTCTGTGTTCTCTCTCTCTCTCAAATAAATACATAAAATCTTTTTTAAAAATTAAAAAAGTAATCAAATTCAACACCCAAAGAACAAATAATCCAATCAAGAAATGGACAAAGGACATGAACAGACATTTCTGCAAAGAAGACATCCAGATGGCCAACAGACACATGAAAAAATGCTCCACATCACTCGGCATCAGGGAAATACAAATCAAAACCACAATGAGATACCACCTCACACCAGTCAGAATGGCTAAAATTAACAAGTCAGGGAATGACAGATGCTGGTAAGGATGCAGAGAAAGGGGAACCCTCTTACACTGTTGGTGGGAATGCAAGCTGGTGCAACCACTCTGGAAAACAGCATGGAGTTCCTCAAAAAGTTGAAAATAGAACTACCCTATGACCCAGCAATTGCACTACAGGGTATTTACCCTAAAGATACAAACGTAGTGATCCAAAGGGGCACGTGCACCCGAATGTTTATAGCAGGAATGTCTACAATAGCCAAACTATGGAAAGAACCTAGATGTCCATCAACAGATGAATGGATAAAGAAGATGTGGCATATATGTATATACAATGGAATACTATGCAGCCATCAAAAGAAATGAAATCTTGCCATTTGTGTCAACGTGGATGGAACTAGAGGGTATTATGCATAGTGAAATAAGTCAATCAGGGGTACCTGGGTGGCTCAATGGGTTAAGCCTCTGCCTTCGGCTCAGGTCATGATCTCAGGGTCCTGGGATCGAGCCCCACATCGGGCTCTCTGCTCAGCACGGAGCCTGCTTTCCCCTCTCTCTCTCTCTCTGCCTACTTGTGATCCCTCTCTGTCAAATAAATAAATAAAATCTTAAAAAAAAAAAAAGAAAAGAAAGAAAGAAGTCAATCAGAGAAAGATAATTATCATATGATCTCCCTGATATGAGGAAGTCAAGAGACAACGTGGGGGGTTTGGGGGGTAGGAAAGGAATAAACGAAACAAGATGGGATTGGGAGGGAGACAAACCATGAGAGACTCTTTTTTTTTTTTTTTTTAAAGAGAGAGAGAGCATACATGCACAAGTAGGGGGAGCAGCAGGCAGAGGGAGAAGCAGGCCTCCCAGTGAGCAGGGAGCCTGATTCAGAGCTTGATCCCAGGACCCTGGGATCATGACCTGAGCCGAAGGTAGACACTTAACAACTAAGCCACCTAGACGGCCCCCATAAGAGACTCTTAATCTCACAAAACAAACTGAGGATTGCCGGGGGAAGGGGGGTAGGGAGAGGGTGGTTGAGTTATGGACACTGGGGAGGGTATGTGCTATAGTGAGTGCTGTGAAGTGTAAACTTGGTGATTCACAGGCCTGTACCCTTGGGGCTAATAATACATCATATGTTAAAAAAAAATTAAATTTTTTAAAAAAATTTTAAAAATAATAAAAAATAATAAACATTTTACCCATTTAACTCTTCTACACTCCAGAACAATCCCATGAGGCAGATACTAGTATCCTGATTTTGTAGACAAGGATGTGTCTACTATGTGCCAGGCACTGTTTCAGGCAGTAGGCACACCACAGTGAAGAAAATAGGCAAAATCCTTGCCCTGTGAAGCTTCTGTCATGGCAGAGCTTCCATTCCCATACAGCCCACCATGCTGCTGCTGCTCCCCTCTCCCACTGGCTACCCTGGGCTCTGTGGGAAGGGAGCAGGGTAATAAGAAAGTCAGAATCAAGAACAGACTCATGGACAGAGACCAGAAAGGTGAGTAGGAGTTGGCAAGGAAGCTGTGGGGCAAGGGCACCACAGGCACAAGGGACAGGTAGGAAACTGTGGAGCCCACAGCATCACGGAGTCCTGACCACTCTCCCTACAATTGTCCTCGCTCAGCAAAGGGGTCAAAGTCGTGCCTAAACTGCATGGTGAACTTTCTATTTTATAGAGGTTAATCCTACACTGGCCTTGACTTTCCTTCTTGGTATTTTGCATTTGCCCACCATAGTCCCCAGCCCTGCTTCCTACCTCCTGCCTGCTCCACTTTGGTGTCCACCTGAATCTGTTTGAACTTCTGGTCTTCCTGCTTCTTTCCCCAGCTCCTCCTTTTTTTTTTTTTTTTAAGTTCCATCAGTTTAATAACAATTTAAAATAAAACAATCCCAAAATAGAAACTGAGGGGGTAGGGAGGACCCTAGGCCAGATGCACAAGGAGGCTTGTTCATGGCCCATGGCTTGGCTCAAGGAACCCTGGTATTTGCTGTTGTTACCAGTTCTGAGGAGGTGAGGGACAGTGATGGTCCTGGGGTAGCCACTGGTCTGCTTGGTCAAGGACCCTTCCTTCTTCTGGGGTGTGCTCAGTTCTGCATTCCCCAGGTCTTGTCCAGTAGTCCAAGGAAGGCCCCAGTGGGTTTATCACAGTCACCCAGCTGCTCTTTGACCCTGGCAGACATGGTATTATCACTCTCCACATTCAAGAGTTCATCTACATCAAATTCTAAATCTGGGATCTCTTCCTGGAAGTTGTAGAGGTGAGTGAGCTGCCCCAGAATTCACTCCTCTATGTCAAGGCACTTCCCCAGCTTCTCATGGTCCTATTTGACAATGACCTTCCCTTGGTGCCTCACTGGGCTTTCCTGGTCCGCAGCCTAGGGCCTTCACCTGCAGCCCTGAAGGTAGACATGGGGCCCTAGGTCACCAGCACCCGGGCAGGGAGCCGGGCTCCCTCTGCCAGTTCCTACCCACCCCTACCCTCTCTGCCACCTTCACCCCTGCCCCTGTCCTATCGTGCTGCTATCAGCCAAGGCCAGGCTGCACATCAGGTTGCCCCCAGCACCACCACTTCCAGGACGCCCACCACCTCCAGGATGCCTGCCAGCTGGCTCTAGACCTCTGGCTCAGCTTAGATTGTGAGCTCAGCTCTGGGGGGCTCCACGGTGAGGGTGGTGCCAGGGATGCCCAGGGACACCTGCAGCTTGTGGAATTCCGGGGCCTGGCGGGCTACATGGACTTATGACCCCTCCTCTTGATTCCTTTCTTAGTTCCTCTCTGTGCAAGAGTAAGCAATTCTCTCCATACTCATTCTCAGATTAGCTGCAACTTTACTGATGCATGAAACATTTACTGAGCGCCTATAAGTACCAAACACAGTTCAAGTACTGGGTGCTGTGAGAAGCTGAAAGATGCCCCCCGAAAGATATCCACATCCTAACCCCTGAAATCTGTGATTGGTACCTTATATGGCAAACAGAAGACAGCAGATGTGATTGAACTAAGGGTCTTGGATCATTTGGGTTAGGCCTTAAATGCCACGCCTGTATCTTTATAATGTTGAGACAGTGGGAGATTTGACACACACACAAAGGAGACAGTGATGAGAGAACAGAGCAGAGAGAGGCTTGAAGATGCTGACCTTGAAGATTGGAGTGCCAAGGCCACAAGTCAAGGAAGGCCGGCAGCCACTGGCAGCTGGAAGAGGCAAAGAAAGGATTTTCCCTCAGAGCTTCTGGAAGGAGTATGATCCTCACTTTGGACTTTCAGCTTCTAGAACTGTGAAAGAATAGATTTCTGTTGTTTTAAGTCTCTAATTAGTGGTAATCAAGAAACTAATGCAGTGCCCTTTCTCTGGTCCTTCCTAGATCTCTCAAGGCCATTTCTGGCCCACATTGTGCCCCACAGTCTCAATATCAACATACCACATTGCATATTAAGTGCATGTTCCTTGTCCTCCGTTGCACTACAAACTCCTTGGAAGCAGGAACGGGCATGCTCTTCATTTTCATATATCCCCAGCATTTCATAGGGCAGCTGGCATTATTAGATGCACAATAGATTTCTGTTAAATAAATGAATAAGCTATCCTGGATCATTGTAGTATTATTTAATACTTTTTTATATGTGAAAGCACTTTCTTTCCAATTAGACTCTGAGAACCATGGCTTTGTATAAACTGCTGGAAAGCATGACGTGGCAAACTCTTCCTAGCCAAAGGATGACACAGATTTCATCTCTCATGGTTTATAAAGGCTGCCTGGATTCTCCATGAAACAGGATGCCCTGAACAACTAATATCTGTCATAGACGGGATCATAGGGAGGGGTGATATACGGACATATACTTGGCTCTCCCTGAGCTGTTTTTGTCCATGGATAAGATCTTTCTTTCTTTTTTTTTTTTTTTTAATTTTGTGCCACATTTTCTTTTTATTTACTTATTTTTTTATTTATTTTTTATTTGAGAGAGAGAATGAAAGAGAAAGAGAGCAAGAGAAGGGGGAGGTCAGAGGGAGGAGCAGACTCCCTGCTGAGCAGGGAGCCCAATGCACGACTCGATCCCAGGATTCCAGGATCATGACCTGAGCCAAAGGCAGTCGCTTAACCAACTGAGCCACCCAGGTGCCCGGATAAGGTCTCTTGTCTCTAAGCATGAACCAAGTAATGTTCCTGCTCTCCAGAATCGTGGAACTGAAATCTGGCATTTCTAACTCATCCACGGTAGTAGTAGTTTCTCATAGTCTTAGTTCCTGCTGTGAAAATTGACCAGTATGTGTGTCATTCTTTCATTCAACATTACCCAGAGCAGACCCTGCTTTAAGTGCTGGAGCTATGCAATCCCTGCCCTCAGAGTTTAAAGGCTGATAGAAAATATAAACATGTTTTAGACTGATCCCAGCCAGCAGTGTGAAAGGGATATTAGTGGATGTACGGTGAGGTGTGGAGGCGCCATGGTGGATAAATGTCTCAAGAGTGAAACCTTCAAGCAAAGACCTTGAATTACACCTGTAAATTGGCTCTTGAGGCACTGACTGAAGGAGGGGACAATTTGCCCACTACGGATCAGAAGGAACCGTGTGTGACTCAGTGGCTCTCCGCCTTCGGCTCCAGATCCCAAAGGAGGTTTGGGTTGTCTGGCTGATTTCACAGTGAGCCTGGCAAAAATTTAGCATTTTGCTCACTCCCTGTCTTCTGAGCAGAGCTCCGGAAGCAGGATCAATAGGGAAACACTGTCAACAGCTAGAGGATGCCATAAATCTTTCCAACCCTCACTCAGAACCACTTGGGAGGGGACGGGTTGAGGTTCCTGGGAGGAGCTAAGGCAAAGCTTTGGGGTTCCATTCTAATGAGCACTTTCTGCTGATGGAGGGTGAGGGCAGGAGGCTGGTGTTGGTGATTCTCAAACCAGACCTTGGGGTGAAAACTAATGCCTTAACAGACAGTTATAAATGCCATTTTCATTCAGCAGTTTATTTGCCAAGCACATTCTGCGTCTATCTGAAGGTGATAGGTCCTACCACAAAGGTAAATGCTCCCTGCTGTGGTCTGACTGTCCACGTCCCCTCTAATTTCATATGTTGAAATCCTAATGGCCAATGTGGTGGGAGGTGATTAGGCTAATTTGAGGGAGGTGATTGGATTAAGGCCCTTACGAAAGAGGCCTGAGAGAGCTCCTTGCCCCTTCCGCCATGTGAGGATGCACATAGAAGTCTGTGACCCCAAGAAGGCCCTCCCCGGCCACCTAACCCATGGGGTTCTGTTACAGCAGCCCGAACTAAGGCACATCCCACCACCCACCCACCCAAAACACACTGGCAAGGGTTCAAGCCATGGAGCAGAATACGATCTGGGGCAGAGCTCAGCCTGAACCCAAAAAGCTGTGTGATCTTGGGCATCTTTCAGCCCTGCTCAAGCTTCTGTTTCCTCATCCAGAAAAGAAGCATAGTAGTAGTACCTACATCATTGAATGTATATTAGGGAGTAAAGAAGCTTAGCCAAGTGTTTGGAAGATAAGTAATGTTAGTTGCAGATAACTTCAAGGGGGTGGTGGTTAAGGTGGGAGAGGTGGGTTTAAGCGTCACCCTGGAAGCCAAGAGTAGGTTACAGAGTGAAAAGTACTAGCCTTGCCTGGGTGACTGTCTTAGAGCTGAAAGTTGATCCGTACTTATGGTAAGATTGGAAAGCAGTGGTGTGGTTAATATCTGCGGCTCCTTGTTCATTCATTCAGCAGACATTCAGTGAGCCAGAGTGAGCTAGGTACCCTGCTAGGTCCTGGTAATACAGAGATGATCTAGCATCTCCCACTGTGTCTTAAGTTCCGTAAGAGCAAGGACCATGCCTGAGCGGTACAGTGTTGTAGCTCTAGCACCCGTAGAGCTACATGGAATTAGATTAGATTGAATAAATATTTTTGAATGAGAAGAGTAGGTGTTTAATATATATATATTTTTAACATTTTCTTTATTTGTTTGGGAGAGAGACGGAGAATGCACACACAGGGGGAGGGGCAGAGGGAGAGGGAGCCCAAGGCAGGGCTTGATCCCAGGACCCTGAGATCATGACTGGAGCCAAAGGCAGATGCTTAACCGACTGAGACATGAAGGCGCCCTTGAAAATTATTTTTAATGACGAGGAAATCATAAAAAATAATAAAGATCCGAAACTCTGTGTGTCTGAATTTGGCTATATACTGGTCAAATGCCTGTTGCCACTCCCCATCACCCCCCCACCAGCAGTGAATAAGGGCAATTATATTCCTCATCTCTACCTACACTTGACATTTCTAAGTTGTCTAATTATGGCCAGTCTAAAATACGTTAAGTGATAGCTCATTTGTTTTGATTCATATTTTTCTGATTACTAATACATTTGAGCAAAACTTCATATGCTTGCTAGTCCTTTGGGTTTTTCTCTTCTGGAAATTGCTTGTTCTGGGGTGCTGAGGAGGCTCAGTCAGTTAAGGGTCTGCCTTTGGCTTGGGTCATGATCTCAGGGTCCTGGTATAGAGTCCTGCCTTGGGCTCCCAGCTCAGTGGGAGTCTGCTTCTCCCTCTCCACCTGCCCCTCCCTCCTGCTCATGCTCTCTTTCACACTCTCTCAAATAAATAAATAAAATCTTTAAAATAAATTGCTTATTCTTGTCCTTTGCTCAATTCAGCTCCTAAGCCTATATTCCAAAAACATTCTTTCTTTTTTTTTTAAATTTTACTTATTTAATGAAACAAGATGGGAGTGGGAGGGAGACAAACCATAAGTGACTCTTAATTTCACAAAACAAACTGAGGGTTGCTGGGAGAGGGGGATTGGGTTATGGACATTGGGGAGGGTATGTGCTATGGTGAGTGCTATGAAGTGTGTAAACCTGGCGATTCACAGACCTGTACCCCTGGAGATAAAAATATATTATATGTTTATAAAAAATAAAAAATTTTAAAAAAATTTACTTATTTATTTATTTGAGAGGGAGAGAGAGAGAGTGAGAGTGCAGGAGCAGGGTAGGCGCAAAGGGAGAGAGAGAAGCAGATTCCCCCTCACTGGACAGAGAGCCCGACCTGGGGCTCAATCTTGGGACTCCTAGATCATGATCTGAGCCAAAGGCAGTGGTTTAACTGATTGAACCACTCAGGCACCTCTTTTCCAAAAAACATTCTTAAATGTACCAAAAGGAGCAGTGCACAAAAGTAATCATTACTTTTATTTGATGTGGCCAGGAGTTGGAGACAGTGGTAAGGCCTTTCACTCAGAGAGTTAATTGTTCAAAATGAACAATGAGTGAATGAATATTCTGAGGTGCCATGTGACAATTCTAAGTGATTAACTAGATGTATGGGTAGAAGCACAGATTCTTAGAAACATAGAGATGGGTGGTAAAAGAAACAAAATGATCTATAAAATGATGTATGATATTGTGATTTATAGTATGTATTTGGTCATTCAGACAACCAACATGTATTTTTCATATGTATTTGGTCATGGTTCTTGGCACACAGCTCCTAAAACCCTTGGAATTTCCACTAATAAGGATAAAACTGTGTCTTTTGTTATGTTAATAAAGGTGAATTTTGGACCCCCACCCAAGGGCAAGGGCTGGTTGCCAGGAGCACCAACCATGTGATTAGCGGGTTAGAACTTTCTGTCCCACCCTGACCTCTAGGGAAGAGAGAGGGACTAGACGTTCAATCAGCCAAGGGCCAATGACTTAGCCAATCATGGCTATGCAAGGAAACCTCCACAAAAACCCAAGAGATCTGGGTTCTGAGAGTGTCCAGGTTGGTGAACATATGGAGCCTGGGGAGAGTGGAATGCCTGGAGAGGTCTTGGAAGCTCTGCACCCTTTCCCCATACCTTGCCTTATGCATCCCTTCATCTGGCTGTTGATTCGCAGTCTTGATCATATCCTTTAATGAACTGGTAAACATAAGGAAGTGTTTATCTGAGTTCTATAAGCCACTCTAACAAATCAATTGAACATAAGGAGGTCATTAGACACTCCAATCTGTATGTAGGCAGTTAGTCAGATGCACAGGTAATGCCAGGGGCTTGCAACTGATCTCTGAAGTGGAGTAGGGGGCAGTCTTGTGGGACTGAACCCTAACCTGTGGAATCTTATGCTGATGTGGGATGATCGCTTGGTATCCTGTGGGTACAATCCCACCCCCATGTTGGAACTGGGTCTGGGAACCCTAAAAGACAATGCTATTCATGTGTAAATTATAACTCCATGCATATGAGACACCTGCATATGTGAGTATGTGTGTGTCCTTTCTAAACACATTAAACACATTAAACACATTTTTGAAGCAGTGGTGGTAGGCACAGAACAGGGATGAAGAACCAGGATCAAAAAGAATAAAAAATAAATAAGAAAAAGGACCTTGGTGATGATAACATTTCAAAAACAAAGGAGTAGAAGTACTGCAATCCTATGTACCTGAGATCAGCTAATAATCAAAAATAGTAATTAATAGCCATATGTAAAATGCTTTCTCTATGATTCTTTGAATCTTTCAAAGCATTTCACAGCTGTTTCATTTGATACCAATAACAAGTAGCCCTGGAGGGAAGACACTCCTCTCCCCAATGTTGAGAGAAAAAAATCCAGACATGGAGAGATGAATTGTCCCTGAGAAGACACTAGGACCCAGAAATTCCCACTCTGAACCTGCCTTTTTTCCGCTACAATGGATTGGTCAGACACTGTCACTAGGCTCCCTGAAGGCTGGTGAAATTTGAATCAAGCCCTTCATTTATCTTTCTTCACATCCCTTCCTGCCAGTTAAAAACCCATGTGCTTTAGCGGGCTTCCCACTTCCCTACTACATCTCAGCTATTAATGCTGTTTCACACATAGGGCTCCCATTGACCCTGGCTCTCTCCCTAATTGAACCCTAAGACTAAAGCATCCTTTACAATAAGCACTTCTTTGTAATAGACAGATTTCCTGGACCCATAAAACAGCTTTTAGAAAGGGCGAGCTGTATTTAAGGAAGACATTAATATAGTGCCACAAAATGAGGTTTGCTGACATATGATTCTCTGAATAATTTACTTTAAATAAATTAACACTAGAATTTACATTTACCTTTGAAAGTCCAATTTACTGGAGACACTGAGGATGTGCTCCCCGGAGAACGGGAATAACAAAAACCACCAGCTTTTGTTTGACTGCCTTGCTAAGAATGGTAGTGATGAAATGGCTACTTTTTCTAGAGAAATCTCCCTGCAGTCCACTTTCAGACCACCCACTGGCAGGAACCCCCCACCCCCCATTTCCCCAGCAGTCTTGTTCCCCAGCAGAATTGGTTTAGCACCCAGATGGGAGCAAAGGAGAGAGGATAGCATGGAGAAAAGAAAATCGGATAAATTTGAAAAGTTAATACTAATTTAATAATACAGCTAGAAGTTATTGCTAAATTATTTGTATATATCATCTCATTTAATCCTTCTTTAAAAACTCCATGAAGTAGGATCTTATGTTAACCCATTTCAACAGATACAGAGACTCTGACTTAAATAGTTCATTTGCTCAAGGTCACATTGGTAAGTGGTAGATAGACCTAGTATTCAAATGTAAGGATTCTTAAGTCAGAGTCCACACTTAGGGTTTTTTTTTAAATAATTACCAAGTAATCAATACTTTAGATATTCAAAGTTACATGATCATTACAAAAAATTGGAAAAAGAAAAAAATATATAGAAAGAATTGGGGGGAAAAAATCACCTTCTCTTAGTTCTTAGGTTTAATTATTACCCAGGACACTCAAGATTGATTATTTGGGCATATTTTTTCCTTGTGAGAAGACTTTATTTCTGTTTTTCAGAGACTGAGACTATTTCTCTGTGCTTCTGGGGCCAGGGTGGGCCGGGCAGGCCTGTTACAGAGTAAAAAGGGAAAGCAGGGACCTTTTGGCCCATTAAAATGAGTACATGATTTATCTGTCCTTTCCAACTGGCGACTGACCAAAGAGGCTGATGGGCATAGCAGGTTTCCTGGGCACGTGTGGCTCCAGCATATGGAACTGTGGTGCTGCCTGGGCTGGTGATGACGTCTCCCTCCTCATCGCTCAGGGCATGGAATGGCGTAAGAACCAGGGGCAAGGAAGCCGCTCCAATCGCGGCTGGGGCTTGGTCCCCACAGGTGGCCGATTTACCCTTCATGGCCTCTGGCCACCAACAGCCGCCAGCCAACAGTTTGTAAGTTGTGCCAGAGAGCTCCTTATCTGACACCATCTCTGCTCTAAAGTACAGGATCCAACAGCAGGGCATTAAGCTGAAGAGCTCAAGCTTCGAAATCACAGCTGGGGTCAGCTTCTGGCCTTCCCACGTTTGAACAGTGTGAATCCTGGCAGATTATGCAACCTGCTAAATTTCCATTTCCCCATCTATAAAATTAGGTAGTCGAGTGCCACAGCTCAGTGCACGGGCACCTGAATCAGGCTCAAGAGGGTTAAATCCCATTTCTATTAGGTACCAGCTGGGTGCCAGTGGGAGGGCTCCTAAGCCTCTCTGGGTGTTGGTTTTTCATATATGAAATAGGAATAATGACAAAGTGAGGATGAAATGAGACTTTCCATGTGAAGTGCCCAGTGTAAATACTTGGGAAATATTAGTTGTTTTTACTACTATTAAAATAGGGTGATTAAAGTACTTAGCTCATAATTTTTTGTGAGGATTAATTGAAATAATACAAGTAAAGCACTTTAAAAGATGTCTTCTGTTGGAAGTTTGGTTCATTGGGTAAACATCTGAAAGTCATCCTGAGTTCTTTTTTTCTTTTCCTCCTAACATCATTCTACCAGCAAATATTGTCAGCACTATTGTCAAGAAATTTCCAGAATCCAGCTACTTCTCACATCCTGCCTGGCTACACCCTACTCAAAACTACCATCAGTCTCACCAGAATTATTTCCATTGTAGGCTTCTAACTGGTTTTCTGACTTCTGAGAGTCTTGCCCCATACAGCATATTATCAATCTAGCAGCCTTTAGTTAAAGGTTTTTATTTAAGACTTTTTAATCTAGTCTTTTAAAAAAAATTTTGAGACATAATTGACATATGTATTCATTTCAGGTATACAACATAATGGTTCTATATATTTACATATTGTGACATGACCACCACAATAAGTCTAGTTAATATACACGGGTTTTTTAATTGTGAATTACTTTCAGAAAAGTTTCCCAACTAGTACAGACAGTTCGTGTATATCCTTTACCCAAGTTCCCCTAATGTTAACAACTGCATACCATAATACGATGGTCAAAACCAGGACATTAACAAGACTATTAACTGCAGATTGTATTCTAATTTCCCCTTTTTGTCCCAGGTTTTTTCTTTCCTCTCCACAGACACAATCCAGGATCCCACATTACATAATGTTATCTCTTTAGTGCACTGTAATCTGTGACAATTTCTCTGTTTCTCCTTGACTTTAATGATCTTTTGATGAGTCCTGGTCAGTTATTTTGTTGAATATCTACCAGCTTGGGTTTGTCTGGTGTTTTCTCATGATGAGATTAAGATTATACACTTTTTTAAAGATTTATTTATTTATTTTAAAGACAGAAAGAAAGAATGAGTGGGAGGGGCACAGGAAGAGGGAGAGAGAATTTCAAGCAGACTCCAAGCTGAGCAGGGAGCCCAACGAGGGGCTCAATCTCCATGAATCTGAGATCACAATCTGAATTGAAACCCAGAGTCTGACATTTAATCAACTGTGCCATCCAGGTGCCCCAAGATTTTACATTTTAATAAGCACACCAAAGTAATGTTTTCTCAGTGTACCATACTCAAGCTACATATGATGTTGAGGTAAGAAGGTGTAAGATATCGACATCTTATTGGTGATGTTAATCTTAACCACTTGATTTCAAATGGCATTTACTAGGTTTCTTCACCACCATGTTATTGTTTTTTCCTTTGTAATTAGTCAATATTTTGGAGGATATACCTCAAAACTGTGCCAATATTCTATTCAAATTTTCACTATCCAACTTGAGCATTTATTGGTGGAACTTGCCTGCAGCATCTACTAAGATGGTATACTAATAGTGAATTTACATTTCCTTCATTGATTCTACATTTATTAATTTGAATTCTTCTGTCTCTCCTCCCCTCTTTACTTATTTAATGAATTACATGTTTATATCCCTATGTTTATTTTATTCTGTGGATTTAATCTAATTCTGTCACTATTTATTTTGCTGCTCAGATTGTCCTAGATTTGACTTTTAAGTTGATTTCTGTCTCCTTTCAACATGCCCCCAAACTTTTTTTCAGACAGACACTTCCTTTACTGCTGGCACCAAAAGATATTCCATCTTGTATTTTTCCTGCCCTAATCCTGGAAATAACAACTTTTTTAAGGATTCCCTGGTTTTCTTCATTGGGAAATGCTTTTTAGAAGCCGAGATCTAGGTGCTAAACGTACCTGCTAGTAGGGGGATATCATTGCTTCCAGGACCCATCAGCAGACAGAACTATGATTTATATGTATGCACACATGCCCATATACAGCAGTCTTTAGAGGGTAAGTCAGTTCAAGTTATTCCTCTGGTCCAAACTTTTCTTTGGCTTCTCATTTCACTCACCCCATACAAGACCTTGCTCGATCTGGGCCCCCGCTTCCTCTCTGACCCAATTTCCTTCTACTCTGCCACAGTCTAGACACACTGGTTTCTTTGCTATTCCTCCAATGCCAAGTATAGTCTCTCCTCACAGCTTTTGCACTTACTCCCCCAGCTGGAACCCTCTTCACCAAAATGGCTCTCTTAAATTAGGTCCTTGCTTAGGTGTCTCCTTATGAGGGATGATATTCCTCACTGGCCAATCTAAAATAGCAAGACTTCATGGCAGCTGAATGGAAGTAGGAACCATTATCATCATCATCATCATCATTTTAAGCTGAGGAAAGCCCCCTCCCCACTCTAGTATTCCTTATACTCTGTACCTTGCTTAAATTTTCTTCCTACACCTAACATCTAACATCTGCATCATTTTCTTCCTGCCCATCAACATCTAACATATTACAATTTCACTAGTTCACTGGATTTTGTCTGTCTCTCTGTTGGAATGAAAGCTCTGCCTGTTTTGTTCACTCCTACAACCCTAGACACAGAAGAATGCCTAGCACATAATGGGCACTCAATAAATATTCATTTAATAAATGAATGAATAAAGGGATGATCAAATAAATAAAGAATATGAGCTTTGGAATCAGAAAAAAAAATCAATGCCTCAAATCCCACCTCCACTATAAAAACCAGCTGAGGGAAACCAAACAAGTTTTAAAAAGGCTCTACCCTTCAATTTTATCATCTGGAGAAAATAATACTTAGCTCATAAAAGGTTATTGTGAGAACTAAATAAGATAATGTGAAGTGATCTTTATTGAATGAATGTGTTAAATGTTTGCTAAATAATACTCAATAAGTGGTAGCTATTAACATGACCATCCTCAGCTTCTAGTAAAAGAATCCATTTTGGTCACAGAATCAGGTTCGTCATAGCTTCCCTCCCCAACCCTTTTGGGGGGCCATTTTGGCAAGTTTCCTCCTCCAACTGAGGGGTTTCAAAGGAAGTCCTTGGTCCCACCTCCTGCAGCTGTCCAAATGAATGTTTTTCCAGAGGGTCTGGGACCCACTGGGACATTCTCCAGTGCTCTCAGGCATGTTTGGATGTGTTGGCTTATGTGAGAAAACCCAAAGGGTGTAACTAATTTGTTAAGCAGAAATATAAAACAGGCCCTTCTACTTGCATCTGGAAGAAACCAGCAAGGGAAACAAAGAGGTTGGCCAGGATGTCAGCTATGTCCCCTCAAAGGAACAGCCAGTCCATGTGACCCTCTAGAAGAGGGACTGGGCTGAGGGACTCTAATACTGCTCCCCTACACTCACACACCCCATGCCACCCTACCCCCAGCATGAAAGTCCTACACTGGTCCCTGGCCAGTCCTTTGGGGTCTCTGAGGACAACGGAGAACTGGGAAGAGTTTGGGGTTTTCAGCTGTTACCTGGGTCAGAGGTTCTCCAGGGTACCCACCAGAGAGGTTCCCATCCAGGTCCCCCGTAAGCTTTAGCTTGCTTCCCTCTTTCCTGACAGTGACATAAGGAGAGTGTTTCCATTCTCCAAATGGTCCCTCATGCGATTTCCCAGTCTGATGCTGAAACATTTTTACAGGCTCTGCCACAGCAGCTGTGTGCCGGGAAATGGGCCGAGACACCCGGAGGCCTCCCAGTCATCCAACCTCAGGAAATAGGAATGCTGGCTCCTTGCCACACTGTTGGTCAGTCTTGTTGGGGCCTTAGCAATGTGGAGGGAAGCCTGGATGGTGTCTGGACTCAGAACTTGAAGGAGGGTTGTGATATGTACTAGAAGCATGGATGCAGTCCTTATTTTAACACACCTCTAGATGATTTAAGGCAAGTAGAGAAGGCTGAAAGGAATTTTCCTTGAGCAACAGCCTCATTGTAGCCAGGGTTGTTACCTCAGAGCAGAGCCCTAGAGGTCCCCTCCTACTCGGCCACTTTGTTAGAAGCCCTAGTTCCTAACTCAAATAAATTATTGTGAAGATCAAATGAGATTATATATATATATATATATATATATATATATATATATATAGACTCCTTATAAAGTATTTTTTGACTGGGAGGTTCTATCACTACTTCCCTCCCAATCTCTAATATGGTCTAGTTTTCTTCTCTTTGTTATGTCTCTTTCTTTCTCTATCTCTCTGTATATATGCACACACACGCATCCACCCTCTTTGTTTAACTGGGTTCTAAAATGGGTTGTTAGGGAGGATTCATTGATTCAGGATTACATGGTGATGGCGTAAACATATGGGTTACATGCCAGACTCCTTGAAATCAAAGACTCCTTGCTGCTTTCTAGCATGGCTTCTGGAATGTTCCAGAACCCCTATGTACCTCAGTTTCCTCAGCTTAAAATGGTGATGTTGATGATAATGGTTCCTACCTCCACTGAGTTGCCATGAAGTCTTCAAACCATGTTGAATACATATAAGTACTCAATCAATTTAAGCACCAGTGTTCCCAAATGCAAACTGGTGATTTTCCCAAAAAAATGGAAATATGATCACTTTTACTTTATGTTAAAACTACACTGTATGAATGCAAGTTTCTTTGTGTTTTTGTTCAGAAGTTATTCTAAGGTCTTAAAGAACCCCAATTAACATTATGAACATAAATCTTCACTGTGTGAGATGGAGAAAGAGTTGGTTATTTGAGCTCTTGTACTGTGTGAATTCTGGCTGGCCAAGATGAACCTTGTGGGTCACACTCCATGATTTTAATCTGAAGCTGAAGGGGCCAAATAGGAACAATATTATTGCTGAACTGAAGTCACCATACAGTGCCTCCTTTGAACGCCTGAGGCTGACATTCAAAAATCCTGTCATTACTTGTGATTTGACCTCTTCTGTAGCTGAGAGACTTGTTCCAATAAGTAGAATTCCATTGGCAGACTACATTTCCCAAAGCCAGTTATGTGAAACGCTAGTTCCTTAGAATGTTAATAGATGTGGCAAGAAAAATAGTTCCATATTCCAAGTTTGGGAAACTTGGGATGAAACAAAAGTAAACAGGTTCCTTTAACTAGAGGACTTCCTGGAACATTCCACATGTAATTCGTACCGCGAATCCCCAAGACTGGGCCATCGTACGGAACATTCCGCAAATATCCTTGACCCTAAATCTATCTTGTGGAGTTTATAGGACTCTGGAAAATGCCAGTATGGTGGGATTTAGAAAAGGAGTCAAGTCCCAGCTCTATGATTTACTACCTGTCGAAGTAATTTGTAAGGCACATTATTTCATTTCTTTGAGCTCAGTTCTCTCATCTACAAAATGGGGATAACATACATACATAGATAAGCTGTATTTTGGAAAGAAAAACAGTGTGTATATGTATGGGATGAAGATAAAAATTAATGCTGGTATTTCTTGCCAATGGGCTCTAGTGGTAAGAAGTTTCTCCCAACTGTCCAGGTTTGTAGTTCCATTTTGTAGCCACTAGTCTTACGTGGCTACTAAGAACTTAAAGTGTGACTAATCTGTAAATGTAAAATTGGGGCCAAATTTTGAAGACCTAGCACACACACACACACACACAAAAAAAAAAAAAAAGAAAGAAAAGAAATTGGTTTTTCCCCATTAAGTGTTAAAATGATATTTATATATAATGAATTAAAGAAAAGATACTATTAAAATTAATTTTACCTGTTTCCTTTTACTTTTTAAAATCCTGCCACTTTTTAAAAAAAATTTTATTTTTTCAGTGTTCCGAGATTCATTCATTATGCACCAAACCTAGTGCTCCATGCAATATGTGCCCTCCTCCTTAATACCCACCACCAGGGTCACTTAACACCCACCCCACTCCCCTCCAAAACCCTGTTTGTTTTTCAGCGTCCACAGTCTCTCATGGTTCGTCTCCCCCTCCAATTTCCCCCAATTCACTTTTCCTTTCCTTCTCCTAATGTCCTCCGTGTTATTCCTTATGCTCCACAAGTAAGTGAAATCCTGCCATTTTTTAAAAATAAGTCTACTACTACAAAATTGTAAATGACATAGTGGCTCATGTTTGTGATTCACATTATGTTTTTCTTTTGGAGAGCATGGTCCAAATGGTTGAATGAGTCTTAGAATTGTTCCAAGCTATAACATTGTTCACACATTGTCTGACAGCTGCATGGAACCACTGACCACTTCCCAGGCTGCCTGAGCAGTTCTTAGAGGTTAGTGGCCAGGCTGAACTTCCAGAATGTAGGAAGCATGATCTTTTCTGCCACATCAATTCTCAGTTGGGTTCAGGAAGAGTTAACAAATGAGCTTTGGAAGATGGATAAGCTATGTATAATAGAGGTCAATTTCAAAGTCAAGTTGGGGGAAAGCATTATTTTGTCTGCAGTCCATCATTCTGGGCTGGATTTTGATTTCATACTAGCCTCACACTCTGTCAGCCTCTCACAGAGAGGCTGGTATTGGCAACTTAATCATTAATTAAGAGTGTCTACATCAACTGGACACTTTCTCAGAGCTATTCAAAAGGTGAGTTAAATAGACCTTTGGCCTCCTGGGCTTCAAATAGGTATTTGTCTTGAGACAAAGACTCACAGGACCCAAGAATGTCAACCACCCAAGGAAGAGTGCCTTAAAAGTGTAAAGAATAGGGGCGCCTGGGTGTCTCAGTGGGTTAAAGCCTCTGCCTTCAGCTCAGGTCACGATCCCAGGGTCCTGGGATCGAGCCCCGCATCGGGCTCTCTGCTCAGCAGGGAGCCTGCTTCCCTTCCTCTCTCTCTGCCTGCCTCTCGGCCTACTTGTGATCTCTGTCTGTCAAATATATAAATAAAATCTTAAAAAAAAAAAAAGTGTAAAGAATACCCAAATACCGTTTCTGGGCATTGGATATAGTAGGTGAACAGCCAAGATGAGGGACAAGTGGGGAATAAAGAATTCCGCTAATGCTTTGGCTGTGTCTCTTCAAAGACACTTCTCACTGCCTACCTTATATGATGGTTGTGTGTGAACATATCTGATTTCCTTTCTTAGAACACAGATCCAAGAAAGTTTCCAATAAAGATTCATATCTCATTTATCTTTGTGTTCTTACCTGATACAGAAACGAACTTGCATACCAATCAAATGTAAAGGAAGTAAATGAAAGAGGGATGGAAGGTGGGAAGGTAGGAAGGAAAGATAGAGGAAGGAAGGAGTGGAAAGAGGGAGAAAGGTTGGGAGGGAAGAAAGGAGAGTAAAGAAGCACATCCTATTAGAAAATCTTAATCCGAAAGTCCCAGAGAGGCACCCAGGCTCCCCCACACTCCCCAGACACCTCAACAGGAATTAACCCTCAAATTTCTGAAGTTGCTCCTATACCAAGTCATCTCATTGTCTCCTCAGAGGAGGGCATCTAAGTTGGGTTTGACAGCGTCAAAAAGCCCTCCTTTAACTCTGCACTCCACCTACCCACCAGTCACTCACCATCAAGCTACCCAGTTGTTTTTATTGCCACACAAATAATTGTAGTTTTGTTTTTTCTGTTTATACCTAACCTTATTCCACAAAGATGTGAGAAGCTTCGCCCCAGACAATGACCCCTGTAATGAAAGACCATAACTATAAAATGAGAATCAAGTTTAGAGAAACTGGAATTGGAAAAGCAGGCCAGGTAGAGAGAAACCCACATGCTGCACGCATGTCACCCTCGGCGCTGAAGGGGAGCCTCCAGTTCGGGTCTGGGCCTGGTCAGGTAGTGTTCCAGCTATAGCACTGTTTCTGCAAGGCTTTTCCCTACCAGGCGTGAAGGGTATTAAGCCTCCTCAAGCTACTTCCTCTCCTTCCCAGGCCAGCCTGGAGGACAGACTGGTCTCCTGGTACCACACTGCGGTGGACGGAGAGAGGGGGTGGGGCAGGAGATGGAGCAGGAGCAGCAATTAAGAAATACCGATTACTGCCTTAATTGAGCTGAGGGGAAGCGGGGGACAGCCAGCAGTGTGGTTTGCGCCAACATCCTTCCAATAAGCAGTGTCTGTGTGGGGAGGAAGTCTGGGCCTTCCCCTCAGCCATTCTCAGCATTCCCATCAGAAGTCCCGGAAGCACAAGCCCAGAGCTGTTGCCAGGGCCAGGCTTGTGTGGGTGCGATCGGCCTCCTCTTGCTCCTTACTCTGTGCCAGGCTGGCCTCGCCTTTCCGTCCCAAAGCCCAGGCCTGAGCACATCTGCTCTTTCCTGTCAGGCTGGCCGTGCTGGCTGGCAGTGTTTCCCAAGGAACCGATTGCACTGCAGGGGTCCTAATTAAGACCTTCCAGCACAGTGCCCTTGAAGGTGGGCGAGGGTGAACAGAAGTATCACTCGTCAGCTGCCCCTGCGTGCCCTATCACGGCTATCCCATCCCTGCCCTCCCAGCCCACACTCCTGTTAAGAGGGATCTGACCCTTAGCCCACTGCCTGATTAGAGATGATGATGCTATTTTTTTTTTTTAAATCATTCCTCCCTAATGAGCTTCCACATCCCTGTTTCCAGTCAGAGCCCACACGAGGTAGGAGCTGGGCAGGGCCTGTGTCCTTAGCAGCTGGCTCAGCTCAGAGGCCCTCTGCAGCCTCATTATCACAATTCCCAGAACCGATGCAAGCCTTTGTCTAGGAGCTTGTAACTTGTTAGTGGCTTGAGGGTGATTCATATCTTCTCTGCTTCTAGGAGAAAAGCACAAGACCCCAAACAAGCATGTATCTAGTCCCATCTTTGGCAGGTACTAGGGACCAAAGAACTATAAAAAACTTCAGGGATTTCACACTTGGGGTGGGGGTGACTGAGAGGAAACCATATGTATTATGATATAAGTCATCTTGTAACAGAAGCATAACATTTAGCATGCTCATTCTAGAATAGGGTGAGTATAACCCAGAGACCCTGGTGCTGAGTCCTCCTGGTCCCTTGAGATCAAGACAAAATTGGTCTAAAATTCTCTATCCTGTGCCTCCATAGAATTCTAAGACTTCCCCTGGATTTCTGCGGATACCTGTAGGGTTTTCAGTCACCACTGGGCTTCTATGTCCATGCATGGTGTCTCTGTTCACAACACAGACACATGAAAAATCCGCCTTTCTTCCTAGATGTTCACCCAGCTAGAACATATATAAACCCTTTCTGGAGGCATTCCTGAGAGGAGTAGACTACACTGAAGAGTCAGGGATCCAGGGCAGATGAAGAAACAATGCAGGCTTTTCAAATGGAATGTTGGGCCTCTTCCAGTCTTAACATGCCAACGGCCAGAGAGAGTTCTATGGTCTATTTCTCTGACTTCTCTCTTCTGTCTGCCACTCTGATCGCTCAACCTTTGAGAAAAGAGAACCAAAACAGAACCAAACACTTTCTCTTGTTGCCTCCTGCGGAAAAGCTTAACCAGCTCACTTTACTGTGAGTCTTCCTGCTGTCCCTTGTGCCCCGATTCTTTATGGTCCCCCCTCATAGATTTTTGAGATATTTTCCCAGAGACAGGGCCCTCTCCAAGATGAATTCAATGCTAACTATTCAGATGTAATATTTTCACTTTATAATCTTTGCTAAGATGCCATTCTACAATAAAGGTTGCTTGCCTAATTCTGATAAGCACTAGAATTCATTCATTTGACATTATCCTGGAGACGGATTTTCCCATCAATAACAGGAACTTGCTCTTGGATCCCCATTGGTGGTTTCACAGGAATTTTTACCCAGCATTCAAGATCATACTTTTACAGGATTGGGACCCACTTTTAAGGTTATTCTCAGTTAAGTGAGCTGTCCTCTTACGTGTTCACAAAGCACCTTGTATTTACACCTGCTCGGCCCCTTGCCAGACTGTAACAGAGCTGACAAGTGAGTGATTGGTTGCCCCTACTAGCCTGCCAGTTCTTTGAGTCATTTGTGATACTGAACATTGTTTACCATCTTGTACAGTGTTAGACCTGGAACACTGTAGGATCTCAAACAGTATTTGTTGAATGCATAAAGAAAGAAATGACTACCAGCCACCCCTCATCTAGTAAATGAACTTCCCTGTAAAACATCCTTGATTTGTAAGAACATCCACTTCTGATATCCTCCAGTGTGGGGAAATCATGGTTTTCTTACCTCTAGCAAGTTCTTCTTGTTCAATCTATGTCCGACATACTGCAAGTAGTCATTGACGCATATAGTACAACGTAGCCAAATAAAATCTATTTCATTCTGCTTAACAGCCCTTCCAATGCTTGCGACAGCTCTTTTCCTCCTCTGGGCCTTTCCCTATTTTTCTCCCAAGGACATTTTGTCCCCACTTTTGGCTTCACTACAGCCTCTTTCTCTTTCATATTGTAACTTTAATGTCACTTGCCTAATAACCTTGTAGGAACCATGTCCCAACAATTATGCTCTTTCAAAGTCTTATATTGGTTCCCTTCTTAGTACTTGCCACAATTTGAAATTATGCAACTCTTTTTGTGTCAACCAGGACGGAAATCCAATACTAGCTAATTTAATCCATAAATTAGCAATAAATCCTACCCAACCCAAAAGCATCTCTAGACCCAGGAGTTACATGAAGTTTCCAGTGCTCTTTCTCTCTTCATCTCCTAATTTTTTACTTATTCCATGCTTACGTTTATTTTGAAGATTTTTTTTCCCATGGGATGGCAAAAATGGCCACTATTATACTTCTTCAGATACCAAGATCCCCGAAAAAAGAGCACAGGTATCTTCCCCAGTGGCTTCCACAGAATTCCTGGGAATGATCATGACCAGGCTTAAACCAATCACTAAAGCCAGGGGTCATTGATGGACCAGATCTAGGTCAGGTTCCCACTCTGGGTTCAATAGACATGCAGGGAAATTAATAAGGACAGTACTTCAGAAAAATTCATGCTCCACTATGAAAAGGGTAATGGACAATTTCTCAAAGGAAGAAATCACAAGCAACCACAAAATATCGAGGTTTTTCTGTTGAATGACCATCTTCCCCCTGAATCATATATGCCATATTAGCTGGAGCCACTTTTGCTTTCCTCATCACTTGCCTAGCACATAGCAGACACTCAATTTATTGGACACATGAATGTTTCAAATGTGTCTTCTCTTCTTTAGGCTAAAGACCACCCTTCTGTATTTCTGCAGCCCTTCTTCATAGTGCCTGGTTTTGAGTATTGGGAGCAATTACTACCACACTCTGGATCAGGATGCCTAGTTCCCAAACCGTCCCCTTCCACAAACGAGATCTGTGACTTTGGGTGAACCACTCTGAGGCAGGGTTGCTCATCTGTCAAATGAGAAACATAACCCTGGACATCAGTTTTGGAAAAGATTAAATGAAATCATAGAAATTGTTCTGTGGAGTATCCCATTTGAGATTTAAGACAGAAATAGTGCCAATGGAGATGCCTTAGAAGTGCTTTCAGTGCAATACATGAAAATAAGCAGTTAAAAATCCTTTATTGTGACCTCAAATTCAGTATCTCTGGGAAGCTCCCCAGCTCCTTTCCTGGCTACTGACATGGCATTTTTCAAGATCCCAGTGTCTAGTAGGGATAGTCAATACTGACATCGGACCAAGAAAGGGAAGACTATGCTCACGTCTACAAGACACAGCACCACAGAGGACAGAGGAAGCCCAGAGAACAGATTGGCAAGAATACATTGCACATTTACTGCTTCATAGTCTAGTCTATTGCTTTTACCTTCTCTCAACTGTAAATGATGCCTAATCCATCTAATGAAAGAAGAAATTACCTGCAAATCTTATGGCATCTGGTTTCCTTTCTGGCATTGAAAACAAAACGCCAAATTTAAAAAAGAATCACCTTTCTATTTATTTATTGCCCTCAAAATAAAACAGAAATGTCTAAACAACTCACAGAATTCCTCCCTGATTTGATCCAAATATCTTATATCATTCCTTCTCTTGCATATTCTGGTCTGGCCTTAGAGAAATACTTACAGTTCCTCAAAGTTGCTCTCTCTCTCTCTTCTGGGCTTCAGTGTTCTCTCTGCCAACCCTTTTCCCTCACTACTTCTTTTTCCTTTAGCTCATGTCTTCCAGGAAGCCTTCCTTGATCACTAACCTAAAGGATAGGCTAGGTGCTCTTCAGTAAGCTACCAGAGTGTCCTGTATTTTACTGTCTTATCAATGAGGGTAGATACCCTGTCTTTTTCATTGCTTTGTCTTTGATACAAAAAGCCGATGGCATGTAGTAGGTATTCAGGGTTTCTCTTGTGGTTCTTCTTAACATGAATGAGATCTCAACTCCAGATAACAAGAAGATACACCTACCACTCAGAAATAAAATTTTATAGCATAACTCATTGCTCTCCTATCACCCTAGGTCTTTTCAATGAGGTCATTAAGAGCCATCATGTCCCACCCACACACATGGAATTTGAACTGTGGCTTGTGACATTTGGAAGGGATTTAGGGATCGTGGTGATTATTTGGATGGATTTGTATCATGTTGCAGGCCCCACAGCATGTCAAGCCTTTGATCAATACACAGAGTGGATGTGCGAGCAAGAGACCCAGAGTATCCTTTGTTAGGGACTAAAACACTTGTGGCTTTTTCTATGCTTTTTTGGATTGTATTCTTGAGTGCTCAGTTTATAACCAGGGCCATGACTTTTTCAGAGATGTTGACAAATACAAACTCACCAGGGAAATTGTAATCATCCCTAATCTAGCCGGAGCTAGAGTCATAACCTTAATAAGTATAAGTAGATGCCATCTGTCTATCCACCTCTGCACTGCTGCACTAGCCCCTTCTTTATCTGCTCAGTCTGGGAGAACTGCCAATTTCCTGTTAGGGGCCATTCTGAAAGCAAGGAGAGGTCCTCATGGTTCTCACTAGGTCCAGGTCTAGTCCTTCAGATGAGTGAAGGAACAGCAACATATCTCACTGACGGTGGGTATTTCCCAGTCTCTCAGTTTTCAAAGATTCAAAGACTCATACCTTTAGAAGCATTCTTTGGGGCTAGGGTGTCATTGTCCCTCAAGGCCCTGCAAACATTTATCAAATAGCATTCTTTTAACTTCCAATGATAGAAAACTCAAATCAAAATGTCATAAAGCAAAAGGAAACTGCATTTGTTTACATCATTGAAAAGACTATGGGGTGGTGCTAGCTTCAGGCAGAGCTTGACTCAGGGTACCTAACAATGTCCTCAGGAAGCCGTTCCTCTTTCTCCATCTCTCCCTCTGCCTGCTCTGTGTTAACTCCCTCTCAGGAGACCTCCCCTGTGGGACTTAGCAGTAACAGGTTACCATTTCTTTCAGCTCCAGATCTGACAGTAAGAGGACGTTTCGGCTCCTGTGCTCAAGAAAAAGTGAGTGTCATGATTGGCTCTGATTGGGCATAAATGTCTCATCTTGGGTCCCATGCCCATCCCTAAATGCTTCCCTGCATTTGGAGAAATAAGATGGAGGCCTGATGTCACATGCTAAAGGATAGAGTTAGCTCGACAACAGTACATGGATGAAGAATGTGGTACTAAGTGTTCCTGGAGGGAAATTCAGATGTTACCACTATAAAAAAATACAAATTCAGATGTTACCACTAAAAAAAATATTAAAAAAAAATAGCAAGGTCTTACCACAGAATAAACCTATGCATCAAAGCCTTATAAATGCTTATTTTCTTTCTCTTTTTTCCTTTTCTTTTTATTTAGAATATATATATATATAGAGAGAGAGAGAGAGAGAGAAATAGAGAGAGAGACTCTGTGTGTGTGTGTGTGTGTGTGTGGGGGTGTGTGTGTCCAGGATATGGGATTTGGGGGCTATTTCCATGTTGGTGAGGTAAACTCATAAAGGCAGAGGCAATGTGGGTAGGACACAGAGAAGAGAAATCTCATCTTAGCAACACCTTTTAGACACTTGAGCAAGCCATACCTGAAACAAGAATGCCCTGACCTTCCAGGTTATGTCTTCTATCACCTGCAACTGAAGGAGGCAGGCCCAGGTTCAAGCTGAAGGAGCGGGCTGGGGCTGTGTGGCACTGATATAGCTCGACTTGCACTGGGCAGCAGAGAAGACATGATGACCCCATCATGAGAAAAGCCTCAGACAAATCCAAACTGATGGGCATTCCACAAAACACGGGACCAATCCTCCTCACAACTGCTGGATCACCAAAAACAAGGAAAGTCCAAGACAGACTATCCCAGCTAAGTGGAGCCCAAGGAAATGTGCTGACCAAGGGTCATGAGGGTCCTGGGATGGAAAGAGGACATGAGGACATTAGTGAAACCCAATTCCCATCCCATGCTCCTTCAATGGGACAAGTGCACCACCATGGGTGTGAGAAGGGAGCCTTGGGATATGTGGGTACCCCCCACACTCTCTTTGCAATGTTTCTGTAAATCTAAAACTCTTCTGAAATTTCAATGTGTATTTAGAAAAAGGAGAAAAATAAAACACAATTTGAACACTACATATATGTATATATATGTATGTATTCTAAGAGAATAATCATATGTACAAAGTCTTATACTCAAAGACACAAGGATATCATTGCAATATTATTATCCAAGTAAGAGGAAGTTAACTGTATTATGAAAAGTCAAATCATGGATTATTATGCATACGCTTAAATAATATTTTTCAAGAATATTTCATGGCATAAGAAAATACACACCATGACATAAGAAGAGCCAGAATGAAATGAATATATATATAGCACGCACAAATGTTATTTAAGAAATATATTCATTACAATTATGTGAGGTGATGGATGTGTTAATCAATCTTACTGTGGTAACCATTCTACAACATATACAGATACAAAATCACTATGATGTACACCCTAAACTTACACGATGTTATATGTCCAGTATGTCTCAAAAAACCTGGAAAAAAACATTGAAAAAAAAAAAAGAAAACTATTCATAAAAATACAGAAGTAAATAACAGAATAGTTGCAATGGTTATATTTATGTTTTTAGAACTGCAAGTGAGTTTTTCTTCCTTATATTTCCTGAGTTCTTTTATAATCAGAGAAAAAAAACAAATTCTTTGTAAATAAAAACCAACCACATTAACTAGGGTTATACAGTCTTGTTGCTTGGATTATAAACCCTAAGCAGGGTCTTGAGGTCAAGTAAGTGTTGATAGACAGTTTCAGGGAAGGTTTGTTCTACGGAGGCCTGTCTTCCTAGAACAAGCAGCAGAATAGCCTGGACCTACTAGAAGAAAAAGAACCTGAGGCAGGAACCAAAAATCACTGGGAAGGGGAATAGCTTTGTCCTGGCTCTAGTCAGGCCTGTGTGGGCCCTGGAACATCCTTGCTGAAATTGGGCTTCATCCAGAGGCTTCCAAAGGGGTGGGCACCATCCTTAGCTCATTAGAGTGGTGTGTGGAGCATAATAGTGGATAAAAAAATACCGTGGTGTGGGGCAGGCAAGGGCAGCACATAAGCTCTCTTGCTGGGAGTGGGTGAGACTTCCCATGACCTTCCCCAAATCTGCCAATCCTTTGAGGAACAAAAAAATGAGGCATTTAGAGAGAAGAAAGCTTAGTTGGAGAGAATCTTAATAAAAGGTATTTAAGTTGCATCCAAGCTGATTTGGGGAAATGGAGACATATTATGAAAAGAGAGAAGGCAATTCCACAGACATTCCCCAAGGTCAGGAAATGACCCTGGAGCCTAAAAATAAAATACTTACCACTGAAGCTCCTCTTGGGGTCTACATCAGGTACTTTCTCCTCTCTGCTTCTCTGCCATTCACTTGCTTCTCTTCGTAAATCTTTTGCTTACTCATCTTGCACATTGCCCAACTTGGCCACCTGCCCTCAAGATCCAGTGACCTTACACTTTCCGCCCCACCACCAGCTAACAAGCCCTGTGGTGTGGCTTAGACCACATTCTTAGACTGACTCATCGCCACCTTAGAATGGGACCAGGATTAAAGTAAGATATTTAGAATCCCCAAATACTGGAAAGATCATATTGCCCACACCATGAGTAATTCAAAATAAAGATAGGGCTAGGTAAGAAAGTCTTATATACTATCATATTTGGCAATACTCCCCTCCCCAAAAGAAAAACAAAAAAACCTATTCTTTAGAAAAGAAGGGAGTCCCCTTATATTTAGGTTCCTTTAAAACATCTCATATTCTGGAACACTCTCTGTAATACTTCATTTTGAACAAAAAGTACTGTTTGGGAAAGAGAGATTAGAACTTTCTTAATTAATGATGCCTTGGGATGATTACTGATGTTACCTGGCAGATGGTTAAAAAAGAGACAAATTCAACACAGTTTTACTAATTAAAATTATGAGCCCCTAATTCTAAATGTTGAATATTGTTATAAATAAGCTCTTTAAAAGTCATTTTAATATGCAACAGAAAAAGTCTTAATGTTGAGGAAATTACAAATATATACATATGAAAAACTCAAGGATCCTGATGTTATGGAAATGGCTTCTTGTGTGCTGGAGATAAAATGCTCAGTGACCCTGTCACACAGGGATTCAATAAGTGCTCCATCTCTAACAACTCATGCAGAAATACAAATGATGTTCTCCGGAAACAAACTTTTGAGTCTTAAATGATTAAATGGCTCAAAAAAGTGGTTACAGTAATAAAAAAGGTCTCGATGCCAAAAATACTTTGAAGCGTTTGAATAAAGTTGTTTTGTGATATATGAGACAGAAAAGGTATATTTTTTAAGAGAGGGAGAGAGATAGAAGAGGAGGAGAGAGAGAGAGAGAGAATCGCAAGCAGTCTCCATGCCCAGAGTGGAGCCAGATGTGGGGCTCAATCTCACAACCCTGAGATCATGACCTGAGCTGAAATCAAGAGTGGGACCCTTAACTGACTGAGCCACTCAGGCGCCCTGAAAAGATATAATTCTAAATCAATATAGTATTCTATATGTGACTTACAATACTTGAATATAACTAAATGACTAAATTAGATACAAGAGGCACACATTGATTATTCCATCTACATATCCAGAAGTTTATCTATTCATGTTGGTAAACAAAATTTTCTTATTGATTTTCTCATTGGGAAAATAAGAGAATAACCTCATTGTGGAAACTCATATTCATACATATATGTACGACAAATAGAAGGAATTCAAACAAAGTTTTGATTTTTGTTATTTTAATTCTTTTTTAAAATGTCCAGTATTTAAAAAATTCCAAAAAGCCTTGTTGGGTGTTCATCTCTGATTTGGCTAGTATATGTTTAATCTATGTATCATATAGCATATTGATCTGCGAATCAGCTCATTTAGGTCTCCTGGTTTCTGTGGTCCAAATACTATCTAAATGCTAAAAGCCAAGAGTAGTTAAGATCATGTGGTACAAATGCAGACACATAGAACTGCCTCTTTTAGAGTCTGGGGAAAACAATTCTGTCATTCTCTTAGGGATTATAGGACCCCTTAATCCTGATTCCCGGTCTCCTGTCTGTCTGTTCAGGGAGTGAGACTGCAGCAAAATCTCATTAACCCTCTAATTAGTTTCCCAAGGCAATTGTAACAAATTACCAAACACTTGATGGCTTAAAACAGCAGAAATGTATTTTCTTATTGTTCTGGAGGCTAGGAATCTGAAATCAAGGTGTCAGCAGGGTTGATTCCTTCTAGAGGCTCTGAGAGAGAATCCATCCCATGCTTCTCTCCCAGCTTCTGATGACTGCAGGCAAGTCTTGGCATTTCTGGGCTTGTTGGTGTATTAGTCCAATCCATGCCCTTTCCTCACATGGTTTTCTCCCTGTGTGTCTATGTCTCAAATGTCCCTCTCTTTTCTCTTATAAGGACACAAGTCATTGGATAGAAGACCCACCAGAAATCCAACATGATTTCCTCCAAAGATCCTTAATTTAATTACATATGCAAAGACCTTTTCCCAAATAAGGTCACTTTCACAGGTTCTGGGTGTTAGAACTTGGACATATCTTTTCTGGGGCTACTTATTCAACCCACCACACACCTGTGTTTCCTAGATAGCAAGTTCATTCTTCAGTGATGTGAGCTTTGAAAATAATACCAGAGAGCTGCATTTCTGCAGTGTTGGACTGCTGGTGCATGTACCTTTCCCAATCTACCACTAAGGTCTGAGCAGTTTCTGGGTAAGATAGACAATACAGCCACTGAACAATTTCACCCTGGGCTGTTGACATTGATCCTGGTCTGTTCTGGTGGGACATGCAAACGAGTAGCTGGAAAAGTAAAGTTAACACTGAAATAAAATCTCCCGTGTGGGTAGGTTGCCCCTTCCTTGCACATTTCTTATCACTTACTTTTCTGTACCCTTCAGGAGGCTGAGGTCGCAGACAGCAAAGATCCTGTGGTTGACCATTGTCTCCTTAACATGAGGCCTGATACAATGGAAGTACTCTGCAAATATTTGTTACATGAAAGAATGATGAGTGAGAGGAAGAAAACTTTTCCAGCACATTGAGCTGTGTATCTCAGACCTAGCTTTCACCTAGAGTTTTATCTGCCCAGCTCACACTGCCTCTCACTGGCACTTCCAGACCCTCAAGGAGTGGGCACTCCCCAAGGTATGGGTGCCTCTAAGATTAAAGCACCCAACCCTTCTTTCACTCCTTCTTTCCTTCCTTCCTTCCTTCCTTTCCCTCTCTCTCTCTCTTTCTTTCCATTATTTTTACTAATTTCCTTCCTAAGTATGCCATTCCACAAAGCAGAATTTAAATGGGACAAAGTCATTGAGGCTGCCCAGTAATGAAGTTCTAGACTTCCAGAAATAGATACAACTGACAGAATCAAACAGAAGGTTCTACAAAGGTAGAACTCCTAACAGAAATAAACTTATTTAATTAAGGAAGGCTGTATGTTGCAGTGTTTGTGTGTGTGTGTGGTGTTGTACAAGGTATAATATTGAATACCATCAAAACCGAGAGGTCACAGGAGAGATGCATTTCCTAGAAAACCAAACTAGAAGTTCAGCTCTAATGATAATGTGGACTCCCATGGGCTATAGCGTGAGCTCTGAAAAGGTGTGGTGAAGGAAGTCTTGATCATTCCCACCACCCTTTACTGAGCCTTCTATAAATATAAATATCTCACTCTCCCATCTCATTACTGCCCCCCCCCCGATGTTTTCTTGCACCGCCCTGATCTGATTGCTAATTAATAACTGCTCTATTGTTTACTCTTCCTAGGAATATTCACAGTCTGGTGGGGGACAAATCAATGAAGCCCCCACAGCTTTCCAGCCCCAGAAGAAAGAATGGAGGTGGAGAAGAAATATTTCCTCCACACCACCATGATCTCTGCCACCTTGTAGGGCCAGCACTGGACAACAATTCTCACATTCTCTCTCTCAATGTCTCTCTCCTATGTCTAAGCCCATAGTCACTAGTTTCCACTATGCATCTTCATAACATTTTTATTCTATTAATTCTTTTATTCTTTTATTTTATTCTTTCCTGGTCTCATCCCTTGTCCGAGAAAGATTAGACAAATCAAACGTGACTTATCTTCCTAGCTAGTTTTGTTTGGACTCGTTCCAGATTGTTCATAGCAATTAAAAAATGGCACCTAAGTTTCACCTCCATTATTTTCCTCCTTTGCACCCAGGACAGCCTTAAAATGCCATGAAAAATTGGATCCAGTGTCTCTAAGATAAGCAATAAGTTGAATTTAAATAAATTACAATTAAAGTAGAAAGAAAAAAGCACAGTAATTAAAGTACATTCAATTCAAAAGCACAGATCATCCTGTGATTTGGGGGCAAATTGCATGAACTGAGTATCAATTTCCTCATCTGTAAAATGGGGCTGTTGTAACACACAGGGTTGTGGCAGATCCTAAATGAAAAAAAAAAAAAAAACACGGAAAATGTATAGCATAGAAGAGCTATTCAGTAAGTGTTCAATAAATCATAAGCTGTTCAATTGGCTTTCTTACCTCCAACCCCTAAAAATGCTCTCATAGTGGCTAAGGTTTCTTTCATAATAAGTGTTACGTCTAGACACATTTGTTCCAAATTTCAATATAACTGTATTCAGACCCAGATTTGTTTCAAATATTGTGGCAGGAGCATATATGACTTTAAATATAGGCCTCTGTTTTACACATTAGATTCGGGCATTTGACCGTATGTAAATTATACTTCAGTAAAAAGATTTCTACTCTCTTCTCTCCCAAAAGTGGGGTACTGTGCTCCTACTCTGTAAAAGGCCCCCTAACATCCCAGCCTCGCATCCAGCTGCAAATAAGCCCTGGCTGGAAAAGGTGATGACAAGCTATTTGAATGTTTATGGTACTATATTTCCTAAATTATAAGTCCACATTTTCTCATTTTAATATTTCCAGAGAAGCAACTTATATTCAATGTATACTTGATACAGTGTTTCTTCTCTCCATGGCCTCTCCAAACCATTCACCCCCTTATTCTCTGGAAGTTACTCTTAAATCATAGTTTGTCTTAGATCAGGGCCATCCAGGAACCAATGAGATCGCTAATCGAATGCAGATGATCTAAGCATAAATAATAACTAATATACTTAGCATACCTAGGTGCCAGGAACTATTCTTGGATTTTACCTATATTAACTCATTTAGTCCTCAAAACAAAACCCACTCAGATAGAAAGAGCATTATCCCCACATCGTAGATGAGGAAAGGGAGACTCAGAGAAGTTCAAGAGCTTGCAAAAATTCAAACAGTGTGAAAATAGAATGCTGGTTTTTTGAAGCCCAGCAATCTGGCTCCTGAGGCTATACCCTTAACCACTATACCTTACTGCCACTCTACATGTGATAATGTCAGTAATAGGAAAACTCAAGTGTGTTTGCTGAAAACCCATTGAGTGCATTGAAAACAAAGGAGCAAAATGTTGTATTCTGGCCTTTTGGGGTTTACGGCCTTAGGAAATTCAAGCATGAAACCAGAACATGAGAAATGTGGGACATCAACTTTTGATATAATAGTACAAGATGTGTGTTGCCCAGCTCAGAAAGAGGCTCTGTGGAAGACTGCATTCACCGACTAGTCACATTGCTGGAAAGGGGCTTTGGGGGCTGGCTTAGTCCATTCATGCTGCTGTAATAAAATGCCATAGGCTGTGTGGCTTACAAATAACAGAAATTTATTTCTCACAGTTCTCAGGACTGGAAAGCCCAAAATCAAAGTGCCAGCAGACTTGGTGTCTGGTAAGGACCCACTTCCTGGTTTGTAGACACCACTCTCCTTGCTCTGTTGTCACTTGACAGAGTAGGTGAAGGAGCTCTCTGAGGTCTGCTTTATAAAGGAATTAATCTGAGGACACCCAGGTGGCTTGGTCGGTTAAGAGTCTGCCTTCAGTTTAGGTCATGATCCCAGGTGGGATTGAGTCCTGCATGGGGCTCCTTTCTCAGCAGGGAGTCTGTTTCTCCCTCTGCCTGCTCTGCCTGCTCTGCCTGCCTCTCTCCTGTCTCATGCCTTTTCTCTCTCTGACAAATAAAAAAATAAAATCTTTAAAAACAAAAAAGTTTAAAGGAACTAATTCCTTTCATGAGGCCTCCAAACCCATGACCTAAGCACCTCTCAAAGGCTCTACCTCCAAATACCCACACACTGGGGATTAAATGTCAACATATGAACATATGAATAAAGGGCATACTAAATTGGCTGCAGCCCTCTCTCACCACTGCTGACACAACCCAGTCCCATACCAATCCAGCTTCACCTAGAGAGGCTCCACTTTTATCATGAACCTGTTCTTGTTCAGCTCAGCAAAGATGGTGACCTTGTCACATCAATTCTGTGTCCTCTTCTTAACTTGATCTCTCAGCACACACCCCATCCTTGACCATTTCAGCTGGCAATGACCGTGTTTGCAACTCCTACAGTTATTTCCTTCAGCATTTTGGTACTTATCACAATTACTGGCTCTGTGTATACATGACATATCTATAAGATTTCCATATAAGAATTAATTCTATAATAAGAATTAATCTTCTTAAATTCTATAAGATTTAAGAGTAGGAGTACCATTCACCTCTTACCACCCTCTCCGCCCAGAGCCTAGAACTCACTACTGTTCAAATACTTAATAACAGTGGCCAGACACCTTGGTTCTCATTGTACATTGCCATTCAACCTCAGTTTCTTTATCGGCCAGATGCCTAGAACAGTGTCTAGCTTATGGTAGGCAGCAAATAAATACTTTTGAAGGAATAAATAAATAAATAAATATCCATTTTACCCACTTACAGATTCCCTGAAGCTCAAGAAAGCTCCCATGAATGAAAGCCCATTAGACTCAACAAGCAACAAGATTTGTCTTATTTTCAAAGAATGTAGTAGATATGATCAAATGTCTATGACAATGGCTAATGCAAGTGGTCCAAGGTGACCCCTATTGATCTCTGTTTTCTGTTATTCAACCCTTGCAAATCAGGAATGAACTGTATAACCAACAGAATATTGTAGAAGTTATGGTGTGTTATGTGTAACTTCCAAGGCTAGTCAAAAAAACGCAATCACTTCTACCTTGAGCTCTTACATTGCTGACAAGCCAGCCACCATGTGATGAGTACACTCAATTAGCTCTGTGGGGCAGCCTACACAAAGTGGAAGTCAGACCTCCCACCAGTAGCCAGCACCAACCTACCAGCCATGTAAGTGAACCACCTTTAAAGATCCTCCAGCCTCTGTCCAACCTTCAGATGACTGCAGCCCCCCCTGACATCTTGAATGTTACCTCAAGAGAGACACTGTTGCAAAAGCACACGCCTAAGCTGCCCCTGAATTCCTGGTCCTCAGAAACTATGAAAGATAATAAATATGAATTAATGTTTTAATCCACTAAATCTTGGGGTAATTTGTTATGCAGTTATAACCATTACAAAGGAAAACAAAACAAAAAATAGAAATACCAAATATTAAGAGAACTTAGTCTCTGGTAGTCCATTTTATTCATCATTACAGAGAATCCTCACAGTGTAAGAGAGATTATCCATGTCCGCAGTTGGACACATGTAGCCCAGGAAGCTTCCCAGTGGACATAAGTACAATCAGGAGGAGAGCTGGGAGAATAGGCTTTGAGCATGTGCTCTCCCCTTGGCCGCCTCTCCTGTATCTTTTCACCTCTCTCACAAGCCCCTAATAAGGAACACTGAGACCCCATGAAATGATAAGAGCAACAAAAGATACTGTGCCAGCCTCTGGGAGACCTGGGCCCACCTTCTTGCTCTAGTGACATGGGGCTGAGATAGTCCATATAGTGACTAATGCAAATCAAGAAAAGGCACCCCTTCCTCACTGAAGCTGCAGCCTCACTCCAGGACACTCAAATGAAGAACAAAGTGTGGCCTGGATTTCACCCCCTCTGGCCCTCTTGGTCACACCCTTCTGCACAGCACAGCCGGCCCCTTGACTGATTACACTACTCAGATTCTCTCTGCTGGCAGCCCCCTCCCCGCCTCCCATGGTGCTGGAGAGTGATCTCCAGAGGGCTCCCAGACCTCATGTCAGAAGTTGGTGAAGGGTGGAGGCAGGCCCTGCCCACATGGGAAGCAGAGTAGGAACCGCAGAGCAAATCACACAGCCTCACTCTGCCTGGGCCTGTGCCAGCCTTGTGAGCTTGAGCTCAGAGGGGCAGCCTTTATTTTTAGCGGGTAATCAGCCTTCATTTTGTTCCTCTCGGCGAAGCCCCACCCTTGCCTAAATGGCCCATGTAATTAGCACCTCACCAGCTCTAATTCCCTCCCTAACTGCCTGTAATTATCATCCAGCTGACCTTTGTTCCCTTAATTGCTGTTTGACTCCTGATCCCTGTATACCACTTTGTCTTCTCCCTCTTCCCTCCCTTCAGACTCAAGAAGCTATTGTATACAATATCGAGTACAGCATTCAGCTTTTCTTCTTGAATCCCTGGGAGTCTTTGGAATTCCCATATCTCTGCTATCTAAGATATATCTTCTTGAAAACAACTCTTATTTGCAGAGTGCTGTTTTAAACTATATTCTCCTGCTTAGCCTTGCTGGCTTCTCAGAAATAAACTTTCAAGTTGAGAGAATGGGTATAACTGGACTACTTTCATAGGAGAGAAAATTGGAGGGATAAAGTAATTTAGGACTTACGCAGTTAGTCACTGATGGGGAGAGACCACCCTCCTAAGCATTTGACACGGTGGTCTCTTGCTTCCCTGCTTCTCCCAGTTGGGTAACTCAAACTTGGACTGCCTCAATGATCTTCATTTCTGACCCAAAGACACTTAATACCAGACCCACTCACTTACATTTGGTTTTAAGCTCAACCTCAAGTTTTCTGAGCTTAAAAATTGCTTTTGCCCCATCTTCTGCCCCAAGATGCTACACAATAATAGTAAAATAGTAAAACAATAATAGATGCTACACAGTCATAATAAAATGATATTAAAAATAATATCATTTCCTGACCACCTGTCATGTATCAGGTACCACTTTGATGTCTTATAGAGACTATTTCATTATATTTTCCCCTCAACTTTTTTTTTAATTTTATTTTTTATAAACATATAATATATTTTTATCCCCGGGGTACAGGTCTGTGAATCGCCAGGTTTACACACTTGACAGCATCCCCTCAACTTTTTGAAACATGATTACTATGCACACACCTCCCACCCCATGCATATTCAAAAGTCTTGACTTCAGCTATTGTCCCTCCCATCTCTTGCAATTTTAATTTTTCTCACTCCAGTGGATCCTGCCTATCAACACACAAATGTGACTTAATATCTCCCATCTTCAAAAAATAACCTTCTTTGATTCATATGCTTCTACAGTCATCACTTATTTCTCTCCTCCCATTTACAGAATAATTTCTTTTAAAAAAAGAAAAAAATTTTCTATTCTGTATTTTCTGTATTTTCTATTCTAATTCCTTCCCTCCATTTTCATGGAAGACATTCCAGTTGGTTTTTCATGATTTCCACAATTCCTGTAAAGTCACCAGTGGTTTCAGTGTAGCTAAAGCCAATGATCAGTTTTTATTTCTCATTTTACTTGACTTCCCAGCAGAATTTGACACAGTTCATCTCTCTCTCTCCTTTTTGACACACTCATGGACTTTCAGGCTGCCGGGACACCACTCACTCTTGCTTCTCCTACCTCAGTGGTCACTCCTTCTCAGTCACCTTTGCTGGGTCCTCCTCATCTCCATCACCTCTAAATAGGTTTGGAGTTCAGTTCTCAGACTTCTCTGACAACACTGACTCTCTAAGCCATCCCACTGGGTCTCATGATTTTACATAGTATCTAGATGCTGATGACTGCTCCATTTAATCTCCATCCCTGACCTCACCTATGACCTTCTGATTTGCATCTCTAACATCTTATCTCACTACTTGCCTGATGAGCAGGCAAACTGAATTTAGCACGTTGAACACCAAACTCCCGTTTAATCTAGGAAGAATGCTTCCCCAAAACTCTTCCTCTCATCATCTTCCTCATTTTAGTAAGTAGTAACTTCATTGTTTGACTTGTTCATGCCCAAAACACTGAAGTCAGCTTTAACTCCTCTCTTTTTCTTCTGTCACATATCTAACCATCTAGCAAATCTTGTCAACATTCCCTTCCAGTTATATTCATGATCTCATTACTTTTCACCATTGGTACTTTTACCACTTTGGTCGAAGATACCAACATTTTTGCATCTATTTTTAAATAGAATCTTAACTCTTCTCTAGTTTTCCCTCACAGTCTCCTCACATGATATGCACTCCACAGGGCAGCCAGATCATGTTAGATGATGACACTCCTCTCTTCAAAGTCCTTTGATGGTCCCATTTCACTCAAAGTGAAATTCAAAATCCTTACAGAGCCCTATAAAGCTCTATATGGTCTGGCTCTACAGTATTCTTTGAAATTATTTCTTATTACTCTCCCCTCTGCTCACTCTGCTCTAATCATATTTGCTCCTTGAATCACCAAGCAAGCTTGACCTCATGGTCTTTTTGAATTTACCATTCCCTCCACCTGAAGAATCTTCCACTGGTTATCTGTAGGGTTTGCTCTCTTCCTTCATTCATATCATAGCTCAGATATTACCTTATTTGAGCATCCTTTGACCTGATATGAGGCCTCCTTTGACCACTGTCGAGATGGACAGACTCCAAAGGTGGCCCTCACGATGCCCAATTCTGGTGTTCCTACCTTTGTATATTTCCTCCCCTGGAACGTGGGGAGGACTTGTGACATGCTTCTGATGAATGGAATATGGAAGAAGTGAGGAGCTATCACTCCCACGATTGTTACATTATATAAGTCTCCATCCATCTTGCTGTCGGACTCACTCTAGAGACTTTCTCTCTTGCTGGCTTTGTAGAAGTAAGTGTCTATCTACCAGTTGGGAGGCCTAAGAGCAGGGAACTGAGAGCAGCTTCCAGGTATTGAGGGCAACTTCCAATCAACAACCAGCAAGAAACAAGAGCCCTCAGTTCTACATCAATAAGGATATTAATTCTACCAACCATCTGAGTGAATTAGAAGTAGATTAATCCTCAGTTGAGCCTCCGGATGAGAATACAGCTCAGCTGACACCTTGATTGCAGCCTTCTGAGACCCTGAGCAGAGGATTCAGCTAAGCAATGCCTGGATTCACAGGCATTGTGAGATTTACATAATCTCACAGAATCTGTGAGATTATAAATGGGTATTTTTAAGCCACCAAGTTTGTGCTAACCTGTTATGCAGCAATAGATAACATATACATCCACCTTATCAAATCTCCTTCTCTGCTATCCCTTTTCTCTTCCCTTGCTTTATTTTTTTCTATAATCCTTACCACATTTTTTTTGTATATTTGTTTACCATCTTTCTCCTCTACTGAAATGTAAGATCAAAAAGGATTCCCGGGGCACCTGGGTGGCTCAGTGGGTTAAGCCTCTGCCTTTGGCTCAGGTCATGATCTCAGGGTCCTGGGATCGAGCCCTGCATCAGGCTCTCTGCTTAGGGGGGATCCTGCTTCCCCACCCCCCAAACCTGCCTCTCTGTCTACTTGTGATCTCAGTCTGTCAAATAAATAAATAAAATCTTTAAAAAAAAAAAAAAAGAGGATTCCCAACTGAATCTGCACCTTCAAAAAAGATTTCTGGCTCATAACAGAAATTCAATAATTTTTTTAAATAAGTGAGTAAATAAATGGTTTTCAATTTTAATAATAGCTACATTGTTTTATGTGCATCACAGCCTGGTGCTTCTATGAAGAAAAACTAGGGTGATTTTCCCCCCAATATATCACAAACCAATTCTTTTGCAAAGTGCAAATAAAATAGATTACTAGAAAAATGAAATAAAATGAAGCCATTTAAAAAATTATTATCAGATTCAAAAGACATAAAATTACTCTGTCAAATTGCTATAAAAATTTCTAAATGTATACTTTAAATTTCTGTACTTGTATTATTGTAGACCTATAACAATCCTTGAAAAGACACCAGTCCAGGGAAGACATGTTGAGTGTCACTACTGAGCAACAGTCAGTGCTTTGTTCAGATCTCCTCAAATCCTTTTACCCATTTTTGTATATTCTTCCTCCTAACTTTGGTTGCTCTCCCTCCAAAAGCTTGCACCAGTAACTCTACTGGAGTAGACTCCCCTCAAGCCACTGGAGTCCAGCTCCCCTGCATAATCCAGAATTTTGGAATGAGATATAAGCCAGAATTTTCCCATGAAATTAGTCTAAAGCTACCTTCTTTACAACATCACCTGAAATCATACCTTTACTTGGCTTCTTCCCTTTCCCTAGCCAGCTTCTCCCCTTCCTTTATTATTTCTCCTGGAAGCACCTCATTAATAAATCACTTGCATATACATTCTCATCTCAGGGTCTGCCAGACCTATGACAGTACTGAACTATTGCACAATGATCATGTTCCTTCATTGACAGTTTCTAGATTGTGAAACTAAGGTACCAGAGTGGAACAAAGTTTCAAACTTGTTATAGTATGTGTAGTTTACTTTAAAATCCATCAGGGGCACTTGGGTGGCTCAGTTAAGGGTCCAACTCTTGATTTCAGCTCAGGTCATGATCTCAGGGTCCTGAGATCGAGCCCCACATCAGACTCTCTGCTCGGCGGGGAGCCTGCTTCCCCTTCTCTCTCTGCCTGACTCTCTGCCTACTTGTGCTCTCTCTCTCTGCATCAAATAAATAAATAAAATCTTAAAAAAAAAAAAAAGAATTGGTGAACCCAGCACATTAATAACTATGCAGTGGCACCACAAATCTAGGGCTTTATTTACTCTTTTGTAGCCATACATTACTCTGTTACCTGAGCCAACTAGACTATCCTGCCATCCACACATCATCACATTGTCTCAGGATGACCCTTTCATGAAAGATGCTTGTCAGAGTCCACTAAGGATAGCACATGTTTGCAACTGAGTGATTTTGTGAACCTGTGTCCTACCTGTAGAACCTTTGGAAGCCCATCATCCTTCTTTCATTTCATCCTGTCTCTGTCTCTGTCCCTGTCAGTCCAAACTGGCAATGTTTCTGCTGTTACAACATTCTCAAAAAATATTTTTTATGTGTCCTCAGGGTATGTCAGCAAAAGTCATGCTGTTAGACTAAAGGTCCTCCTCAGATGCTTATAATAATAATCCCATCTCTGGTATCTGCAGTTCTAGCAAAAAGTTGTGTGGCCACACCCTTGGGCTTTTATCCCAAGCACAAATTTCCTAATAATAAATCTGATTTTAGAATCTTTTGTAATTGGGATAAAATGAGAATATTCAAAAGCATCAAGTCCCAGTTCATTCTTGCTTTGAAGTTCTTCCCTCAAGTTATTGCTTTCTTCTCACATTTTACTAAAAGCACTAAGAGGAAATCAGGCCACACATTCAACACTTTGAATGGAAATCTCCTCAGGTAAATATCCAAGTTCATTGCTTACAAGTTCTGCTTTTCACACAACTATAGGACACAATCCAACTAAACCTTCTGCCTCTATATAGGATAAATTTTCTGCCAGTTTCCAATAACATGTTCCTCGTTTTCTTCCAAGCCCACATCAGAAGTGCCTTTAATGTTCATCTTTCTATAAACATTCTTTTTATGGTGATATATATTCTCTAAGGTGGTAACTTTTCTCTGCTGTGTTCCTCACTTGCTTCAAAGCCCGCAATGAATGCTGTTAATATCCATATTTCTACCCACAGTCTGTTTAAAGAAACCTAGCCTTTTTCTATCATGCACTTCAACATTCTTCCAGCTTCTACCCATTTTCCAATTCCAAAGCCACTTCCACATTTTTAGGTACTTGTTACAACAGCACCATATTTCTTAGCACCATAATCTATTTTGGTTTCCTGTGGCTGCTTTGACACATGGTTACGAACGGGATAACTCAGAACATCAGGAATTTGTTGAAGCCAGAAGTCAAAACTTAGTATCACTGGACTGTCATCAAGTTGTTGGGATCAAACCCCTTCCAGAGGCTTGAGGCAAAAATGTTTTCCTTACTTCTTCTACTACTGGTGGCTGCCAGCACTTCTTGGCTTGTGGCCTCATTATTCCAATCTGCCTGCATTTTCACATTGCCTTCTCCTCTGTAAGTGTGTCTTCTCGTTCATTTCTCTCTTATCAAGACATTTGTGAATGCATTTAGGGCACATCTAGATAATCATAATCTTCTTCCTACCTCAAGATCATTAACTTAATCACCCTTGCAAAAGCTCTTTTTCTTCATAAGGTAACATTTACAGATTCCGGTATATCTGATCAGGACTTGATATCTTTGGAGGGCTATTATTCAGGCTGTTTAGAGGGCTACCATACTCAGAGAGGACAAATAATTAGTCTTAGTCATAAGTCAGAGCAGGTCACTCCTCTGCTCAAAACCCTACAACAGCTCCTCAACTTAAGGTAACATCTGTAGTCTCTACAATGGCCTACTGCTCTCTCTGATTCATGTTCTTTTAATCAGAACTGTATTTAACTTTCAAAACCTTTAAAGTCGGGGATGGGACGTGAGTTGGGAGGAAAGACTCTCTCTTCTACTATTGCTCGATCTAGAGCAAAGCCATTCCCTCAAAGAGTATCAAACTCTACCCCTACCTTACTGGAAGTGATTAAGGGAGGAACTCTCAATTTGCTGCAAGGGTGTCCGAGAAAGATGGAGCTGAGGTGGGGAAAGGGAAGATGGTCATAAGCTAAAAACTCAGAAATGCTTATCTCTCCTGTGAGATTATATGGGATTCTTATTTTCTTTCTTCTGCTTTTCTGCAGCTTCCAACTTTCTGTGATAAATATATATTAGCTTTGAAGTAGAAAAAAAGTGTTATTTGGAAAAAAATCAGTGACCATTGCTATAACAGCACATAGAGTGGAATGGTATCTTTTCCCCCATTCTTATCCCACACCTCTTCAATCCTGACCTCTCTTAATGTTTCTGGTTTTTCACTGTTGCTTTCAAGTTTTTTTTTTTCCTTTTAAGGCTGGCTTTAATATTTCCAGTATCTAACACACAGTAAGCATTTAATAAATCACTATTGAAAGAAAGAATGAATGTGTTAATTAATTAATTAATTAAAGAATTAATTAATTAAAAAGATTTCTACCAGATGCAAAGTGAAGTATTGAGAGTGTCCCTACTTGAAATGGGCTCAGCTATGGCCCTGAAATCCCATACCCTGTACTCTCCCATTACTGACTCTGTTCACAGTAGCTTAAAGGAAGGATTTTATGAGAAAGTCTGGCTCTCTGAGGTCTAAATGTGGTTTCACTTAAGTGACCTCCACTGTTACTGTCTAGAGTCTTCCCAGATGGTAGCACGTACCCACCCTCTGTGGAAGAGACATTGGTGATACTGAGATGAGACTCTACTGAATGAGATGCACATTTCCAGGTCTCTTCTCTCCTCTGAGGAACCCAGGAAGGACTGGCCTGGATTTTAGCAATGAGAGCCATAGCCTAGAGCCCCAACATGAGCTTGGTTCCAGCTCTAGCTGAAATGATGAGGTCATCCTGACCCTTTAAAGAGCTTAGCTGTATTACCCAACCTCATGCCTAGAATGAAGACCTTATAATCATTGAAAGAGCCCTCATTGACTTTTAGTGACCCCAAACAGATCCTTGATAGAATTACTCTGAAAATTGCTTCAAGATGTACTTGATGGAGAGACGGTTTGCCAAAGGGTCACTTTCTGTTTTCATGTCCCAACTATGTTTAGCATCAGACCTGTCTCAGATGGAATAGGCAAGGAGCAAGATATACAAACAGTAAGAGTTACATGTGTCAGGATGCCAGTGATCTAGGTCTTGGCTCCTTTTAGTTTCATTATATATCTATATCACTATATATATATATGTATATATATATATATTTATATATAATATATAAAATTGAGCATGTATGAAACCCAGGGGAATGGAGCAAGAGGAAGAACTGACACCTACCATATGCCAGGCATTTAACATACACAATTACACTTCTTCCTGTTGATTGGGCACCTGTTATGTGCTAGGTACTTTCACAAACCTATGTCATTTTACCCTTACAAATCTTAATGAAGCAGATGATATTAGCATTATTCACTCATTAAAAAATGGGGGGTCAAAGAATTGAATTACTTATTATGACTTTGATTGCTCCTGTGGCTCAATATCTGTCTTCTCCTTCTCTCTCAGTTAAAGAACCCCTACATTTGAACTGGGCAAATAGCTGCCCATTATAAAGACTACATTTCCCAACCTCCCTTATAGGGGCATGTGTACATGAGCAAGTTCTGGCCAACAGATTAGAAACAAAATTAGTGTGTTCAACTTTTGGAAAAGGTCTTTAAATGAAGAGAGACAAGCATTTCTCCTTCCTGTCATGTGGAATGCTCATTGTGAAGGCTTGAACTAGAGCAATCAATTTGAACTATAAGACAGCAGTCACGTGCCAAAGGTGGTAGAGCGACAAGATAGAATCAGTGACCCTGATGAGTACGGAGCTTCTCTAATGGCTCCAGGTGGTCTACCTTTCCATAAAAGAGAAATAAGTTTTAATTTATTTAGGCCATGGTTATGTAAATCTTTCCCCTAAATCATAAGCCTGAGATCCCACACCTAGGATGTCATAGAGCATGCAGTCCAACACAGGTTTGATACTAGACCTCCTGATTTCTCCAGTCTATTCTGCTATCTCCAGGAAACTCTAGGAGTTTGGGATTAATAGTTAGAAATATGGCTGGATTGGGCACTGGGAACATAGCCTTCCTTGAGATTAACTATACTGAGTCTTTCCTTATCAAGTTAGAGGCAGAGGGGAACAACCAACCCATCAATAATATTAACAGAATCCACATCTCCAAATCCCGTGCTCTTCCCACGTTGCCGACCTAACGTTGAGTCGTCGGTCCAAAACACTCATGAACAAGTGACAGCCCCCAACCAGAGGCTTGATTTCCTGATTATCTAATCCCACATTTTTACCATCATACCAGGCTGCTTCAATAGCACCTGAGCCAAATTCGAAGATGTAGGATACTCGTCTATCCTCTCCAAGAACATAAAGAGATAACCAACTGATTGAAAGAAATCAGGAAGACAAACATCACTGCCTGATCCCTCAAGAGCAAGGATTGCCTTCTATTTGGCATTTTATTCCCTACAGCCTCTTAGAGGACACACCATAGAGCAGGCATTTAATATAATATTCTTGGGAGGAAAAAAAATGAAGGGTTAAAAAGCTGAACTCAATGATGCAAACTGGCTTGAGTCTATTGTTTCCCTCAGCATGTGGGTGGCAACAATAGCTCTGATGAGACTCTATGCGATACACTTGATCAGACAAGAGACCAAGGCTGATTTTAATAAACATCCACATGGACATATTGATTTCTCTTGACCAGGTCCCTTGCTTTCAAGCTGTTCTCTTAGGCAAGGCAATCCATAGAGAGAACTAGCCACCTCTCAGTTTTGTCCCCTGGTGACTAGTTGACTTGTTAGCCACAGAGCCCAGGGCAGTTAGGGTTAATCTCTGTTGGGTCAAACACAGTAAGTACAGACAATATGGCCTATTGACAGAGAGGAAAAGAAACATTTTGAACATCAATATGCTCTGTTGTGATATTGGCTGAGCCATTGTGCATTGATCTTGGTTAAGGTACTTAATCCATCAGTGACTCAGTTTGCTTCACCTGCAGAATGGGAAATTAAAAGCATGTGTCTTGTAGAGATGTTGAGATTTAATGAGTTAATGTATGTAAGTCACTTAGTACAGTGTCTGCCATACAATAAGTGCCCCATTAATATCAGCTGCCACAGTCATCATCTTCATTACCATTTTCATCATCACCATCATCATCATGCAACCTGCTGAGTTTATTTTTCAAGGAAAGACAGATAGATTTCAGTCTTTCCTTGTGGGTTCTCGTTCTCCATTAACTATGAGCTCACAATTAAGACACCATATATTGAATGCCCAAACACTTGGAATGATGTAGGATTATGCCCATTTAAAAATTTTACATATCTGGAATTTTATTTCTGAGTTATACAATTTACAAATTGCCTATTGCCTCCAGGTTACAAGTCCCTTCATTGTGAAGACTTACTTCCTCAGCTTCTCCTTTCATTGTACCTTTTCTATTCACTAAGACCCTAAAGAATTGCTTGCCATATCCTCTCACACTGCCCTTCCATTGGCCTCCACACTCAAACGCTTCCTTCTGGCCCCTCTCTCACCACTTCATTGCAGTTAACTCACCCTTTAGGATTAGGACTCTAGGAAATCCTGTCTCACCCACCAAATCTGAGTTAGCATGGCTGACACTGTGAGTAGCTTACCCAACAAATATTCTCAACCTACCTTCTTCCCAAAGCACCTCCCACTCTAAAGACTGACAAAGCCAGATACTTGCTTTCCTGGCTCTGTCAGCTGAAGTGACCATGTAACCAAACTCTGCCATGTAAAATATACAGGAAAATCTGCTAGAGGTGACTTGGATTTTTCTCCTTCTCTAATCAAAGCAGACAGCATGCAAAGAGGATTGGTTTTTGTCACTGTCACTGCCCCATATCCTGACTTTGAAAATGATTGTGTGAGGATATCTGGATCTGCAACATTCATCTTGTGGCCATGAACAGACCTAAATAACAGCTGAGACATAGACCCACAGACCCATAGACCATGGAACTGTTGCACCAACCTTGGATCTACCTACTTCCAGATCTCTTGTTAAGTAAGCAGTAAATGTCCTATGGTTTAAGTCACAATTAATTGGTTTTTCTATTATTTGCAAGAGAATATAACCTAACTGATACAACCACCTACCTAATAACATCACCTCATTTGTAGCCAAAGACACCAGGTCATGACATCTGATTTCCAGACCAACCTGTACTTAACAAGCTATGTGCCCTGAGTTCAGCTTCATCTGCTCAGAAGATGAGATCCTTCTTCCAATTTTCATGAAGGCAACCTATAGGCTAATGGAGACACAGTAGGCTCTCTTTCCAGGTCTTCCTATAAAATCCCCTTGTATTTCTTATTGTAGCACCTACCTCACACTGTAAATCACACTGCTGATTTCTCTTCTGAATTCCCTATAAGACTGAGTTTCTTGAAAACAAAAAACATTTCTGATTTATCCTATACTGTCAAAGTCTAGCAAAGTCCCTGGCATATAATAGAACTAATAATATTTTAAACTAATTTGAATTCAGGTAACAAATTAATCTTTGGCCGGGTTTGTTCTCACTTTTCAGTTCAGGAAATATGGTTCCCAGAAAGGATAAAGTCCCAGGGATACACCACGATGCTTAAAGAGTACATGTTAGTGATGGCTATAGCCTGTGCATCTCAGTAGCAAAAGCTTGATTTCAGGCCACCCGAATACCCCGTCCCCACTGTCCTTTCATTTATTCAACAAAAAGTTTCTGAATGCCTACTATATGCCAGTTCCATGCCTTCCCTCCCCAGCCCATCTAATTTTAGGCCTCCCATACTATCCCTGGAGAAGAAATGTTGTCTTTGACTTCTCTTGGACATCTAATACAGAATATCCTGTCAACTTTTATTTATGAGGTTCCCCTCCCAAGTGTGTTTGCCTTTTCAAGGAAGCCCAAGAAAAGGGACACTGTTAGCTCAAAGCAAAGGATTACAAATCCAAATGTTCACGGAAGTCGGAACTTAAATGCCAACAAGTGTAATGCAATGAGAAGTAACAGAGACTGGTTGATTGGAGAACACACTGTACCCAATCAAGTCCAGTAAATGATTGGTGGGTAAACAGCCCAGGTTGGCCAAGTCTTCTGAGCTTTCATGAAAGGTCAAAATTTTGTGTGATACCCCCAGTGTTAGGTGCTGGAAGGTAATTAAAACTTTTTAAATAAAGGCTATATTAGCCAGCCAAAACATAGCTATAGGATAGAACAAATCTATGGGACGTCATTTTGAGACCTCTGACTTAAAAGAATGAATGGAGGCCTCCTCATGATTCTGTGTATACCAACTGGAGAGAGTTTAGGGTACAGCATGGGAAGAACCAGTGGTATCGCAGAGAAAGACAAAAAACCGGCAAGGTTTACTTAGGGGCATGGAAGACAACTAGATCTTGCTCACCTCTGGTCCCTCATATTCTTGTTATAATCTTCACATTGCCTTCAAGGTAAGTGTCATCTCTCCATTTGATAGAAGTGTCAGTGAAGAAGCTAGGACTAGAACTTAGGTCTCCTGACTTCTGGTTTGGGCTCTTTCTAATTCATACCACTAACCCATTTTGTTCTTGTTCACTTTCCTCTAAACCTATGTTAAGTGGTCCTTCTCCATGCATTTTAAATTGATGTGCCTCAGTTTCCTCATTCATGAATTGGGCATAATAACAGCACTTGCTTCCTATACTTGTGCCTGGCACACTGTATGCACTTAATAAATATTTGCTTCTTCTGCTTCTTTGTTCCTCTAATTTCCTTTACTTTCCTTCTCTCTTTCTTTTTAAGAAAGAAAAAAAATTTTTAATCACTATTCCCTGCCCCCAATTCCAATCTTGTGAATGGGTATACGTTCTGGATCTTGACCAAATGGAAATGATTACTGTTGCCAAGATTCCCAACAGGAAGGAAGGAAGAAAGAAAGGAGGGAAGGGAGAGAGGGAGACTAAGGAATGGTCATTCCCAAAGCAGAATGTAGCTTCCAGGAGAGCGTCTGGCTCCTGGGCTCACACTTATCCCTAACAGCCTGAAGTTTTGTGCTGGAGCCCAGAAATGACCCTGACAACTCAATGGAAGCAAGGAAAGATGGGTTTAAATAGTTTTAAGACTGGTATACCTCTTGCTAAGAAAACCCATTCTCACGCAGTAAGATCCAACCTGGAAGACTAGGATCAAAAATGATACCTTGTGCTTTGGGAAAGAATTCCACTACATGATTATTTTTCAATTCACCATGGGGTCCCCCTAGTGTGTTTGAAATACAATTTTATTTGCAAAATCTAATTAAAAATCCATAATTCTAGAACCAGGATGAATCACTGAGATACACTTCTTCACTTTATGGATAAGGAGAAATGAGGCCCAGAAAGGGGAATAAACTAGCCCCAGTGTAGTAGTCCCAGTTGTAGCGAGTCAGAAATGGATTATTTTGTTTGTTGTTGTTGTTGTTGTTGTGAAAAGATTGAGCTTAAGTACTAATTATTAAGATGGAAAGCAGTGTTACCCAGCAGCTAATAATCAATGCAACAATATTAGCTTTCAGTGGGCACTCACCATGGCTAGGCACTGAGTGCTGGAAGCAGCGAGCAAGCAGACTCTCTGCCTTCCCTTCCAGGAGTTTACAGCCTGCTTCATTCTGCAGGTGAACACGCCAGCAGCATGGAGGACTTGCTTAAGGTCCCTCAGCCCACCGTCAGTGGACATCCAAACTAGAACCTAGGCTTCCAACTTTTCGGTCCTGTGTGTTTCACACTATATTATGTTGTCTCTCAGGAGTCTAGGATGTACCTTTTGAGTTAAGGAAGAAACAGGTCTCTCCTTCATGCTTCCCAATTCTATTAGAAATCAAGGACCCAGAATTAAAAGACCCACATCTCTGTAACCAAAAACTTGGAAATGAGGACACTTGGTTACATGAATGCTGTTGTCATCAATTAGATCTCAGGTCCGAGGTTATCACCTCAGACAGAAATGACCCCTGGCAATTCAGAGGAAACTTTTCTTGACCACCCCAGACACACAGCTCCCAGCCCCTGCTCCCAAGCACCCACCCTACGTTACATTGCTTTCTTCTTTTCTTAGTACTGATCACTATAGGTATAGCATCGATATTGACCTATTTATGTACTTATTTTGTGTCATAGAACTGCCCATGAGCAGAACTCCACCTACTTGTTTATTGTTGTAACGTAACATGTCCACCGTGCCTGGCTCACGGTAGATGTGACCGTGGTAGCTTATGGTAAATGGTAGCTCATTTGTGGGGTGAATGAGCAAATTGTAGTTCTTGATCTCAGCCATTGGATTTACACTGGCTGCTGTAACAGAGCCACACTGTTGCTCAGCCACCATATCCCTTAGCAGCGTCCTCCCAGTTGGGAGACAACATCAAACCCAGAGGTGAAAAGAGTTTGGTGGGAATGTTTTTTTAACAGAAATGTTCACTGCCTGTCAACCTTCCTGCTGAATCCAGCAATCTGTTTCCATTTCAATACGGTTGTGATTTTTTTTTTTTTTGAGACTACATCTGTAGAACTGAGAAGTGTTAGAGCAATTTCCATAATAGCAAGTTTCTTACCCCACTCTCGCCAGTTTACATGAAGTGACAGTGTTTATTGTGTAGGATACGTACATTATGGCTCCAAAGTCATTTTCTTGGATGTCACCCACTCTGCTTTGTTTTTGCTTGTTACTCCAGCAGAATGATTCTCTCAGGAGAAAAACTAAGATTTTTAATAAAAGCACAACACTGTAAAATGGTTTTTAAGGGAAAGTCATTTTTTATGAGCTCTGCTAACTGCCAGACTCCTGAATACATTCCATTTCTTTTTCAATACTTTGTCCCTTCCTGGGGTAACTGCCTTATGGGGAATATGTTATATTTCTCCTTGGATCCTGCAGCCTCACTCTAGTCCTGGCAGCTAGGGGACATTTAATTCATGTTTGCAGGATCTGAGAAAATATACATCTCTACCTATGTTACACCCAGTAAAAGATGGCAGCTGACCAACCCAATCCTGCAAGTTGGACTTAGCAAAGAAGTCTACTCATTGTGCCAGCACCACAGAAATCAGCTGTCTCACCAAAATTTTCCCTTTTCATATCTCATTCATTCACAAGATCATTTAAATCTCCCACTTTTATGCAGAAAAAAAATCTGCAGGATACAGAAATCATGTTTTTTATCAATAATTCTCAATAGAGGCAGTCCTGTGCCTCTATTTTTAGGTAATGTTTTGGGAAATTAAGGGGACATTTTTGGTTGTTGCAATGATTTGAGTGAGTGATAGTGGTGTTTATTAGACAAAAGTCAGGGATGCTAGCTACCCTGAAAGGTGCAGGATAGTCCTAATAAACACTGTTCATGCCCCACATGACTTTCTAGTGTCCCACTTATGATTCACATGGTGAGAGAGAGAAACCTGTGCGTGTATGTGTGTGTGTGTGTGAGCATATCCGAGCCCAAAATCTGATCCCATTTGTCATGTACACTAACTCTTTTAATCTGCAAGGAATAGTTTTCCTAGAAATGTAATTTCCATGTAAATCAAGAATAGGCTGCAACTTTAAAAAATAGTTGTACTGGGCGCCTGGGTGGCTCAGTTGGTTGAGCGACTGCCTGCGACTGAGGTCATGATCCTGGACTTCCAGGATCGAGTTCCGCATCGGGCTCCCAGCTCCTTGGGGAGTCTGTTTCTCCATCTGACCTTCTCCTCTCTCATGCTCTCTCTCACTCATTCCCTCTCAAATAAATAAATAAAATCTTTTAAAAAAAATAGTTGTACTAAGAGTTGCCATTTAAAAAATACATAATGGGGCTCCTGGGTGACTAAGTTGGCTAAGCAGTTGACTCTTGATTCTGGCTCAGGTCATGATCTCAGGATCCTGGGATTGAGCCCCATGTCGGGCTACCTGCTCAGTGTGGAGTCTGCTTGAGGATTCTCTCTCTCTCTCTCTCTCTCTCTATCCCTGTTCCTCCCCCTGCTCTCTCTCCCACTCTCTCAAATAAATGAATCTTAAAATATATATATATGTATATATATAAATAAATATATATATATGTGTGTGTGTGTGTATATATATATATATATATATATATATATATAATATATCATAGGAAGTGACATCACTTATAGCACTTAGGACCAATAACTGTATCGGCCTGCATGTGTCACATTCCTAGAAATTCTACATATAGATGCAAATATTTGACTCCTACACAATGTCTTTTAGTGCTCAAACAAATACATACTGAAATATATATATATTTTATTTACTTTCCTTTTAATTATCCTTTATTTCACACTTACAATGTTACAATTGAATTTTTTTTTAAAGATTTTATTTATTCATTTATTTGAGAGAGAGAGAGAGCACAAGCAAGCAGAGAGAGAGAGGAGGAAGCAGGCTCTCCACCGAGCAGAGAGCCTGATGCGGGGCTCGATCCCAGGACCCTGAGATCATGACCTGAGCCAAAGACAGAGGCTTTAACCCACTGAGCCACCCAGGCGCCCCCACAATTGAATTTTTTTAACCATGAGTATAGACAGAGTGTGCTATCCATAAATTTCATTTCAAGGTGGGAAAGCTGGTGTGACTGGAGCATAAAGACTTATTTAACCCTTGTCAGTTCAGGCTGCTATAACAAAACACCATAGACTGGGTGGCTTATGAGCAACAGAAATGTATTTGTTATATTTCTGGAGGCTGCAATCAAGGTGCTGGCAAATTCAGTGTCTGGTTAGACCCTGCTTCCTATTTCATAGATGACTGTTTTCTCATGGTGTCTTCACCTGGAGGAAGGGTCAAGGGAATTCTCTGGGGTCTCTGTTATAAGGATATTGACCCTATCTGTGAGGGTTCTGACTTCATGACTTATTCACCTCCCAAAGGCTCTACCTTCAAATACTATCAAGTTGGAGATTAAGTTTCAACACATGATTTTGGAGGGGAAAGACACAAACATTTGGTCTGTAACAGTGAGGGAAAGAGTGGCATGAGAGGAAAGAACATGTAGTAGGTTAAGGAGAAGAGGCTTTGAATGTATTTTCAAAATTGGAGCAACCAGACATCACTGGAAGCTTTGGAAGATCAATGACCTGCTCAATTTTGCACTTCAGAAAAATCATTCTGACTATTGCGTGCAGGGTGGATCAGAGATGGAGAAAAGAGAATGACCATTTAATAGACCTATAGAATATTCCACATGAGGGAAGACAGTATCTTGAAAGTGGTGCTAGAGTACAATGGAAAGAAACTGCTGGTTTTGAAAAACAATTAGGAGGTGGAATTGAAGGAGCTTTGGGACTGATTAGATGTGGAAGTGGGAGAGAGGAAGTTATTGAGAAGGTTTCCTGGGTTTGGTCACGAGCAACAGAATGGGGTACTGATCAATGAAACAGAGAATACTGTGGGGCGAGGTGGTTTGGGAGGAAGGACTGAATTACGTCAGTGACCACTTTGACCCTCCCAGCAGCACTTCAGATAAGAAAAATGGGGCTCTGGGAAATTAAGTGACTTATCTACAGCCACAGTTAAGAACAATACAGATCAGATGGGAAGTTCAGATCTCCTGATTACAAAGTCCAAAATTCCTTCCCTAAGCCACATTTGCTGAAAAGTGTTTTCTGTCTCCCAAGAAGTTATAATCACTGATGATTTAGATAGAGATGCTGAAAATATGTCTACAAATAGCAACCAAACTAGATCTTGAAGGACAAGTGTGTGAGACTGATCATCGTTCAATGCTCTGAGATCTCAAAGAGTGGGGGAGCACAGCTGGGTGGGGTGATGGGGTGAGGCGTTCACCAAGTAGCTCCAAAGATGAATAAAGAAATATCAGCAAAATTTTAAAAAGTGATTGATGTGGTCATTAATGGGGAAGGTGGTTTTTATGTGGAAAGTGGGGACATCCATGGGAAGCAGTGGTTTCAAGCATAAGTTCTGGGGTCAAAACAACCTGTATCCTAAGTTGGATCTATCATTTTCTTGCCACATGTCCTGGGACAAGAACTTCTCTATTTCTTCTCCTGTAAAATGAGAATAATACTAGGATTATTCCTAAGGTGGTTTTGAGCAGTAAATGAGATCATGTATGTTCTTGTCATGCTCTGCAAGGTCCCATAAGACTTGGCCCTCTACCACCTGTCTGATCTTAACTGAAGCTTCCTCTTCCTCCAGGTCTTGCGTCACTGGCCTTCTCCTAATTCTCCGGGAAACCCAGCACACTTCCACTTCAAAGCTTCCTGTTGGCCATTCTTTCCACCTTGAGTAATCTTCTCTTGAATATCTGCATGGCTTTTTCCAAGTCCACTTTATCAAAGAGATTTGTCTCCTCTACGGCCCTTTAAAATAGCACCCCCACTATAATTTCCTACATCTTCAACACACGAGTCATTCCTCGACAAAGCCTGCATCCGTTATTTTTTAACCTCTTTTTCCAGGATATATATTTCATGAAAGCTGAGATTTACTCCACTTTATTCAGTGCCTAGAACAGGGCCAGGCATGCCATTAACTACTCACTGAATGTTTTCTAAATGAATTCATACATGAAAAATGTTTTGTACAATCGCTGACATGTAGTAAATAATTAATATTAGTGGTTTTTCATTACTCTTAAAACTAATCTTTTGATATATATCTAGCCAAAGCAGATACCCATTATTTTATGTGTTTTATATGATGTGTTATTTTATGTGACTTCCTTCTCTTATAGGTTTTCTCTTCCAGCATCAGCTTATGCTCCACATTGCTGCAAAGGCAAACTCTCAAAAGCAGAACTGGTTAAATACCTTCAAAACATCCCCATTGCTTAGAAGAAAACGTCTAAAGTTAATAATTGGGTCCTTCATCAACTGGCTCAAATGGCCTCTGTACTTTCATTTCCTGCTTCTTCTTCCCGTTCATTATATACTCTAACCCACTAATCCACACATAAATCTCCAAGCATGCCGGACTTTTCCATGTGTCTGTGTCCTATACATGCTATTGCCAGTGCTAAGAATGCCCTCCTTCTTATTTTCTACATAGTGAACTCTTCTTTATCCTTTAAGACCCAGATCAAATATCCCTAACTCTGTAATATCTTCCTCAATTCTCCCAGACAAATTAATTGCTTCCAGCTCCACATTTCTCATATTTTTGAACATAGTCTACCAGAGCATAAAACACATTGTATTAGCATTATTTACATATGTGTCTTGTCTTCCTTATGAAACAGTTAGCTCCTTAAATGTAGGGATTATGTCCAAATCATTTTTTAATCACTGGGGACAGACAAATCAGAAGGGTTTCATGGCTGGATGATCTCTCACATCTTTGGTTATTTGGTGGTGCTTAGTCCAGGAATATCACAACCCCCACACTCACACTGCTGCTCCCTCCTTCTATACCTTGCCAGCATCACTAATTGATCAAAATGCTCTTTCCAGCTGAAGCCATACCCAGCTTTAAAATCCTCGTTCGCCAAATACCCCAGGTAGCCACTTCGAATGTCTCAGAGATGATGCAAAAGATGAAACATATTTTCTGTCTCCTTGATACCCTAGAACTTGGTAGATGCTCAATAAATCCTTGTTGAACAGATGCTGAGTTCAGAGCTATTTACAAGCAAAAAAAAAAAAAAAAAAAAAATCTTTTTTAAAGGTACAGATTAGCTTTTTGGTATTATTACAAAAACACTTGTAAGAATCAAGTCTTTCCTAAATCACCCATTCTTTTTCCCAATTGTGCCCTTTGCCACTTCTCCAGGGCCCATGGATTCCCCAGGCCCCTCCTCACAGTCGAATCATTCCCCTGTTCCTACTGAATGCACTTCTGAAGTAACCCGTCTCCATATTATAGTTTAAATACTTGTTCTTGCTTCTGCTTTATAATCTTAGCCCTTCTCTCCACCTAGTTTATGTACTCAGTGACTCATTTAAAATTTTTGCCTAAATGGATACATGAACATTTATGCTTCTGAGAAAATGGTGTAGGATGGTGAGTGCATTTTCTCATTAGATAATTTCTATCTATACAGATCCATTTTTATAAATGTAGTGGTTATAACATCTAAAGCTACCCCTCTTTTCAGCTATTTGTATGATTTTGACCTTTACCATCTTCTGGATTGGAGGAAAACATGCATTACCTAAAAGGACCAGGAAAAAGAATGGGACATCTAGTTAATTTTATAGTCTGGTAACCTTAGTGGAAGTTCCAAACACATTTTTGTTTAAAAAAAAAAATGCTTAAACTTTTTTGTTTAAAGATTTACTTTAGAGAGAGAGTGTGTGTGTGTGTGTGTGTGAGTGGGGGGAGGGACAGAAGGAGAGAGAGAGAGAGACTCTCAAGCAGACTCCCCACTGAGCATGGAGCCCAACACGGGCTCAGTCCCACAACCCAGAGATCACAACCTGAACCAAAATTGAGAGTCGGATGCTTAACTGACGGAGCCACCCAGGCACCCCAAAATGTTTAAGCTTTTAACAAAAATGCTTGGGGTGCCTGGGGGGCTCTGTGGGTTAAAGCCTCTGCCTTCGGCTCAAGTCATGATCCCAGGTCCTGGGATTGAGCCCTGCATCGGGCTCTCTGCTCAGCAGGGAGCCTGCTTCCTCCTCTCTCTCCCTGCCTGCCTCTCTGCCTACTTGTGATCTCTGTCTGTCAAATAAATAATAAAATCTTTAAAAAAAAAAAATGCTTGAGTTTTGCCTTCTACCCTAACAACACATAGCTGCTCTGATTGAGTCTGAGAAGCTCAGATGATTGAGCCTTCCCCAGGACTCAGAGTTACTCTCTTCGGTGTCAGTGCTCCTCGCCCAAGGAGGCAGCAATCTAGGAGATGAGCCCAATGTGAATGAGCCCTAGGACCTAGCTTGCAAATGTTCCACGATCAGTTAGCAATGTTTCTCACTAACTCCCTGATGTCTGGCCTAATTTTTTCCCACCTAAGAGAGAGAAAAAAATCTCCCACAACAAAAAATTCCAGAGTCTGATTTTTTATTTTATTTTTGTAGTCGTAACTGTATTCTTGTTTTAAGGAGTTTGATATTAAAGTTACTAAATATCAACACACAGACTCTAACTGACTCGTGTCCTAAAAATCCCAGTTGGTGTTGTTACCATCTACCTTCTTCCCAATCCAAGGATGCGGCAGGTCCAGATTGGCACCTGTTGTTCTTGTTACAGAGACCTACGAGGTTATTCTGCTACAAAAAAGGGAAGGCAAACTGGGATCATTTAATGTGAATTCTGGTGATTTCAGCACAGCTGATAGCAAACACAATAGCTTCACTGCTGTTCTTCAGCTACGATAATGGAGAGAAAAGATCTAGACACAAACGGTCAGATCCAAGCCTTACCATGAATTAGGTGTATGACCTTGTGCAAATCACCTTGATTCTCTTTGAGTCACTTCTCAAATCTGTAAAGTGAGGGGGTTGGATTAGATCACTTTTAAGGCCCTTTTTTGCTAGCAGATTCTAAATCTGAACATTAGCCCTAATTTGGGGAACAATTTCTCATCGCCTTTTCCACTCCAACACCATCTTCCAAGGCACCCTATACAGAGACTGATAGTATTTCGTTGTTATTTTTTCCTTGCTTTAGCGCTATTAAGTGGGGTGACTCACAGGGCCGGGTTCCAGCTGGGGGCTCAGAAGCTATCCATTTCTAAGAGGGGAGCTCTGAGACTCCGAAGGAGGAAGGGAAAAGCAAGGAACATCTAGTTTACCACTCCTAACTGGTTGCCTCCTCTACTGATTCTAATGAAACACACAAGCAGGCAAAACAGATGAAACCTTCGAGCAAAGAAGACCCCATTTCCAAGGCCTAGACCCTTCTAATTAATAAGAACTTTCATGTCCCAGGAAGTCAAGTGGCGTAGTGGAAAGGGTTCTTTCGAGAAATACATAACTGGCATATTCATGTTGTTTGCTCTGGAGCGTATGTCATAAATCCCCTCTTTCTTGTATTCTACTAATGAATTTTTGCCATTTTTATCCCAAAGAAGTCACTTTGCAACAACTGACTACTAATCTTTATCTGTACTAGGTTTTTTTTAAATCCTGACTATAATATTCGTACATATTTGTTGTGGGAAACAGGGAAGTTTAAAACAAATGTGAAAAGATTGCCCACAGTGTCACCAGAAGCATTTCAACATATTTCATTTGGTTCTTTTTTCAGGATGCATAATTGTAACTCAGACATCGGCTGTTCCCTCTTCCTCTGTTTGAGCTTACAATAGCTTACACAACAGCTTTTTGTGTGTTTGTCAGAACCCTTTCAAGTAACAGACAACACAGTTCAAACTGGCTTAGGCAGAAAAACAAATTTATTGGATCTTAGAAAATTTCAGGATAACCACCTAAATGTCCATCTGAAGGAGAACAGATAAGTAAACTGAGGTGTAGCCATATATCAAAATGCAGCAAAGAAAATGAGTGAACTAAAACTATGCACTGGAACAAAGACCATTTCACAAATACCCAGAGTAAAACAAAGCAAGTTGCAAAAGAATGCATGTACTTATACCATTTGTGTTTATCTAATTGTTTAAGGGCACATACAAACATAGCTCAAGAATACACATTTATCTAAAAGAAGGAAAAGGAAAGATTGGGAGAAGTAAACCCCAAGTTTAGGAAGGAGGAACAGGGCAATGATTAGGAAGAAGTAGAAAGAATGCTTTAGCCATGATGGTCATGTTTTATTTCAGAGGTTGGGTGAGTCCCCAAGTTTTCATTATATAAATTCTGTACATTTTTTAAAATATGAAAGATGTCGGGGTGCCTGGGTGGCTCAGTGGGTTAAAGCCTCTGCCTTCGGCTCAGGTCATGATCCCAGGGTCCTGGGATCGAGCCCCACGTAGAGTTCTCTGCTCAGCAAGGAGCCTGCTTCCCCTCTCTCTCTGTCTACTGTGATCTCTGTCTGTCAAATAAATAAATAAAATCTTTAAAAATAAAATAAAATATGAAAGATGTCATGACATGTTCGTAAGGCCCCTTCCCCCCACACACATGCACACACCGCATTCACACGCATGCGCACATGCACTCTCCAAAAACAGGTTCAGGAGTAACTCCAGCATCTGGTATGCAGCTGCCCAGTTTCGTCTGTCTGAGCTCTGGCTTCCTCTAGGTTAGCTCCACTCACTCACTGGCAGGTCCATGAGAGGAGTTCACATGGACGAAATTCCCAGTTCCATTCCATGGGGTCCCATGCCCATCCCTGAGCCCAACATTTTGGGAGGAAAGGACATGTGAAGTTCCCAACGGCCTGAATTGGGGGACTGGGTGTGGCTGGGTCAATAACATCCTGACTACATGGACGGGGCGGAGGACATAGGTTGCTCCCCAGAGGAAAACCAGGGTGTTGTTAACAGAAGATGGAAGAGATTCTGGATAGACATGAACTACAGTTGTCCCCTCTAACTAGCGAAAGCTGTTAATGTACTGAAGACATCCTATGGGACAGAAAGAGAGAACATTCCACAAAAAGCCTATAGCAAACAACCTGCCAATACCACTTAAACATCTTGACAGAAGATGTTTCTCCCTGTGCTGTCCCACCCAAACTCTGGGTGTCCCTTCTCTGTCCTTTCTCCCTCTTTCCCCACACAGTACCCTGACTCCCTCACTGCCCTGCCCCACTTTAGCAAAACAAGACTCTGCTATCCATTGACTTGCATATTCCCTGTTCAACAAAGCAATACACCTACAATCATGGGATTCACCTCTTTAGAAAGCAAGAAAGTTGAAGGATTATCCTTTATAACTTGAATATACCCTTGGAGGTCTTACACCCATGTAAACAACTTATCAAAGCACAATTTCCAAATGTTTGCAAATGATTAACCCAGAGAAATTTTAATACCAGCTGCTTGGATGATGCATTTTCTCCTTATTCCTGCCTATGTGCTCGTTTGTAGAATGCTTGTGCTATACTTTTGTGCTTCGCTTTTGTATTTTACTCAAGTCACTCATTATTCCACTGAGATTTTATCCTTGTAATGGTCGTCTAAAATAACATTATATGAATGTATCATATTTTTAAGCAATCATCTATTATCAGGCATTTAGGATGTTTCCACTTGTTTTCATGTTGTAAGTAATGTTGACGTGAACATATGTTCGTAACCGTTATGTTTTTCTGTGAGCATTGCCTTAGGATCTATTCCTAGAATTGGAATTTCTTAGCCAATGGAGTGTGAACATTTTTATGGCTCTTGATACAGTTTGCCAAATAGCTTTTCAGAAATGCTGAAACTATGTACCATCCCTTAGCATTGTAATATGAGAATGGGATAAGGTTATTCTTATCTTCAGAGCACTTCCTGTGCCCTTGTATGCAATACCTAGTGCGTTCTAAGTAGACCATAGAATCCACTATAAAGCAGGGATGGTTACATGGTACTTCTCCCACTGTATTAAGTGTTATGCCCTTCCTGGAAAAAGTAGAATATATACATAGTGGTTATGCCTTCCCATTGCCTTCCCATGTTTTCTTTTTTATCTTTCTTTTCAACTGTCCAGTTTCTCAACCCCAAATCTTATAAATGATCCCTTTTTTTTCCCTCCCCACTCCCCATATTTAATCTTGAACCATTCCAATCACTTCTACTTCCAGCATAAAACCTGAATCTGTATGCTTCTCAGCATTTCCTGGGCTCCCACATAGGTTAAGCTATCACCAGCTCCAGACTGAACTACCAAAACAGCCTCCTAACTGCTTTCCAAACTATTCTCCAAGCAGCAGCCAAAGTGATCTTCTTATAAATGTAAAGCCATAAAGGCACCTCCCTGCTTGAAACTCTTAAGAGGTTTAGAATAACTATATCCGGGCACCTGGGTGGCTCAGTGGGTTAAGCCTCTGCCTTCGGCTCAGGTCATGATCTCAGGGTCCTGGGATCGAGTCCCGCATTGGGCTCTCTGCTCAGCGGAGAACCTGCTTCCTCCT
>NW_019154106.1:33314102-33332569 GCF_002288905.1 Enhydra lutris kenyoni
AAAAAAAAAAAAAGAATAACTATATCCCTCTGACTTCTCCCTCCTTATATACACTGTCTTCCTTTCACTTGGTCGGGTTGAAGCACGCTGGCTGCTTTCTGCTCCAGAAGCCCATCTTAAGCTAAACTTTCACTCCCCTGGTCTTTGTAGGACTGGTTCCTTCAGGTCATTCAGATTTCAGTTCAAACATACCACCCATGGTGACTTTTCCCCAGCAATCCAGTCTGAAGGAGTCACCCCATCCCTCTCACCTTCCTTCTCCACACCCCGGTGCCAGAAGTGTTATTCTAAAACATACCTGAGCATGACGCCTGAGGCTTATGAAAGAAAGTACAGATACAACCATACTTCACTGATATTGCAGGCTTGGCTCCAGACCACAGCAATAAAGCGAATATTGCAATAAAGTGAGTCAAATGAATTTTTTTGGTTTCCCAGTGCATGTAAAAGTTATGTTTAAACTGTCCCGTAGTCCACTAAGTGTGCAAAAGCATTATGTCTAAAACGATTCGCATACCTTAATTTAAAAAATACTTTATTGCTAAAAAACACTAACCATTTGAGCTTTCTGCGAGTCGTAATCTTTTGGCAGGTGGAGGATCTTGCCTCAGGGTTGATGGCTGCTGATTGATCAGGGTGCAGGTTGCTAAAGATGGTGATTCTTTAAAATATGACAACAATGAAGTTGGTTGTATCGATGGACTCTTTCACATGAAGGGTTTGAAACCACTGTAGGGTTATTAATTGGCCTAATTTCAATATTGCTGTGTCTCAGGGAACAGAGAGGCCTGAGGAGAGGGAGCAAGACGGGGGAACAGCCAGTTGGTGGAGCAGTCTGAACACATACATGTATCCATTACGTTTGCTGTCTTTTATGGCTGTGGTTTGTGGTGCCCCCAAAACAATGATAAGAGTAAGAATGAAGATCACCGATCACGGGTTGCCATAACAAATACAATGATAAGGCAAAAGATTGAAATAATGTGAGAATTACCAAAATGTGACACAGAAACATGAAGTGAGCAGATGCTGTTGGAAAAATAGCAGCGATAGACTCGCTCTCTGCCGGGTTGACCCAAACCTTCAATTTGTAAAAAAAAAAAAACACGGTATCTGTGAGGCGCAATAATGGAGTGCAGTAAAACCAGGAATGCCTGTGCCTTCATATGATTTTTTTCAAGAACCTCTATAATCTAGTCCAAACTAACTTCCTAGCCTTTCTTTCCAAGGACTAATTTCCATTCCCACCAACAAACACGCGCGCACGCACACACACATACGCACGCATGCCAGATTATTCATCATTCCTAAATTTCTTCTATCCTTCTGGGCTCCATAAATTTGCTCATGTTGTTGCTTTAGGATGAACATTTCTTACCCACTAAAATACTGTTCATTTCTCAATCTCATTCTCAAATATTACCAATTCCAGTTGCTTCTCCAAGCCAAAATAAAAAGCTTCCCTGTAACATAGAGATGACAAAGAGATTCCAGATTGATTGGTGACCTCTCCCTGAGGAAGTCTTGAGAAGAAATTTGAGGTTATATTCAGGCTGCCAGAGAAGGAGGTCTGTCTTAGGAATAGGAGTTGTTACACATATATTAACAATATATATTTTAATATCTCTATCTATATATATTCCTGCTCTAATAATTTGCATTGTAAAACAGAATACTTCACCTTGGGCATGTTTCTTTCATGCTTTATGTAATATTTACTAACTCATACTCTTCCTTTGCCTTTGAATTACCTTTAAAACTTAAGTTTAGTCTGTTAGGGCCTGGCATAGTATATGTCACATGATACAAGCTCAATATCTTCTTGTTGAATATAGTCTTTTCTGTAATGACCTCCAATATAGACCAAAGGAGACAAGGAGACTGAAAAACAAGTAATGAATGAAGAGATGTGGGGAACTGACTGAAAGTTAAATCTGTCCCCTGATTTGTGGCTGAGAATACAATGCTGATCTGTCAGTGTGGTTTTCTAGAAAGAGTAAAGACTCTAGAATCAGATGAATCTCTGTCCAAATACCAGGTTTGCCATTTGTTAAAAGCCTAAACTTTGGCTATCTCACGAATCTCTCTGAACCTTAGTTTCCTGAACTGTAAAATGGGGACTACAATCCCCATCTCATGGGATGTGGTGAAGATTTCTGAGAGAAAACATGTAAATCAATGAGTCTAGGGTATGGTGCCATACTGGCCTCCAATGTATCTTGGGTTCCTCCCCTTCTCAGTGGCCAGATGGGCATTTGATGGCCCTCTTACTGAACATGGAGACACCTGGGACACCTCAGATGGTAGAGAAAGGAAACTAGCTGACCAGATCCCCTGACAGAAAGGATGCCCAACAGATGCCCAACAGATGAAATTGAGAACCTAGGCTTCTAGAGCCTGGATTTGATGAAAAAGCATGATTTTTTTTTCTAACTACATTTTCCATCCCGTCAGTCCCCCTCTCATCTTGCCTCCTCCATCTCTCTTTTCATGGAGTGAACAAGCCAGTAAATGACATCAGCACATTCAGTACCTCAAGGAGACTTCCCACCTGCCCATGAGCTGGGCTCACCTGACACTCTGGCCAGCAAAAGCAGAGAGGGGAGAGTAAAAATAGCACATATGCCCATCCATTTCCTGAAGCTCACCTCGGGCGCTTACAGTACCTGTGAATTAGTCATAACTCTGTGACACTTAACTTTCTGATCATGAGCATAAAACCATTTCCTCCTCCTGTCTCTCTGCTGGACTTCTAATTTAATATACATGCACACACACACACAAACACACGCACGCACGCACATTTTTTCCCCCAAAATGTTTGTTCTTGAATTGAGTATTCTTATGTCTCCATTGCCTCAAACACAGGCTCTCCCTAGCCCCCCCACCATCCATCTTTGTTCAGGAGGGAAGACAAGAAGGGTTCACAGCTCTTAGCTCTAAGCAGCAAGCATGGCTACCTAATCCTCCAATCTCATTTCCAGTGGCTTGCTGGGTTACTAAAAACTGAGACAGTAAAACGTAAGTCACAGAAGGCTGATGTTGGGTGAGTCCTCATTTTACAGGACCTGAGAAGGGAAAGATTGTTTCCCAAGGTGAGAGAGTGGGACAATGACACAACAGCTTCCTGGTGTTCCAAGTGTTTTTCTGTTCCACCGTATGCCAAATCACATGGGCCTAAATATATTTCCCATTTCCACGTTACACTACCCCTGGAAAAGCAAATGATTCATTACTAACATGTCCCCATTGGCTAACGTTTCCTGAGTGCCTGCTATGTACCAGCTGACTTACGCACATTGTTTTATTTGGTTCTCACCAGAACCCCAGCTGGCTTAGTTCCTATCTCCATTTTATAGATGAGGGAGCAGAAGACCAGAAAGGGTAGAGAACGTGGCCAGCATACCGCAACTGTAAGAGTGAAGTGGAATTTGAAACCAGGAAGTTTGACTTCAGAAGTGTCATGCCAAACCGCTACTCCATCTTGTGTCCTCACCAGGAGACCTCCGCTAGTGGCGTACCCTTCAGGACTATCACACATCTAGCAGTGACCAAAATGGCAGAGTGGAAAATGCACAGGGTGGAGCTCCAGGCCAGGGACCTAGTGAGGATGATCTATTGCCAAGGATACAAAGAGGTGAGGGGCTCACTGAGGCTCAGTGCTGGCCCTGGGAGCTGTGGGAGGACCAGGCCTATTGGACTGCCCTGCACCTGGCCTATTGTCTGATCTACAAAAGCAGACCGCTGATTACCAGCAATGGGGCCCAGTGGGTTCCAGGGCTTTCTTGGTGGTCAACGGTGGCTGCTGCAGCTGTGTCAGGGATACAAAAACTGCATTACTCCAGATACTCAAACATCCATTTTCTTTATTTCTGTATATTCTCTCCGAGGAGAGAAACATTTATCCTTCCCACCCTCTCTCCACCCTGCCAACAGACCCCACCCTTGCTTCAAATCCATTTCTCCTGCTCTCAGAAAATTAAAGAATGCTTCTGGATAAATGCAGAGAAGAGTCTGGTTTGGCCTTGAGAAAACAGACCAGTTCTGCTGGTTTCACTGGTTTGGTCACTGATGGGAGCCTGTAATCTGATTTCAGTCCTATCATTTCCTCCTTGTTCTGTACTATCCCCTTTTCTATCTGGGTCTCACCTGGCCCAGTTTTGTTTAAAGGTCGGTGTGAACTCCGGGGTAGGGATAAAGATAAACACGTCCAGCTGCTGTGTCTACATCCTCTGGGTTTTGATGGTGAGGTAGGAGCGATAATCACAAAACAAAGGCAGGGACCCAGACACTGTGTGTGGTAAGGAAAGGAGCAGTGCAGGGAGGGTGAAGACAGCAGGCAGGGCAGCCCTCAGGAAAGATGCTGAACAGGAGAAGGGTTATAGAGGGCCATGGAGAGCACAGAAGGGCTGCCTCCTCAGATATCTGTCATAAGAGCTCCTCTCTTTGCCAAGCTTTGGGGAAGGCACAGACTGACCTTACAGACCTGGGTTTTATACTCCATCCACCTCTGGCCTCTTACATTTCACTTTCTCTCCTGTGACCCATTGTTCCCAGAACTCTCAAGAGGAACACTTCTTCATTGACATTGTTGAGAAGGATGAGCAGTGAGTTTCAAAGCCCACTTAGCTAGAAATAGGTAGTTTTGAATTTTGAAACAGACACGCACATACACGCTTGCATGTATACATAACCATTTGTCATTTTTCATGATGCCTCAAGAGGAGGAATATCTAATAGTTCTATAGTCCGAGAGGGCCCCTAGAAAACTCCCTAGCGAAACTGGGATCACAGTTCTTATTCTGAAGATAAGGAGGCAGGTTTGATCACCAACTTAGACCTCAAAACTGCCTAGATAAGCTAGAACACATGACAAGAAGGGTGAGCAGCAGAGATAAACATCGGATCCAGCCTTTGGGTCCAAACATTAAATTTCTCACAACCCAACGTTCCTGCACTGGGTACTGGGAAACAAGATCCAAGGTGTGCACTAGCTAGCAGGACCACACATCAGCTTGGTCTGGGCTCATAGAATAATGTTTGTATTCATGAATTAGTCTGGCTCAAAAGTGTTCAGGAATGGAATCCTCATCTGCTCTAAAGTGGAGCGTAAAGGACTTAGGCAGATCTAAATCCAAAGCCAGGTTCAGCTTACTATCTTTGAGAACTTGGGCAAGTTACATGTGAGCCACTCTTCTTGATCTGTCCCCAAATATGCTTCCCTTGACTGGTTGTCATAAGTAATAAAGATAATGTATGGCTACGCTTCTCAGATTAGGCTGGCAAATTCCTAGGAGTATTTGGCAGTGCACTTGGGAGTACGGGAGGCCATGGCATAAATACAAGGCATGTTCTCAGTGTTTCTATTTTACTCAATGGCAACTCACTTACAACCAAATTTTTTTATGTTAAGACAAACAGGGATCTATTATTGCGTAGGAAGAAAAATCTGCTGCCATCTTAAAGCTCAAAGTGGTAAAGAGCTTTCAAGATACACACAGCCACTGCACGGTTCATGCTCTTAGCTCCTTAGGGATACACATTCACTTTCTCTGTTTTCAGGGTACTTCAGCAGAAAATTTGAGAAGATTTGGTGCGTGCAAAACACCTAGCATGATATCTGGCACACAGTAGGTGGCCAGTCATTAGTAAATGTCATTATCTGGGATGTGATCATCCCCTTGACACTTGCGTTCATCAGATGACATGTGGGTAGTATGGGGTCCAGTAAGGAGCATCCCTTTTTAAGAGGGACACATCAATTTAGAATGTGTCTAGATTAAAGTGTGATGGTCAGGTTGATGAGAGATCTGGAAACACTTTAATATGAGAAACTATTCAGGGAATTTGAGTAGTTCAGTCATAATCTCAGGGTCCTGGTTTTGGTTCAGGTCATAATCTCAGGGTCCTGGAATCGAGGCCCACATCTGGCTCCATGCTCAGTGCTCAGTGAGGAGTCTGCTTGAGGATTCTCTTCCTCTCCCTCTGCCCCTCCCCTCTCTCTTCCTCTCTCTCTCCCTTTAATATAAATAAATAAATCTTTAAAATAATACAAGAAACTGTTCTAGTAATTGGGACTCTTTAGCCTGGAGAAGAGAAGAGAGGGCAAGAGAGATTCTTATTCTATCTGAGGGGTTGGGAGGAGGGTGACAGGAAACATTCTGAATAAGCAGACTAAGCAGACTATAGCCGACCAAGGTGGAATAAACAAGGGGCTGATTAAACCTCTAGATAAAGAAATATTTTTAACATTTGAGTTCTCCAGCAGTGGGAAGTAGAATATAGTGGTTAAAAACTCATATTCTGGGGACACCTGGGTGGCTCAGTAGGGCAAGCATCTGTCTTCAGCTCAGGTCATGACCCCAGGGTCCTGGGAAAGAGTCCGGCATCGGGCTCCTTGCTCATCAGGGAGTCTGCTTCTCCCTCTCCCTGCTCTGCCCACTGCACATCCTCTTTGTGCGCTCGCTCGCTCTCTTTCTCTCTCTCTGACATATAAATAAATAAAATCTAAAAAAAAAAAAAACCCTCAGATTCTGGAATCAGACTCATGAGGTTGAAATCATGGCTTTGACCTATAATAACTTCGGGCAAGTTAGTTAACCAACTCTGGCTCAGTTTTCTCACCTATAAAATGGTGGTAGTAAGACATTCCACATAAGATTGTGGTGAAGATTAACAAAAACATATAAAGCACCTAGAACAGTGCCTAATACATAGTCAATACTCAGTACATTATTTCATGCAGAAGTTAGCTGGACACTACATATGGTATGTTATAGATTTGTGTACCCCTCCAGAATTCATATTTTGAAACTGTACTCCTCCCTGTTATGGTATGAGGAGGTAGGAGATAATTAGGATTAGATGAGGTCCTGAGAATAGAGGCCTCATGAATAGGATTAGTGCCTTGTAAGAGTCATAAGCGAACTTGCTTCCTCTCTCCTTTTTGCAAAGATGCAGTGAGAAGATGGCCATCTATGAACCAGAAAGCAGGCCTTTAGCAGACACTGAATCTGCAGATGCTTTGATCTTGGACTCCCCAGTCTCTAGAACTTTGAGAAATAAATGCTTGTTGTTTAAGCCACCCAGACTATGGTATTTTTGTTATAGCCGCCCAAATCTACTAAGACAGGGAGACACGAGGGTAAAGGACATACTTGAAGCCATGGATGTTATAAGATTGTGCTACTAGGGAATATGCAGGAAGAAAAGAAAAGAGTCAAAGCAAACTGAAGCCCTGAAATGCTAGGATTGCAGTATTAGGATTGCAGTATTCAGCTGCAAATAGACAAAAATCCAACTAACAGTGGCTTAACTTACTAATAAAGCCATTTCATAACTTTGCACAATAAGAATCACAGAGGTAATAGGGGCTGAGGTTAGTCCAGAGTTCAGTGATGTCATTAAGGACCCAGGCTTTTTCTGTTTTCTATTCTGCTAATTTCTGCACGTTGACTTTTTGTTTTCATATTTGTTACCACATGGTCTTAAAATGGCCGTCAAAGTCTAAACCCAGTGACCTAACTCAACCATGTTCATGGCAAGAACATGAAGTTAGAGACAAAGGTTTTCACTTTTTGAGATTCTGTCCTCCATATGGGAACATAATTCTTCTCAGTAGTCCTCTGGCAAGTTGGTCTTTATGTCTCATTGGCTACACTTGACTTAAAAGGAAATCATGATGGAAAATGAGATTAACATTCTGTAATGTATACCTCAAATCTGAGGTAAGAGCCTACTTGCCTTAAACTCAATAGATCTCTGCCTAAGAGCTAAATAAAATTTAGGGTTATGACTCCTGAGCAGCTATCACCTGTCACATTTCGGTAACACCAATATTTAAAGGGTTAGGAGGGGCACCTGTGTGGCTCAGTCAGTTAAGAGAAGGAAAGAAGACAGTGAAGGGTATCGAGAAGAAAATACCATAGATGTTGAGGGAAAATGAGAGGAAGTATCAAGGAAATGAAAAAAAAAATATTTCAAGGAAGAGAGAGAGGTTATCATAGCCAAATGCTTCAATCTTAGACCAATAGTAACTGAGAAGGTCCAGCAACTTGGCAACATATAAACTGAGTGAGAGCAATTTCAATGAGGTAGTGGGAACAGAAGCTGAGGGAAAGGTTTCAAGAAGCTGAATAAATAGAGGGAGTACAACAGAGAATGGAAGATAACTCTTTCTAGTTGTTTAACTATAAAAGGAAGACAGATGGATAATAGCTAAAGGAGAAGGCAGGATCATGTGAGGGTTCTTTAAGTAAGGAGGCTTTCAGTGCCTTTATTCAGGGGAGATGGAGCCAAAATAAAGGACTATATTAAAACGTTAGGAAAGGAAGTAAGACAGGATAAAGATTGAACATGTCGGAGAAGGTGGAGTTAAGGCCTTGTTTAGAGATCAACCCTTCATAAGAAAGGCATGTTTTCCTCTAAGACGTCATGGTGCAAAGGTGTTAGGTAATTGGAGAAAGGAGAAGAAAGCAAGGACATGTACGGATACAGGCGAAACATGTTTCAAGCTCAGAAGTACTCAGAAGGGCCCACAACACCAAATGCATGGGGAAGGAAGTAGGAAGGGAGTATAGCTGAAAAGAGTTTTCCATAAACAGCCTCAGAAAACCCAGTTTTCTGGAATGGAGAGAGAAAGAAAAAGACCATCTTTTTTTTTTTTTTAATTTTTTAAATTATTTATTTATTTGACAGAGATCACAAGTAGGCAGAGAGGCAGGCAGAGAGAGAGGAGGAAGAGGCTCCCTGCTGAGCAGGGAGCCCGATGCGGGGCTCGATCCCAGGACCCTGGGATCATGACCTGAGCCTAAGGCAGAGGCTTTAACCCACTGAGCCACTCAGGTGCCCCAGAAAAAGACCATCTTTACCTATCTTTCTCAGGAGGCTTTAATATCAGTCCCTCAGGTTCTCAATGATAATGGGCGTCAGAAGACCAGCCAGACATATTGCCAAATTGTTTGTACAGAAAAGGCCTCCATGGCCCAAAAAGCATTTCTTCCCATCCAGCATCAAGGGCAGGACCCAGCACTCCTTCTGTGCCCATCAAGCCCTTGGCATTTCAGGTAGGGGGAGCTTTTGTAACCCTCACCATTGGCAAGTGTCCTAAATGACAGCTTTATTGTTTCTGGTAGGTCAAGCCTCACAAGTCTTCAATTAGGGGATAATTTTTCTCTTCACTAGTCACATTTTAGGGAAATGCCCTCTCCATTGGAAATAATACTTCCTCAGGAGAGACGCCTTCAGCCCAGTGTTCCTTAATACAGCCTTAAGGCAGACAAAATACTCCATCAGGGCCCTCAAAATAAACCACTGACAGACTGAAATCATAACACCATTGAAAACCAATTTTGTTCAAAATTATCCAATTTTTATATTTTGGCCTGGATGTTGTTTAGAATTGGTGAGAGGTATTAGGCTATAATTTTTATTCCTTTGAAATACAGCTTTTAAAGTGAATTAAAATGCATGGGATTGTCTGAGGGATAAAGTCACAGTGATGACAATAACTTTAAGATACATTTTATAACATCCAGACTATTTTGCCATATACTTCATCCTCCCAAAACCCTAGGAGATAGGTGATCACTGCCTCCCTTTAAGATAAGCAAAGATTCAGAGGGGTAAAAAAAGTTCTCCCAAAATCACAGATCTAAGTATCAGAATGAGGATTTTAACCCAGGTGTTCTTACTTATTTCTATTAGCCTGGGTTTCCATCTCTTTTAAAAATGGGAGTGATGGTGATAGCTACCTCACAAACGTAGATTTAATATGATGAAACCTTTAGAAGCAGCCTGTTTGGTGGATTGTTGTTAGAGAAAAGGCTGCAATAGGACAAACAGAATATTTTTGAGAAATTCTAACAAGGAGGCAGTAGGCTTCAGTGTGGGGAGGCATGTGAGTCAACATTCTTGACTGCAAAGGATATAAACTGCTGGAGCTAACTGAAGCAACAAAGAGATTTGTTGGCTGGGCGTGGGGTGGCCCTCTCCTCAGCATGAAGGCTGAGGAGACTGGATCTGTCAAGGGGCAAGAGATAAGGGAAACTGAGTGACCACATTCACAGCTAAGGGCACATCTCAGAGATGGTCTGCTTTGACACTACATACAACCTCTGCTCTACCACCTCTGCCACCACTGGGTGCTGGACACCCTACTTCAGTCCCTCAAGTAAATTGTTAAAAAGTCCATTGATTAGGTGTACAATCTGGTTGGAGTATCTGGTTGTCTACCGTGTCTCTGCACCAGCTTCCAGAGGTGAGAAATGTATCTATCTAACATCTTCACTTACACAGACTTAGTAAAGTCAACCCCCCCCCAATATGGAAAGACGCTTCAGATTCTGCACAGTAAATAAAATTTCAAATGCTCGCTGCAGGTAGTCTAACTCCATTATGTTCTTCTCAGGCTGACTTCTCAATCTGACTGCTAGCACTTCCTCTTCTCTAACTGGTTGGCTTCTCAGTATGATATTTTCATATCCTGATAAAGCATTCCCAATCCCATGCCCATGCTCTCATCAATTCTTCTTTCTCTTTCTAAAAATACCTCAGCTTTGATCTGTGATTCCTCAATTCTCCAAAGTCTACTACTGACTCTGCCCTGGCATGTTCATTGAACACTGATTAATGTAATTCTATTATGTTTAAATAACCTTCCTTGGTGAATTCATTCTCCCTAATGTCCCAGGTCCCACTGTGTCCCCCTCCCTCAAAAACATATCCAATCTAGCTCTTAGAATTTAATGACTTGGCCACATATATTACCAGTTCATTAATCAATTGATAGGCATGATAATATGGAGAGAGGACCAGATTTCAGGTTCTGGTCTACTCCCAGCTTGATGTACTTCCATGGGCAAGTCGCTTCTATTCTAAGATGCTGCTTTGTAAATGAATGAAATAGATGAAATCTGTGGTTTCCAACTTGTGTCTTCTTTAGAATCATCACCTGGGGGAAACTCAATTATGAACTTCTGAGATCCAATACAAGTCTTCTAAATAAAGATCTTCCATAGTGATTCCAAAGTAGGGTTTTTTTTTGTTTTGTTTTGTTTCATGTTCTTTATTTTATTTTGTTTTGCTTTAAGCTCACCAAGTTATTCTGCTAATAAGCCAGGTGTGGGACACCTGGCCTAATAGATTTCTTGTCCCTTTTACTTTTAGGGAGTGGTGAGATAGTAGTGGGTAGTAATCAAGGATCCTACCTCTGGTATCAGAAAGATCCAGGTTCTGATTCTGATTCTGTAACTCTCTCGTTCTGAAACTTCATCAGATTACTCAATGTCTCTAAGCATCTTTTCCTCATGTCAAAACGGGACTGATGAATGTAACACACCCCATGAGGTTTTTGCAAGGATTAAGTGAGATAGGCGTTTGGTGCTCAGAGCCCAGTGCCTGGCCCATGAACAGCACTCAGCAGTGCTAGCTGGATTATTATGATGGCAAAGGGAGGAGAGTTAAGGCATCCGGCTGTGTTGGGGGAGGCTCGAGGAAAGCTGGTGGAAACATGACTTTCTTTTTTCTGTTTTTGTGCTTGATTTAACTGTGTAAAAATATAACTGATGAACTTAAAATGTTCAGGATGTTGGCGTTTTTCCCCCTTTTTTCTGGCTGCAGCTTCTCAGAAGACGCGTTCCCAAAGAGGAACATCTCAGCCACACCAAGCAGTATGTGACTCGCTGCTGTGTCTTGGCACAGGTCTGAATGTGGTCCATAGTAAGTTGCTTTGCCTTAGTGACTCAGCATAGTAGGCCCTTTTTCATTTCTCTCTCATTCCCCAGCCAAGAAACTCTCCCACCTCTCTCTGCCGTATGCTACTGAGATTGCATTTTGTATCATCTGCTGGGAGATAACATAGTTAAATTGATGCTCGGAACCTTATAAGGCTATAAACACTTCTCTGCAGGATGGACGTCATAATAGCAAATCGAGGGCGAGTGCCAATAATAGATTTCTTGGGTTTCTTTTTTTCTCTGCACATTCTTCAGGGCTCTCCGAGGGGGGACAGAAATGACATGGCAGCCCCGAAATAGTCCAGGGAATCAGACTGAGGAAGGAGCGTTTTCAGCAGGCAGGCAAACCAAATACAGCCCACATCTTCTCAGCACCGAATCCGTGTCCCCTCAAAAGGGAAGGTGCCCTTTTTGTGGCAGTAGTTGGAGCAGTGGGAAGATGATGGCTTTAGCGTTGAACAGATCTGAGTCTTGGTGTCCTCTGCCTCACACCAGCTGCGTGACTTTGGGCAAGTTGTCTACTTTCTGAGCCTCCTGTTCCTCGTCTTTGTAACGAGCAAGAGGGTGGTGATAAAAAGAGATAGCACTGTAACCCTGCTTGCCACAGAGTAGGGACTCAGAATGTGTTTGCTTGTTTTGCATTCTTTCTCTCCTAAAATATCTCCCACAGAATTAGTCCATTAAATGTGCAGCGTCTACAACAGGGTGATTCTAGACTGTTCCAACAGGAAAGAAGTCACTTCCATAGAAAAGCCTTGGAATGTCCTGCATGGTGTAGTAAAAAACACACTCAGCTCAGGGTCAAACTCAAACTCTAGTCCTGTTATGTGACTTACCATCTTTGTGTAACATTATTAAGTTTCTACATTTGCCAAGGGCTCCCTCTGTGCCAAGTGCTATACTGAATGCGTAATATGCCTTATTTTACTTCATCTCATAATAACCCCCATGCAGTAGAAATTAGTATCCTCAATTTATAGAAAAAGGAATTAAAAGGCAGAAGAATTCAATAACTTGCCTAAGGTCCCAATGGCATAAAGGGTGAAGATTGGATTTGAACCCAGTTCTGTCTGGCCCGAGAGTCTGTGTTTCTGATCACCATGGGATCTGGCTCCTGCTTACTGCTTGCATATGAGGAAAACATATGCAAAACAAAGGGATAATAATTCATCCCTACCCTCCAGGAATTTCTGGAGGGGAACATAGAAAACCATACGTTGCGGAGGCTTCGTATTCTAAAAGGACAATTTAAGGTAAGGAGTTAGAGTTATTATCACAAAAAGTACAATGGTCTCCTTGGTCTCAGAAAACAATCTACATCCCCAGAGAAAATCAAAGCTGTACGGCTGACCGTATTTGCCTACACCCAGCAATGTGAGCCTGAGGACAAGGTGGCTTTTGCAGCTATACGATTGTATATTGAGTAGGGTAGAGTACGCACTAAATCTGTATTTATACTCGGGAAACCACGCTGTGCTTAAATTAGCACTTGAAGAATAAAAGCTTCTCTAAAGCTGCCCTTCTTAAGTAACACAGACTAACATTTCTATAACTAGAGACAACAGTATTTTGAAAGCAATAGCAAGATGCCTTGAATTCACCCTAAATCATTATCCACGCCTCTCCAATCACACCTCTCAACCCCACACCCCCTTGCAACCAGCTTCCATCTAAAAGCAAAACTCTTTCCCAAAATTTATGACCCAAACAAGGTTTGAATAATAAAGACCACCAGGGATTTTTCGGGGGACTCCTGGTTTATTATTCGATGGTGTGTTACTCAGAAGTCACAGCATTCATTACAAAGGGGCCCAGAAGCATTTAATTAATCAGAGATGCCCAAGGCATCATACAATAGCATAAGAATCAAATGTCCAAATTCATGAAAGACACAGAAACAGCATCCAGTCTTTTTCCCTATCTTTGTCCCAATTTACGGGGGGGTCACTGCATTTACTGCCCAGTGGCCCCAAAATTCCACCCAGCCGCTTCCTGGAGCTTTTCACAGATCAATATTTGCTCTGAGTTCACTCTTGTGCAGGCCTTTTCACCCAGCCACACACTCAGACATAACACATACACACATGTAAGCGTGCATGGGTGTGTTGTGCACGCGCACGCACACACACATACACACACACACACACAATGCAAATCACCAATTCCCATGGAAACCAAACAAGGGGGAATAATCGAAAGGCAGTAAGGAAATCACAGAAGAGCTCTCCAACCGTCCTGCCTGATTCTCCCCAGACCTACAGCTCTGAGACCCCTCTGAGATTTCTGTAGTACTCTGAGTACTCTATCACCATTTAATTTACAGATGAAGGGTGATTTCCCTAAGCTGAGAATAAATAACCAAATAATTGAGCATCACAACGAATAACCAGGAGAGATGCTAATTTTAAAGCAATCATGCAACCACTGGTGCCAACAGAAGCCACTTAAGACTTTTGATCCCAAAATCACCTTTGCCCAATAATATCTTATAGGTGTGGGAAGCGAGAGAGAGAGAATGAGAAAAGATATTAGTATTAAATATTTTCCTCACTCCTTGAATAGCTTAAATAGGGACTGAACAAATAAAGCACGACCATACAATGGAAACCTCTGTAGCCTATAAAAAATGAGAGCGAGTGCTAAGTACTGACAGGGAAAGGTGGCTAAGTTGCATTGTTATGTAAAAAGAATTGCAGAGCTACATTATTGTAATAGTCCATTTAGGTAAAAATAATTATATGTAGAAAAAGTATGTCTTTACTTTTGTTATAATATGTGTGTAGAAAAAAATTGGAAGCATATAAACTAAAAGGATCCCAGTGGTTGTATTTGTAGAGTAAGTTTATGAGGAATACTTATTTTCTAAGTCACTCATTTCTGTACAGGTTTTTTTTTTCAAGAGCGGGAATCTACTATACTTCTTATCAGAAGAAGTGATAAAGCTGAGCAAAATTTTTTCTCTGCTCTATAGAGACTGATAACCTTGAGATTTGGGAGACCCCTATAATGATATCTACAATAGCATGCCCTGGGGCCTTCATTTCTCTCCATAAGCAGCTGTATCTGGAAACCCAGGCAAGCCACACTCTAGCCAAATCCCTTTTCTTCTATTTTTGAAAAACCAAAAAAACCACAGTGACTTGTATTCATCATTTCTGGTCCAGCAGTGGCCAAGTGGGTGGGTGGCAGAATTCCAGGTCCTGATGGATGACAAGACTTCAGTGGCCAAAATGTTAAAGATCTTTCCTTCGTCTTCTCCTTTTGTGGGTTTTTTTCCCCTTTCGTGTTGGCAAAACACATTTACAGAGTTGTTGTAATGACAGGTCATCCATCATTAGTCTGTAACATTGCCAAGGACCAGTCCTCCTGTCCAGTGTAGAGTCCAGTCCCTTCTCAAGAGAGAATGACATCTGGAACATATGAAATATTTTGACTGAGAAGAAACATGAGTGGGGATACTCGGTCTGGGGTTTCCCTTAACCCAATTTCTTGGCAGGACTTCTTATTAGAGAATGGAAGACCCCACGCCCCCAACCTTGGACACTCACGAAGAGATCATAGGTTTAAAGTGTGACTAAAAGTAGCTAAACTAAATATTAAATTTTTTTGTTAGGACTATTTGGTGGGTCTCCAGAACCACATGGACCCCCTTCCTCCAGGGACCACTATAAATCTGTGCAGCCATGCCCGGTCCACGTGACCTTCCCACAGCCTCCTAATTCCAGTTCCATCTAAGATGAGCACCTGAGTCACAAAGGCCCATCAGAGTTTCCTGGGGATTTGTAATTGGAAATCAGATTCATCAATTTCATGTTTGAGGCTAGAGGACATAAGCACAGGACCCGGATGCTGTGGCACATTGTGATCATATATACCAATGAAGGAAACCAGTCTTCAGAAAAAAATAAGAGCAGAAAAGATGCCCAGAGAGAAGCAGCACTGAGAAACCATGGGGCACCAGACACAGATACAGACACTGCCTGACTATATCCTTACACTTAGGTTCCCTAAGACCCTTCAGTATCCCTCAAATAAATTCCCCATTTTGTTTATGCCAGATAGAACAGATTTCCATGACCAGATACCAAAAGAATCTTCATTAAGGCAACATGTGACAAAACTGTGATATTCAAATGAATTCTCTGCATCAAGGTAGATATCTTCAGGGGCTAAATATTTATTCAATATTACTGTTGATCAAATCAATCTGAAACTTCCTTCTGAGAAGGGCTTTCAAAATGAGCCCATGCCATTACTCATTATTGTTATCACATGATTTAATTACTACATTTAATAGATGTTTACTGTCAGCCCCTGTAGTGAGAGCTTTATCAACACTACTCTATTAAAACAACAACCAAGGAGGTAGGTTCTATTATTATTCCCATTTTACAGATGACAAAACTGAGACTCAGTGATGTAGAACAACTTGTCAAAGGCCATATAGTGAGTACGGAAGGACAACTGTGGCTGAAAGCATGAACTCTGAATCCCTATCCTGATCTGCCTCACATCTTTTTGCCTGAAACCTGTCATCATAAGCTTGATTGACTTAATAGACAAGGACAGTCCTGATGTCTAGCTGATGTTGAAAATCATATCCATCCTCCAAGGTCTGAGATTTGTACAGCTGCTGTGGAAAAGAGTTTGGTGGTTCCCCAAAAAATTGAGCATAAAATTATCATATGATCCAGAAATTCTACTTCCAGGTCTATACCCAAAAGAATTGAAACAGGTATCTGAACAGCTATTTGAACACCAATGTGGACAGCAACATTATTCACAATAGCCAAAAGGTGGAGACAACCCAAATGTCCATCAACAGAAGAATGGATAAACAAAATGTGATAGAGACATACCACGGAATATTAGCCTCAAAAGGAAATGCAGTCCTGACACATGCTACAACATAGATGAACCTTAAAGACATTATGTTAAGTGAAACAAACCAGACACAGAAGAACAGATATTGCATGATTCCACTTGAGTGATGCATGTAGGGTAAATTCATATAGGCAGAAAATAGAATATTGGTGGCCAGAAAACAGAAGGGGGTAGGGAAGAATGGGAACTACTATTTGCCACTAAACAAAGTGTCAATTTAGGAAGAAAAAAGGTTCTGGAAGTGGTTGGTGGTAATAATTGCCTAATAATGTAGATGTACTTAATGCTCCTGGACCATCCACCTAAAAATGGTTAAGATGGTAAATTTACATAGTGTATATTTTATCACCATAAAAAAAAAAAAAGGAAAGAAAAAAATGTGCCACAAGCTCTGGCCAATACTAGAGTTCTGGAACTGTGGGGTCAGGGAAGCAGCTTTCAACAAATGCATTTAATTGCCCAGATATTTTCTGAGCATCTGTTGTGTGTCGGGCCTGCTAGGGGGTTATTTGGAGGATTTAGGGATCGATAAGACCTAGTCTAAGCCTCAAGAAGTTCACACTGTAGCGAGATCCCAGAAAGTATACAAATGCAAGGCAAGGTGTGATAAAACTATAAATAAGGAACAAATATACCATGGGGGATTGAGAATTCAGGGAAGAAGTCATTGTGTATTTGACATAAGATGGGCCTTGGGGTATTGGTAGCTGTTTTAGACTGAATATTTGTGTCTCCCCCAAAATTCATGTGTTGAAATCTAATCTCCAAAGTGATACCATTTCGAGGTGAGGCATATCTGAGATGGTTAAGTCATAAGGGTGGCTCCCTCAGGAATGAGATTAGTGCCCTTGTCAGAGAAGCCCCAGAGAGCTCGCTCCTCCCTTTCACCAGGTGAGTACACAGCAAGAACCAGAAAATGGGCTCTCATCAGACACCGAATCTCCTGGCACCTGAATCTTGGACTTCCCAGGCTCCAGATCTGTGAGAAATAAATTTTTGTTGTTAGAAGCTTCCCGGTCCCTGATATTCTGTGACAGCAGTCAGAGCTGAGTATGATAGTAACATTACAACAGGAAGGGGCATTCTAAACAAAGAGAATACAGGTGAAGCCTGGCAGCCAATCTGGGGAAGAAAAAGTAAGGAGGATTAAAAATAGGGTCAGAGGGCATTTGGGTGGCTCAGTGGGTTAAGCAGCTGCCTTCAGCTCAGGTCCTGATCCCAGGGTCCGGCGATCGAGTCCCACATCGGGCTCCCTGCTCAGCGGAGAGCCTGCTTCTCCCCCTCCCTCTGCCTGCCGCTCTGCCTACTTGTGCTCTCTATCTCTCTGTCAAATGAATAAATAAAATCTTAAAAAATAAAATAAAATAAAATAAAAATAGGGTCAGAGAAGGTGATGCTGAAGACTTACTTGAAATTTACTATCAGCCAGGAACCATTGACAATATTTTTCACAGATCTCATTTAATCTTCACCGTGGTCTTTCGTTATATTAGGTAATTCTGCAAAGGACACTTTTGGTCACCTATCCAATAGCATTCCCCCCCCCCCCCGCTTCCTTTCTTGTCACAAAACCCTAATTCAGTTTTGGAGTATTCTTTCTGGACAGATACGGTTGCTAGAAGAGCCACTCTGCAGCTCCAAGGGATGAGTCTTCATTAGTCTGAGCCGGTGACAGGAATCCCAGTCCTATAGGCACGGCTTGCTGCAGCTAAGGGCAAGATGTGATTTGACCAACAGGGAACAGAGGGAGGGAGATCTAGCAGAGGACTTGTAGAAAAATATTGTGCCCCGATAAAAAGAAAGAAAGAAAGAAAGAAAGAAAGAAAGAAAGAAAGAAAGAAAGAAAGA